>NC_134711.1:330622976-330922976 GCF_049634645.1 Pelodiscus sinensis | reverse complement strand
CAGTAAATCAGCACATTTAGTACAAAATATTAAGGCACCTCAGATGGAGATGAATGTCTGTACAACAATTGCAAAAGTAAGTGAAGCTTCCAGATCACAGGCCTTAGTTCTCATGGGGGACTTTAACTGCTCTGCCATCTGTTGGGAGACCAATACGGCAGTCCAGGAAGTTTTTGGAGAATGTTGGGGATAACTTCATGGTGCATCCTCTTCCTCTTCCTCGTCTGACTCAAGTGAGAATGATTCTGGTGCATCAGGAACCGGCAGACCTGCACAAGTGTTGCAGCATATGTGTGGGGCCCGCCTCTTGTCCTGATCTCCAATTTTGCAGCCAAAATAAAGGTGATAGGCTTTCTTAACCATAGTGGTTATACTGCGCTTTTGTGATGCAAAAGTCACTTCACCACAAACATAGCAGAAGTTATCTGCACTGTTCACACAAGTACGAGGCATCTCTGCTCACTTTGCCTAAACAGAAATGTGTCCCTTTGCAAAATCAAACACTGACAAATAAGAGAGAACGACACTGTATGATTTCTAGAGCTGACATAGGGCAATTTGTTCAGCACAGTGATGTAAGCTTCATTATGATTGCATCATCCATGGCTTCTAGGACTAACATGATGCAATTCATATCATGTATGATGCAATACCAGCTTCAGATTGCATCATTCATTGTTTTGCCTAAAAAGCAAGTACTGTCCAAACCCAGTCATAGATTTATTCATAGATCCAGTCACAGCTGTATTTTAGTCATTTCTGGTTTAAATTGAGATCCCTTCCCTTTATAACTCACTTGTCCTCCGCCATTCGCAAGTCAAGGTTGTATATACTGACCCAATAGCGTATCTTGAAAACAAGAGCTAATCAACAATTTTAAGCCTCATTTTCGTTCTCAGTGACCCAGAATTAGTAACGTTTGACTACATTTATTTCAGAAGCATTTTGGCTGTAGAGCAGTGTAATCTCTGCATTAAGGTGGGCTACTGAGAACAAGAGGAATGTAAAACAATAGAACTTTGTTGTGTTGCCCTGTGGGTGTGCTATGTGGCTGCACTGGGAGCAAGGAGCTCCCGGCGATTCTGCTGTGGACACCAACTCCAGGGCCAGACACACCCCCCCCATCTGCCCTCTGTGGGGATGGGGATGTTCCATAGCACAAGACTGTGTGTGGTCCATAGTCACACCAGGGAGGTTTGCTGGGATCTCTGATTCTGTCCCCAAACAGTCCGGCCCCGGCTGCCCCTCCAGTTCTCACTGATTTTCTCTCTTGCTTTTAGCTCCTAGAAGCGGAATAAGAAGCTCCAAGGGATGGTGCATGATGCCAGCCGACAATCACAGTGTTTTTGGCTCTGTTATCTTCATCCTGATTGGAAACCCGGGTACACAGGAGTCTCACATCTGGCTCGCCACCCCCTTCTGTCTGATGTACGTTGCGGCGCTTCTGGGGAACTCTCTCCTCCTCTACATCATAGCGACAGAACGAAGCCTCCATGAGCCCATGTACCTTTTCCTCTCCATGCTGGCTGCTGCTGACCTGCTGTTATCCACCACCACAGTGCCCAAGATGCTGGCCGTGTTCTGGTTCGGTGCAGGGGAAATTTCTTTTGCTGCCTGCCTCACCCAGATATTCTTCATCTCTGTCAGTCTTTTCTCTGAGTCGGGCATCCTGGTGGCCATGGCGTTTGATCGGTACGTTGCCATCTGCAACCCCCTGAGATACACCACCCTGCTCACCAAGCCTGTGATCGGGAAGATCGGGCTGGCGGTTCTCACAAGGAGCGTCGGCGTCTTTTTTCCTTACATCTTTCTCGTGACACGGCTGAAGTTCTGTCGAAACAACCTCCTGCCTCACATCTATTGTCTGGAATGGGCCGTTGCCCGACTGGCCTGCGACGACATTACACCCAACTTCTGGTACGGTGTAGCAGTGGCTATTTTAACATTCGGTGTGGATGCTGCTGTCATTGCTGTGTCTTATGTGATGATCCTCCAGGCCATCTTCCGGCTGCCTTTCAAGGGCTCCCGGCTGAAGGCTCTTCACACCTGCAGCTCCCACCTCTGTGTCATCCTGACATTCTACATGTCGACTATTTTTTCCCATTTTGCCCACCAATATGCCCATATCATCCCTGGTTTTATTCTCAGCCTCCTGGCCAACAGCCACATGCTCTTTCCCCCCATGTTAAACCCCATCATTTATGGGGTGAACACAAATAAGATCCTGAAAGCGGTGATCAAGTTGTTTTATGGTTGGGGCAGCAAATGCTTCCTACCGAGCTAAAGGAGGCAGCAGAAAATCAAAGTCAAGATTTCATGTGAACTGTAAAGGCATTTTAACTCTTCACTATGGATGTCCACCGTGTTCACTTGAAAGCTTGGCGCTCTCACAAACAGAGATAGGTGCAATAAAAGATATTGCCTCAGCCACCCTCTCTCACTGGCTACATCTACACTGTACGGCTACGTCTACACTGGCATGATTTTCCGAAAATGCTTTTAACAGAAAAGTTTTCTGTTAAAAGCATTTTTGGAGAAGCGCGTCTAGATTGGCAGGACGCTTTTCCGAAAAAGAACTTTTTGCGGAAAAGCGTCCGTGGCCAATCTAGACGCGCTTTTCTGCAAAAAAAGCCCCGATCGCCATTTTCGCCATCGGGGCTTTTTTGCGGAAAACAGTACTGTGCTGTCTACACTGGCCCTTTTGCGCAAAAGTCTTTCGGAAAAAGGCTTTTGCCCGAACAGGAACAGCATAGTATTTCCGGAAAAGCACTGACAATCTTACATGAGATCGTCAGTGCTTTTCCGGAAATTCAAGCGGCCAGTGTAGACAGCTGGCAAGTTTTTCCGCAAAATCATATGATTTTGCGGAAAAACTTGCCAGTCTAGACACAGCCTACATGTTTGTCCGCAGAGAGTATGCTAATGAAGTGCTCAGTCATTAGCATTTGTTCATTTATATATTGCTGCCGATGCTTTTTGTGCAAGAGGTTTTTGCGTAAAAACAATAGTGTAGATGGGGCCTTTTTGCGCAAAAAATCCCTTTTGTGCAAGATCTGGGTGAGAGCCATGTTTGTGCTGCACTAGAAGGAAGTTTTACCAATGAGGGAACAGGCTGATTCCTGCAGGGCCTTGGAGGAGACGAAATATCCCAGGAGCACCGAGAACGGGCTGAGCTGGGTCAGACCAATGGTTCATCTCGTCCTGGCTCCTGGCTCCAGCAGTGGCCTGTGCCACAGATACATGGGGGAGAACAGAGCACGGCTGCTGTGGGTTGATCCATTCCCTCCCCTCCTGGCTTCCGGTATTCAGAGTTTTGGGGGACACCGAGAACATGGGGCTGGATCCTTGAGCCTCTTGGCGACTAGTCACTGAGGGTCTGTCTACACTACAGCGCTAATTCAAACTAACTTAATTCAAATTAGTTAATTTGAACTAAGCTAATTCGAACTAGTGCATCTGGAACTAAAAACTAATTCGAATTAGCGTTTTGCTAATTCGAACTAGCATGTCCACACTGAGTGGACCCTGAACCGAAGTTAAGGCTGGCCAGAAGCAGTGCCGGCAGGGCATCAGATTAGGACTTAGAATGTGGAGATGCTGCCTCAGGCTAGCCGAGGGCTGTGCTTAAAGGGACCCGACCCCCACCCCGGACAGACAGTTCTCAGGGGTTCCCCGCTTGCTTGTCTACCTCGCGAGGGACAGCAAAGCAGTCCTGGCTTGGAGTGCCCTGAGTGTCCGCACTCGGCACATCACAGCACTCAGCCATCAGCCCGGCTGCACTTGCTGCAGGCTGCCATCTGGGGAGGTCAATTGGGGGGCTGTCAGGATCCAGGAGGCCCTGCAGGAGAGCTTCTACCCCGAGGAACCTGCAGAGCCACCCCAGTCCTCCCCATCGGGGGCTCGTACCCCATTCCTCCTTCCCCTCCTTCCACTTACCCCTCCCTAGCCCCCCTTCCTGATGTACAAAATAAAGGACACGTGTTCAGAAATAGAAACTCTCTTTATTGAACAAAACTGGGGGGGGGGGGATTAACCTCTGGGGAGACTGGGAAAAGGAGGTGAGAGAGGGGAAGAGAGAGGGTGGAAGAGGGGAGGGGGAAACCTGGGAGGAGGGAGCTGGGAGGGGGAAGCCAGGGGAAGAAGGAGGAGGGGAAGTATCAAACTATGGTACGCCATATCTTCAGTACTGTGTATCAAATATCAGAAAAGATATTTTGGCCTTTGAAAGGGTTCAGAAAAGGGCAACTATAGCGATTAAGAGTTTGGAACAGGTCCCATATGAAGAGAGGCTAAAGAGACTGGGACTTCTCAGCTTAGAAAAGAGGAGACAGAGGGAGGATATGATAGAGGTCTATAACATCATGAGTGGTGTGGAGAGGGTGCATAAAGAAAAGTTCTTCATTAGTTCCCATAATAGAAGGACTAGAGGACACCAAATGAAATGAATGGACAGCAGGTTTAAAACTAATAAAAGAAGGTTCTTCTTCACACAGCACATAGTCAACCTGTGGAACTCCTTGCCACATGAGGCTGTGAAGTCTAGAACTAGAACAGAGTTTAAAGAGAAGTTAGATAAATTCATGGAGGATGGGTCCATGGAGTGCTATTAGCCAGGGGGTAGGAACGGTGTCCCTGGCCTCTGTTTGTGGAAGGCTGGAGATGGATGGCACGAGACAAATGGCTTGGTCATTGTCTTCGGTCCATCCCCTCCAGGGCACCTGGTGCTGGCCACTGTCAGCAGACAGGCTACTGGGCTAGATGGACCTTTGGTCTGACCCAGTACGGCCATTCTTATGTTCTTATGTTCTAAGCTCAGGGCTCAGGGTCGGGGTCTCACTGGACCAATTTGATTTTTATGCAAATCTGCTCCTGGGTTCACATGTGGCCTTTGGTGGCCAGGCTGGCAGCTATCCTGCCCTAGACGGACGCATTCCTGTGCCTAGAGTGGAGGTCGTGGACATTGGAGGCCTCCCCCCAAACCTCGATGAGGTCCATGATCTCTGCACTAGACCATGAGGGCGCCCACTTCTTACAGCCCCGGGCAGGCTCCTGGTCCAGGGAAGAGGGGGAGGGCTGGGTGGCAGCGGGTGGCTGGCTCATGCCGTGCCAGGTGCAGGGTCTGCTGGCTGGGTGCTGGCAGGCTTGCACCTGGCAGAAGCACTGTAGCCAGACCATGGCCCTGTAAGGGCTCCGGGGCCGGGAGGGGGGCAGAAAAGTTTCCCTGGTTTGGCCCAGAGTGGCCACTAGGGCAATCTGGGAAGGGCTAGCCTCCCACTAGTTAGAATTAAGTGGCTAAAGAGCCCTTAATTCGAACTAGGCGTTAGTCCTCGTGGAATGAGGTTTACCTAGTTCGAATTAAGCGCTCCGCTAGTTCCAATTAAGTTCAAACTAGCGGTTTGTATGCATAGATGCTATGAAAGTTAGTTCGAACTAACAGCTGTTAGTTTGAATTAACTTTGTAGTGTAGACATACCCTGGACATCACAGCCGTTCAGCCAGCTCAATTGCCTCTAGGGGTTAAACTCCAGACAGTGGGTCTTAGATTGTCTCTGAATGTTTGGGAAGCAGGAAACACAGAAGCCAGGAGAGCCAATGGAAGCAGAGTGTGGGTTTCTGAAGGGGAAACAGGAACCTTCCTGCTTTACTCTGTGGCTACGTCTACACTGGCACCTTTTTCCGGAAATGCTTAGAACGGAACAGTTTTCCATTATAAGTATTTCTGGAAAAAGAGCGTCTACATTGGCAGGATGCTTTTCCGGAAGAGCACTTTTTCCGGAAAAGCGTCCGTGGCCAATGTCGACGTGCTTTTCCGGAAAAATCCCCAAACGTCATTTTCGCGATCGGGGCTTTTTTGCGGAAAAGACTACTGGGCTGTCTACACTGGCCCTTTTCTGGAACAGTTTTCCGGAAAAGGGACTTTTGCCCGAGCGGGAGCAGCATAGTTTTTCTGGAAAAGCAGCTGATTTCTTACGGAAGATCGTCAGTGCTTTTCCAGAAATTCAAGGGGCCAGTGTAGACAGCTCGCAGCTTATTCCGGAAAAGCGGCTGCTTTTCCAGAATAAGTGGCCCAGTGTAGACACAGCCCGTGTGAACAGAGAAGGGCTAGAGGACATGAATTAAGCCAGGAACTGGCTTGAAATATCCAGCAATGTCCATGCCCAAGGACAAACTAACCCTTGGAACAAGAGATGTGAGTAGAACAGGGAAGCTGCGTCTAGACTGGCAAGTTTTTCCGCAAAAGCAAACTTGCCAGCTGTCTACACTGGCCGCTTGATTTTGTGCAAAAGCACTGACGTTCTATTGTCCAAAATCAGTGCTGCTTTCACAAATGCTTTGACGTTCCTGTTCGGGCAAAAGCCCTTTTCCGGAAATGCTTTTGCGCAAAAGGGCCAGTGTAGGAAGCTAAAAAGTGTTTTGTGCAAAAAAGCCCCAATGGCGAAAATGGCGATCGGGGCTTTCTTGTGCAAAACCGCGTCTAGATTGGCATGGACTCTTTTCTGCAAAAAGTCCTTTTGCGCAAAAGCATCTGTGCCAATCTAGATGCTCTTTTCCGCAAATGCTTTTCACGGAAAAACTTTTCCGTGAAAAGCATTTGAGGAAAATCATTCCAGTCTAGACGTAGCTGGAATGTTTAGCCAGATGCAATCAGGTTATTTTGTTTATTGTCTTTATTGTTTTGGTTTATTGGAGTTCTGCATGGTGAGCATATGTCACCCTCCTCCCATACACTGTAACGTTTAAACTAAATCCCAGGGAAGCAATATTCTGTGTTTTTAATATTTCTTTTATTCAGTTGTTCTGTATCATCTAGCAACCAACCATGAGTTTTTTTGATTGTGAATAAAAGTCAATTTTTTTCAGACCATGATTTCATTCTTGTGTCTTAGAAGTGTCCTGCTCTGCATCCTACTCACACACCTTGGAACGTGCTGGAGACAATTGATTTCAGAAGGTGGAGAAGACTGAGCTACATGATTTGGATTCTGGATTCTGTCATTACAGGGCAGGGAGCAGCCTTTTCGTTTCTTTGGCTCCCCTACTTACAGAGCTGTGAGCTGGCCCGGCCAAAGAGTTTGCGGGGCCCAAAGCCTCGTGGCTGAGCCTCACAGCCACATAGCTCCCAGTCAGGGCAGCAAGTGAGCGGCCGGGTGGCGGGGGCTGGGAGCTGGGCAGGGAGGGTCCAGGGCAACTGTCTCTGTCACCTTGAGCACAGCAGGTCGAGCAGAGCGAATGAGCAAAACCATGAGTAAAAATCCTGCCCCTAGCAGGTAGGGCAGTGTCCTTTTCCTCTCAGGTTCTTAACTTCAGCAATGCAAAGGTCCCCTTCTTCTGGGCACCAAATTCAGTGATCCTAGTGTAACCCACACACCTAGGGTGTGTCTAAACTACGTGACTCCATCGATGGAGCCATGTAGATGAGGCTGATCGGCAGAGGGAAATGAAGCCGCGATTTAAATAATCGCAGCTTCATTTAAATTTAAATGGCTGCCACGCTCTGCCGACCAGCTAATGATCAGCTGTTTGTCGGCAGATCGGGGCAGTCCAGATGCGCCGCGGTCGACAAGGAAGGCTTTGTCGACTGGTGCAGGTATGCCTCGTGAAACCAGGTTTACCTGCGCCGGTCAACAAAGGCTTCCTTGTCGACCACGGCGCGTCCAGACTGCCCCGATCTACCGACAAACAGCTGATCATCAGCTGGTCGGCAGAGCGTGGCAGCCATTTAAATTTAAATGAAGCCGCGATTATTTAAATCACGGCTTCATTTCCCTCTGCCGATCATCCTAATTTACATGGCTCCATCGACAGAGCCATGTCGTTTAGACACACCCCTAGTGTGGTTACTGAGCACTGCAAGTGGCACCTAGACCACTGCAACAGTTAAGCTCAAGAGACCTCTACAGCATAGACTAGAAGCCAGCTGGCTTTTAGTTCAGAGGGTAGAGGCTCCCATAATCAGCTCCCAAAGTCCCAGGTTCAAATCTGCCTTGGTGGTGGTTATGCTAGCTCCTATTTTTTAAAAGGAGTTCTTGAACAAACAGACGCACGGATGGAAAGACAGACAGACACACTCATTGTCTTAGGGCTGTCAGGGTTAGGGCTGGCTTAGGGCTGTCAGGGTCTCCTGCGTAACACAAGCCCTTTCTGCAAAGACTGCGGCTTTAAGGGCTCCAGGAGATGGGGCGGGGGTAGAATTTGGCTGTGTGGGGACAGAGCGGCCAGCAGGGCACCCAGGGTAGAGCCGACGGCCCCCTATTTTGAAATAACAGCTTTTGCCCTGTTTACACAGCCCCTATTCCAAAATACCTATTTCGGAAGAGGTGTTATTCTTCCCAGAATGAGGTTTACAGAAGTCGGAATAAACCATCCATTACTTTGAAATAATTTTGAAATAACTAAATTGGGGTATGTCTACACTACCCTCCTAGTTTGAACTAGCAGGGTAATGTAGGCATACCGCAATTGCAAATGAAGCCCGGGATTTGAATTTCCCGGGCTTCATTTGCATAAGCGGGGAGCCGCCATTTTTAAATCCCCGCTCGTTCGAACCCCGTGGAATGAGGAGTAATAGTAGTTCGAACTAGGAAGCCTAGTTCGAACTACCTAGTTCGTGCCCCGTGTAGCCGCACGGCACGGGGTTCGAACGAGCGGGGATTTAAAAATGGCGGAGCCCCGCTTATGCAAATGAAGCCCGGGAAATTCAAATCCAGGGCTTCATTTGCAATTGCGGTATGCCTACATTACCCTCCTAGTTCGAATTAGGAGGGTAGTGTAGACATACCCTTGGTGTGTAGACATTTGCTTAGTTATTTTGGAATAACTTTCCCGTGCAGGCACACCCGTACAACTTTCCCGCTCAGATGCGCCAGAAGGATTGTTGCTTTTCTTGCAACCGTGTCACACCGTTGACTCATACCTCGCTTTTCTAAACTGTGACCCCACATCCCTTTCTGCTCTTCTCCTTTCTGGGCAGCCATTTCCCACATGTTAGACGTGTGCGACTGAGTGTTCCTGCCTCAGTCGCTTGTTGAATTTCATCCTATTTACCTCAGACCATTTCTCCAAGTGTGTCCAGATCATTTTCAATTATGGCTCTGTCCTGCACAGCACGGCCAACCCCCGTCAGCTTGGCATCATCTGCATGCGATATAAGTTTGCCCTCTATGCCAAGGGTGGGGAACAACAAAAAAACGAACTAAAGCGAACAAAACCCCAGCCAAAACCCCTCACAGATGTGGCCCCTGACAGAGAATGAGAAAGCCCACCAGAGTCTGGGGGGCCCAGGCTAGAAGATGTGTGCTCCAGCCCTGTGGGGGAGGATGAGGGGGACTTGAAGTGCGAGTGCAGGCTCCCCAAGAGCTCAGAGCTTCACACCTGGCCCCGGGCCAGAGGTTCCCCACCCCTGTTCTATGCCTTTATCTAAATGGTAAATGAAGACACGGCACAGGACTGTAAGTGGGAGGATACGGCCTTTTTCTGAGCCATCGGGTGGGGCCTAAACCCGCCGGCTTTCCTCTGCAGCCGGCTGGAAGGCGCAGCCGCCACGAGCAGAGAGGCAGGACGCTGAACGCTCCTTCTATCGAAATGACAGTGCCACGGTGTGACGTCAGTTCAGAAGACCCTGTTCCAACGGCACCCGCTGCGCCGTCCAGAGCCGTGTCCAGCCAACCGTCCCGTTGCTCTAGATTCCTACAGGAGCCGTGGGCCAACAACAAACCCCAATATCTATCCCGGCAGGCGCCAGGCGGGGCCCTCTGCGGGGCTCCAGGCTCCGGCCCAGAGACGGTTCCCGGGGGCACATGGTAGGGCCTGAGGGCCTGTGGCCGAGGCTCTGAACCTGTGATCCTGGCGCCCCGACAGGGGCCCCGGAGGAGCTGCTGTCCTGGCGCCGGGCGCTGTGGCTGCTGATCCAGCCTGTGCTGGGCAGAGACGGGCTCTGACCCGGCCCCTGGCAGGAGCCAGCAGCCCCCCGCCATGCCTGGGATGCCCACGGGACAGTCCCAGGGGGACCCCGAGGTGGGTCGGACTGAAGGGACCTTGCTGGGTCACCCCGTCCAGTCCCTGCGCTCCAGGCAAACGGCTCCCAAGGCGGCTGTTGATTCGCAGGGTCTCAGGGCTGGACGCAGGCACTGGAGGGCGGGGAGGAGATCCAGGGCCCTACACTTTTAACAGGGGCAGGGCCGTTCCCAGCAAACTAATGAGCGAGAGGGGGAGGGTAGAAGTTATTGGGGGACGGGAAAGGCTGGTACAGGGCCAGGGCCTGGTGGACAGAGGGGTGCATGGACAGGGCCTCAGGGGAAGGGAGATGTGGGGGGGAGTGTCTGGGGTCGGGCAGACAGACACATTTTGGAGCCATACGGCACACTTCTTCTGGTCTGGGAAAGCACACAGCGTGTGACGGCTCCAGGCAAGGCCTAACCGATAGTTAAGCAGAATGAATCCCGCCCTGTCTTCACTTTGTAAATCAACACCAGGGCACCACAGTCTCTCGGCCCCTGTGAATCCACCCCCTGGGCCTGCGTTTGCATTTTGGATGGATCTTAGCGAGCTACGAGTAGCGTTGCCAGGTGTCCTGTATTGACCCGGACAGTCCGGTTTTCCGGCTCCGGTAAAAAAATTCAGAAAATACCGGACACTCAAACTGTCAAGCATTTTCTGCCAGACCGTCTGGATCAATACCGGACATCTGGCAACCCTACACACAGTCGGCAATTGGGCCCAGCCCTCCCGCTTCTCCCGCTGCTTACCTGGTTCTGCAGGGGAGCTGTCTGGCCCGGAGCAGGGAGGGAGGCAAGATCCTCACCAGCTACTGGTAGCCTGTTCGGAGAGGCAAAGTCCAGCCCCTCGTGTTCTTCAAGGGGCCATGCTGGTTTTGACATTTTTTTTGCTTAATAACTCTCTGGGTCCTTTTTTTTTTCTTAACAACTTAGATCCTTCCCCCTTTTTTTCAACAAAATTTCCCCATCCCCCTTTTTTTGGGAGGAGAGGGGGTGTTCGGTGTTTGTGGTTAAACCATCTGGCAACCCTAGCTAGGAGCTGCCTGCATGCACCTGACAGGAGACATTGCCTGGGAAAATAGTCCATCAGCCTCGGTTTGCAAAGAATCGTTTGCCGGGGCCTAAGTGTCACAAGGGCCTTTCTGAATAACACACAACCGGAGACAGGCTCAGACACAGCCAGGGAGGGGAAAGGGTTAATTCTCGGCTGCTGTTTCCCACCTGAGTCAGTCTCAGAGGCCAGGTCCCGGGGGCTCCCTGCTGGCTCCGAGCCCCCGCTGGGATTCCCAGGCCTGCTGTATAAACACCCCTGTCCCTCAGCCCTGCGCAGTGCGGCTTCCCCATCCCTGCAGCTCCCTGTGTCCAGGCAGCGATCGCTCATCCCAGCCGGGGCAGGAGCCTGGTGAGTCCTGGGCAGGGCAGGGATCTGCCCCGGGGCGGCTGGAAACCCCTGGCCCCTAGGAAATGTGGGAAGGGGGGTTGGCTGGAACGGGGCTGCCTCCCTCGCACTGCAGGGCAGCACGGCAGCCCCTGGCCCTGAGCAAACGCCCCTGGCCCGGCGCGGAGGGGAAGTGTCAGGCTGCGGGAGCGGGTGATACTGACCCTCGCCCACAGGAGTCAGGGGGGTGCTGGCTGTGGGGCTCAGCGGCGCTGGGCTGGGCCATTCTCGGCTAATGGGGCTGGTCAGAGGGAACCTCCTTTGGGATCCCCTCCGACCCTGCCATCCCCTCACCCCCTCCCGCGGCTCCACGCAGGGACACGGCCCGTCAGTCACTGGGGGCTCAGGGCTGGGCCCGGTGCGGGTGCAGGAATTAGCTGGGCCAAAGGGCAGAGCTGGGACTGTCCCACTGTGGGGCCCGGTGGCCACCGATGACCAGGGCTAGCTGAGCCCGACGTGCTCCCTCCGGCCGCAGCAATTCTCCGTCGCAGGCGAGGGACATGGCTGGGCTGCACATGCCGAGAGGCAGGAGCCGTGTGTGAACAGGGGCTGGGGCTGGTGTCGCTGCGTCCCACGGGGAGGTGGAATTACCCCCTCCCACGCCATGTCACTACCCAGGGCAGGTCCGTGCTGTGTGGGAGATGTGATGGATGTGCAGCTGCCGGGTTGTGCTCTCCCTGTGCACTGCTGTGACACGCCTGCTGGGTGTGGGTCAGTGTCCCATGCAGTCACACGGCAACCTCTTAGAGTGAGAGATGGAGTTCGCTCTGCAGCCTTGGCTGAGCACCAGCTGCCTTTTAGCTCAAGCAATAGAAGTTCCTGCACAAAGCGCCGGCGGCCCCAGGTTCGATTCTCCCCGTGCTATGTTCCAGGCCCTATTCCCGCTGCCTTCCCCCACCTTGTCCTTTATGGGCCGGCTGGTCACTGATGTTTAGATGCTGTAAACCTCCTAGCAGGAGGCATAAGGTTTCTGTCAAAAAAGGCTTTCTTTCTCGACAGACCCCCTCTGCACTGCCGCTTTTTGCAAACAAAGTGCTGAGTCGGCGAAAACAGGGCCATGTTCATGCAAATGAAGCCCGGGATATTTAAATCCCCGCTTCCTTTGCAAGGTCGACCTGCCTAATCTGCATCCCTCTGCTGACACAGGGATGGAGTCCAGACTTACCCTTGCTATCCCAGAAGAGTACCATCTGTGGGCTGCAGAGGGGCCAGCGGGTGAACAACGTCACGTCGCCCTGCCTCCATCCACGCCCTGTCTGTGCCTTGGACAGATTGTATTGTCCTCTTGTGTCTTGTCCCTTCTGCTGTGCCTGGGAATGTTCGGCCCTGGACTTTGCCTGAGGAGTGTAGTTTATTGTAGAAATCACAATCTAACATGGGCGAAAACTCCATGTTAGATCCCCCTACACCCTGCCCTATCATTCCCTGCTGATTTTAATAAAAAATGGACATGCTGGGCTGCTAGCAGAAGACGGTGTGACGTAGTGCGGGTACCTTGCTGGTTGCTGGGTGAGACGTAGTGGGGGGTAACCTGTTAACTCTCTGGCTGCTGTCTGTAGCACCACCGAGCAGACAAGCGATGAGTCACTATGCAAAGAGGGTATCCCAACTGGTTTGGCCAGCTGACCCCCATGGAGAGGAACAAAGGAAGGTGGATGCTGCCCTGGCTGGGGGGCAGGGCTGGGGGAGAGTGAGTTAGTGCCTGGCTGGAAAGCAGGGAAGAAGGAACTGGGGAGGGGGCTGGGATCCCCCCATCTCAAAGGGGGCACTGAGGCCTCTTAGCCCCAGTTCCTGTAACCAGATGACATCTGTGCTATGCTGTATCCTGGAGGAGCAATAAACCACCCTCAATTCCACTGGCTGGTGGAGTCTGTTTGTGCCATTTCGGGGTGCAGGAGACGGGGGACCCCCAACGCGCCGTCACACTGGGCTTGGGCTGTGGGTGACCCCACTGGTTACTGTCTGTACCACGGCCCAGCAAGGTAGCTGATGGGACAGGGAGGTACCTGTCCGACCGGTTACCTCCCAGGGAGAGGAACAAAGGAAGGTTGAATGCCGCCCTGGCTGGAGGCATGGCTGGAGGAGAGTGGTAGTTTCTGTCTGGGAAGCAGGGGAGAAGGAGCTAGGGAGGGGGCTGGGATTGTAGGGCCCAGCCACCCCCCATCTCAAGGGGTGGCACTGAGGCCTGCTAGTCCCAGTTCCTCTAACCAGATTACATCTGTGCTGTGCTGTACCCTGGAGAAGCAATAAACTCCCCCTATTCTATTGGTTGGTGGAGTCTGTTTGTGCCACTACAGGGGTGCAGGAGGCGGGCACCCCAATGTGCCGTCACAGACTGGCATAGATTTTTTTGAAAAAAAAATATATATATATATATATATATATATATATATATATATATATATATATATATATATATATATATATATATATATATATAGCGGGGAAGCATCATATCATGGAATCTGTAAGGCTGGGGTAGTGAATGTTGCTTTGTAATAGAGAGTATTGCAAACGACATCCCTGGTGTGAAATGGTTAACACGACATGCCAGAGAAACGGCAGGGCCAGGGATAGGATCAAAGAAAGGGTTAAAAGGAACAGAATCAGGCACAGGGCCCTGCAATGCTCCTGTTCCCCTTGCAGACACCAAGCACCCGGACACAACTGAAGCTCAGAAAGAGCTGTCAGAAGCGACAGAAAATCGATGATCCCTCCCGTTAGAAATGTTTGTGGGCAAGAGCCGGGTGCAGGGAGCCACCCTGTGCCTGGGGAATTGGGGGAGCAACGGGAAAAGTGGCCCTGGCAAATCTCAGAGTTGATTCTGGCTGCCCTGCCGTGAAACCATCACCAGACGGTAAAAGCCAGGTTCTGGTTAAACCTACATGTGGACCTGCCTGGCTGCCTGTCATCACGGGACAGGTAAGGGCACAGAAGGAAAACGTGTCAAATCGCACTGCACTGAACTGCTAAATCTGAGGATGGAAAACAGAACTGTCCCCAGACCACAGCAGGAGGCAGGATCAGTGACTCAGTGTCCGGGGGAGAGAATAAAAAAGAATTTCAAAATGAAAAAACAAAATTAAGCTGGTTCACACCCAGTATTGCTGCGTTAACACATGGAATTGCCCAATATCCATTAATTGCAGCTAAGCCCCTCCCTGCCCCATCCATAGGGCACTCACACCACCACAACACACATGGGGGAGAGGGGAAATTCAGGTTCTGTAAGAGCCCCTGGTCCCCTCTCAGAGCTAGGGTAAAATCCCCAGGATGTGGGGGAAATCCTGGCCGCTTTCACCCCACGCTGCACTCACAGCTCCTTGAATAACCTTCTGTGGCAAATATTGCTACAGACCAGTTCGAGTTTCCTTTATCACCTTTCTCAGTTTGCTCAACTTGCTGTTGCTGCCTGTTCCTGAAGATAAGTGCCTGGAGTTAATCTCGCTTGCCTCTTGTCGGGCTACCATCCT
Source organism: Pelodiscus sinensis (assembly GCF_049634645.1). Classification (NCBI taxonomy): domain Eukaryota; kingdom Metazoa; phylum Chordata; order Testudines; family Trionychidae; genus Pelodiscus; species Pelodiscus sinensis. The sequence goes on along the minus strand of NC_134711.1, from coordinate 330,908,070 downwards.
GTGTGGCTTTTCACCCACCTCTACTCATTTTTTGTCTCTCTCTCTCTCTTTCTCTCTCTCTTCCTCTAGCTCTTTTAAAGTTACAATTTGCAGTTTTTGCAGAAATCTCCAAAAGATAAAATAGCAATCAGAACAAAGCAAGAACCAAAGAGAAATGCAGAGGAAAAAATGACATTCAATAAACCCTGTAAATGAATAATTTTAGCCCTTCTGGTATGCAGCAGCTAGTTTTACAGCCAACTTTCTTGAAAATCTTCTCGGCCATTCATGAGGAAAATGCAGAGTCTGTTCCCAAATGCAACAAAGTGGCAAATACATTTAATAATCTTCAGTTGTGTTCACAAACCTGCATTTCAAATGCATTTTGGTTTAATTGTTATACCCTTTTTTTGTTATGTTAATGGGTAATAGTTGGTGTTAAAGTTCATGCTTCTAAACAGTTCAAATGTAATTGGTATGACAAGCAAATTAATTCTACAAAAAGCTCGGTAAGACCAGTGTTACTAATTCTTGCTAAGTGTCAGTTGATTTAAACGTGGCTACTATTATTCCTGCATAATTGCTGCACTGGTTTTTTTTTTTATTGCTGGGAATATTTAAAAGCTGCCCAAATCTTTAACCAACATGCAGGTAAAAATTAACAAACAGAGGGCAGCACAAGAACACAAAGACAAGGAATAATCAAAGTGTTAAAAATATGTGTAGCACGGTAACTACTAATGTGGGAGACTTCCTCGTGAGAATGAGTCTTAACTGAGTAAGTATCTGGGTACCAATACCCCATCCTGACCCAGCAACACGGGATAAATCGGTCACTGCTCAGTGCAGAAGGCAGCGTCCCTATGAAACACGTGGATCTGTGTCAGCTATTGGTGTAGCGCAAAGCAGCCCAACCAATGGAACAGAGACGTAGCTGCTCCTGTTCCCGGCCCTGGGGAAACTCCCCAGGAGGTGACAGCCAGTTGGAAGGGTGCCCTAGAATATGGAAGGATGGTGCTCTGGAGGAAACCCCTCCCAAACATTTCTATATAGAGGCCTCATTGGGAGCGGCACGGCTCCAGATCTCTGTTTGACTGATACTTCTTGCTGTGGGCTGCTTTAACGGACTCTCAGAGTCAGCACCCGAGCTCCGAGCTAGTGAACAGAAGTGCTTCATGGGAGTTGTGGGAGGTTTTGGAGCAACAAAGGCAGGAGCTCCCAGAGGGCACTAACCCAGCAGTGGTGGGGGAGGAGAGGGACCATCCAGGCTCTTGCACACAGTGCAGCATGTCAGAGTGGCTGCCTGTGGGCAGGTGGCGTGCGGCTGATTTGGGTGCAAGGAGCAGCTGGAGATTCTGCTGTGACACCAACATCAGGAGAGCCCCCTGCTTACCCCAGGGCCAGAGCTCCCCCCCCCCATCTCCCCTTGATGGGGGGGATGTTCCATAGCAGGAGAGTGAGTCTGGTCCAGGGTCCCACCCGACAGGCTGCTCACACCAGGGAGGTTTGCTGGGGTCTCTGGTTCTGTCCCCAAACACAGTCCAGTCCCGGCTGCCCCTCCAGGTCTCACTGATTTTCTCTTCTATGTTAGCTCCTAGAAACGGAATAGAAGCTGCAGGGGACGGTGCATGATGCCAGCCGGCAATCACAGCGTTTTTATACCTGAAATTTTCATCCTGACTGGCTTCCCCGGTACGGAGGAGTCTCAAGTCTGGATCGCCGTCCCCTTCTGTCTGATGTACGTTGCGGCGCTTCTGGGGAACTCTCTCCTCCTCTACATCATAGCGACAGAACGAAGCCTCCATGAGCCCATGTACCTTTTCCTCTCCATGCTGGTCACTGCTGATCTGCTGTTGTCCACCAGCTCAGTGCCCAAGATGCTGGGCGTGTTCTGGTCCAGGGCAGGGGAAATTTCTTTTGCTGCCTGCCTCACCCAGATGTTCTTCATCTACGTCAGTTTCACTTCTGAGTCGGGCATCCTGGTGGCCATGGCGTTTGATCGGTACGTTGCCATCTGCAACCCCCTGAGATACACCACCCTGCTCACCAAGCCTGTGATCGGGAAGGTCGGGCTGGCGGTTCTCACAAGGAGTGTCGGCGTCTTTTTTCCTTACATCTTTCTCCTGAAACGCCTGAAGTTCTGCAGAACCAACCTCCTGCCTCACACCTACTGCCAGGAATGGGCCATGGCTCGGCTGGCCTGTGACGACATCACAGTCAACTTCTGGTACGGCGTTGCCATAGCCACTTTCGCATTTGGTTTGGACGCTGTGCTCATTGCTGTATCTTATGTGCTGATTCTCTGGGCCGTCTTCCGACTCCCCTCCAAAGACGCCCGGCTGAAGGCTCTGCGCACCTGCGGCTCCCACGTCTGTGTCATCCTGATGTTCTACTCGTCAACTTTTATCTCCTACTGCACAGAGGAGTTTCGGAACATCGTCCCGGGATATATTTTCAATTTACTGGCCAACAGCCATGTGCTCGTTCCCCCCATGTTAAACCCCATCATTTATGGGGTGACCACAAAGGAGATCCTGAAAAGGGTGATCAATTTGTGTTCTCGATGGTGCCAACGAAGCTCCCTGCAATGCTAAAGGAGGCATCAGAAAATGCCTTTGGACATGGCAATGAACGTTGGGTTTTCATCGGAACCGTAGGGCTGCTGATGGCCCTGCCCTGGGCTAGCTTGAACATTTCTCTCACTCGCCAACAGAATGGGTGCACTGGAAGATATTTTTCCTTCCCCACCCGCATCCCAGGACTGACACAAGGCTCCTAGGCCAAAGGGGTCTTGTTCTCATTTGAAGGGGAAAAACAAGGGAAGGGAGGGCCCTTTGAAATCCCCTGAGAGAGATCCATGTGTGCCACGCCTCTGTGACAAGCCACGTTTGAGCTAGATCATGCAGGGCAGTGACCCCGGGGGCCATGCCACCTGCTACCAGGAGATGCACTTTACTGCAGGCTGGGAAAGAGGGGCTGTTTTTAATAATTAATAATGGAGATTGCCTATCTCCTAGAACTGGAAGGGACTTTTCAAGGTCATTGAGTCCAGTCCCCTGCCCTCACAGCAGGACCAAGTACCATCCCTGACAAATTTTTGCCCCAAATCCCTAAATGACCTCCACAAGGATTGAACTCACAACCCTGGGTTTAGCAGGCCAATGCTCAAACCACTGAGCTATCCCTCCCCCACAAAGACATAGCTGGGGCAGCACAGACTCCCCCTCCCCCCCAAAAAAAGCGAACCCAGAGATTCACAGACGTTAAGGAGCACAGTTTGAGCTGCTGAATGACACAGGCCCTGGAATGTCACCCCCGTTGCAAGCGTGCAAGGAACCTTGGCCGAACAAGGCTTGGGACCACGGGGTAACGTGCAAATGGCTTTCGTTGCCTTAACCGACTCTGGAAGGAGGGGGAAGGGGAGGCTCTCGCACTGGTCACAATCACACTCACAGCCCGGCTGAGCCCCGGACGCGAGGAGGAGTCATGCTGAGGCTCATGCTGCTGGTATCTGGAACCGGTTTGCTGGCCAGGTGTGACGTAGTGGGGGTACCTGGCTGGTTTCTATGCTGCTGGCTCTGGGGTAACCCCCACTGGCTGCCGTGGGTACCACAACCCAGCAAAACAGGATGAGTCACTATGCAAACCAGTGACCAGACACCCCCCATGGAGAGGAACAAAGGAAGGTGGAGGCTGCCCTGGCTGGGGGGCAGGGCTGGAAGAGGGTTAGTTGGTTGCTGGCTGGCTGAGAGGATGGAGGAGACAGCCTAGGGAAGGGGCTGGAGTTTAGGGGCCCAGTCTCCCCCATCTCAAGGGGGCCTGAGGCATCCTAGCCCAGCTCTGTGACCAGATTCCATCTGTGCTGTGCTGTATCCTGGAGAGGCAATAAACTTCCTCTATTCCACCGGCTGGTGCAGTCTGTTTGTGCCATTTCGGGGTGCAGGAGACGGGGGACCCCAACGCGCCATGCCACCAGGCGAGCGGAGCAGGGGGCACCCCTGGGGGGTCCGGCTTAGGGATCCTCTTTTGGGTTCTCTCTCTTGGCTGCATGGATGATGTTACAAGAAAAGGGCCGCTTTTCGGTCCATAGGCCTTCCTCACTGTCCTCCCTGCACCATGTGCATACTGTGCAGGGGGCCTTGTGCACTGCAGGGCAGGGGGCAGGGTGTGGGGAGAAGGTTCAACGGGGCAGGGGAGAAGGTTCAGTGGGGCAGGGGAGAGGGGCAGGGGGCAGGGTGTGGGGAGAAGGTTCAGTGGGGCAGGGGAGAAGGGCAGGGGGCAGGGTGTGGGGAGAAGGTTCAGTGGGGCAGGGGAGAAGGGCAGGGGGCAGGGTGTGGGGAGAAGGTTCAGTGGGGCAGGGGAGAAGGGCAGGGGGCAGGGTGTGGGGAGAAGGTTCAGTGGGGCAGGGGAGAGGGGCAGGGGGCAGGGTGTGGGGAGAAGGTTCAGTGGGGCAGGGGAGAAGGGCAGGGGGCAGGGTGTGGGGAGAAGGTTCAGCGGGGCAGGGGAGAAGGGCAGGGGGCAGGGTGTGGGGAGAAGGTTCAGTGGGGCAGGGGAGAGGGGCAGGGTGAAGGGTGTGGGGAGAAGGTTCAATGGGGCAGGGGAGAAGGGCAGGGGGCAGGGTGTGGGGAGAAGGTTCAGTGGGGCAGGGGAGAAGGGCAAGGGGCAGGGTGTGGGGAGAAGGTTCAGTGGGGCAGGGGAGAAGGGCAGGGGGCAGGGTGTGTGGAGAAGGTTCAGTGGGGCAGGGGAGAAGGGCAGGGGGCAGGGTGTGTGGAGAAGGTTCAGCGGGGCAGGGGAGAAGGGCAGGGGGCAGGGTGTGGGGAGAAGGTTCAGTGGGGCAGGGGAGAAGGGCAGGGGGCAGAGTGTGGGGAGAAGGTTCAACGGCGGGGCGAGGTGGAGGGGGAAGGCGAGCGGTGGGGGGGCTGATGGCTCCTGCCAGGGGCCGGGTCAGAGCCCATCTCTGCCCAGCACAGGCTGGATCGGTCAGCAGCTCCCCGGACGTGTCCCCTCTGCCCGTCCCTGTCGGGGCGCCGGGGTCCCAGGTCACGCGCCCCTGGGAGCCGTCGCTGGGCCGGAGCCTGGAGACCCCCAGAGGGCCCCGCCTGGTGCCTGCTGAGCAGGGTGCTGGGGGCCTGGTTGGCCACCGCTCCTAGAGGCTGGTTTGTGCTCCCACGTCCGTGTCATCCTGATGTTCTACGTGTCGTCTTTTTCTCTAATTTCGCACACCAATATGGGCACATCATCCCCGGTTCCATCCTCAACCTCCTGCCAACCTCTACGTGCTCCTTCCCCCCGAGTTAAACCCCGTCATTTATGGGGTGGCCACAAAAGAGATCGTGAAGCGGGTGATCAGGGTGTTGTATCGATGCTGCAGCTGCCGTTCCCTGCAGAGCTAAAAGGAATCAGAAAATGCCTTGGGACATGGAAATTAACGCCAGGTTTTCCTTGGACTGCAGGGAGCTGGTAGCTGTGGATTTGCTCTGTGTTAGCTTAAAGCTTGTCTCCGTCACCCACAGAAGTTGGTGCAAGAAAAGGAATTTTCTCTTCCGTCCTGTGTCACTCATAGCCTGGGAGCGACAGCTACAGCACTGCCCACGCCACCAAAGGCGGCCAGGCAGAGTGACTCTTCTTCCAAGGTGAAGGAAAACAGCAAAGGAAGGAAGGTGAAAGGGCACGTCCCCCTTATTGACTAATCAAATAATTGATGTATCTAATTTTAACATCCCTATCCAGCCTAGGCCTGTACCACAGTTTTGGGAGGGCGGGGGGCATGAACAGAGCAGGGAAGTTATGGAACAATCCATCCCCCATCCTCCTCTCCTGGCTTCTGGCATTCAGAAGTATAGGGTCACCTCGACCTTCTTGGTTAATATCCATTGAAGGGCCTAACATCCCCGTTAGACGTGTATCTAATTTCTTTTTGAACCCCGTTGTACCTGTGGCCACCACAACATCCCCCAGCAATGAGTTCCACAGGTTAGATCTCTGCTGCAGGAGAAACCTGCTTCTTTGTATTACAATGGCCACGACAACATCCCCCAGCAATGAGTTCCACAGGTTAGATCTCTGCTGCAGGAGAAACCCGCTTCTTTGTATTACAATGGCCACCACAACATCCCCCAGCAATGAGTTCCACAGGTTAGCTCTCTGCTGCATTTTCCTTATATTATATTGTGTGAAATAATAAAATCTCACTTCTCTATTCATCATCTCCATATCATTCGTGATTATCTAGGCTTGTGTGTCACATGCAGGCCCTCCACGGGAGTATGTATGAAAGGGGACAGCTGGCAATTCAAAGGGGCCCAGAGACCCAAGTCATTTTAATCACCGCTGTAGCCATGCAACACACTTTGGGCGGCTCTTGGGGAGATGGGGCAGCCATGGTACCCTCCAGGCAGCCCTGGGCGGAGGGAGGGTGCCGTGGTCTCGGCTGCTCTTAGGGCTGGCTGCCCTGGGTCTTGCCTATATCACCTGTGACCTCACCCCTTCCAGGAATGCGGAGCTGGGCCCGCATGGCTGCCTTCTCCCCTGCTCGTGTCCCCCTTGGCTGTCACTTTTCTGACAGTCCTTCGTTTGCCTCTCTCTCCACTGTCATGTTACTGGATTGTGAGGGGAGCAGCCAGATCGCTGCTGCACCCATGGGGGGGTGTTGGCCCCAAAAGAGGCACAAAGGGGGCCATGTGAGGTGTCAAATAGAAGCCTATTTCCTTCTGATTCCATCTATGCTATTCATGTAATTGTATAATGTCGGTATGTGACGTTACAAGCATGTATTTTGTGTGGATACCAAATGTTTCTCTGTATGTGGTTGAGCTATGGGCAAAGCAGCTCAGCCTATAGACATGCTAACGAGCAAAGCTCTGGAACAACAGCCCTCTCTAGGCCAAGGACACACCTCAGAGTGGTGAGTCAGACCTAGGGGCTACCAGCAGGGAACACAGGGATAGGCCACGGGCCAGGTGACCTGCTGTAGCCAAGAAGAGACAAGAAAGGAGGTATATAGGGGCCATGTGGTCGACTCCATCTTGGTCTTCAGCTCAGCACTTCATCCCAGGGCAGCACTGCAGGGATCGAAGAGCCGGAAAGAACTGTGGACCCATCCTGATCCTAGGATGCGCAACAAGGACTTCTAAGCCAGCAGCTGTAATATCTCTGCTAGAGCCTGCAGAGAACTGGGAGATTCGGTGCATGTAACGTACTATCCTTTAACAACCTGACTCTCATGCTTTTCTTTATTGTAATAATAAACCTTTAGTTGTCAGATGCTAAAGGATTGGCCCAGCGTGATTTGTGGGTAAAATCCAGAGGGTAGATTGACCAGGGATCTGTGGTTGGTTTCTTGGGACTGGACAGAACTTGTTCGGGGTAGGTGGGATTGGGTTCTAAGACCCCCCACCGGTGTATAAGGCTCGGGGCCATCTGGGGCACGGATATTGCTGGGGTGTCGGAGGGGTTTTGCTCGTGAGGATTCAGGCAGGCAGCTGAAGCGCTCTGTGGGACTGGTTTGTGGCCTGTGTGGAGAGGTCACCAGTCTGGGGGCTGTAAGGAGCCCCGAAGTTGAGCAATTCGCCCTGAGTGGACGCCCTCAGCTGTGCCCAGACCAGGCCCGGTCCGTCACACCTGCAGCCTCACCCCTTCCAGGAATGCGGAGCTGGGCCCGCATGGCTGCCTTCTCCCCTGCTCATGTCCCCCTTGGCTGTCACTTTTCTAACAGTCCTTTTGCCTGTCTCTCCACATGGGGAAGCCGTTCCGTATCCTCCTTCTGCCCGTCTCCGAACCTTTTCCCATTCTACAATCTCCTTTCTGAGACGGGGCTCCCGGTATGGCCCACCCAATCCAGTCTGTGCGTTAGCTAGTGGCTGTCTGATGTTTTGTATCCAGCTCCTCATGGTTCTTCACAACCTATGGGCCTTTTGGACCGCTGCTGTGCGTGGAGGGGATGTTTTCAGAGAACTGCCCACGGTCACTCCAACATCCCCTTCCTGGGTGATATCAGCTCATTTAGAGCCATCCCTAGGTATGAATTGTTGGGTATTTTTTTTTATTTATGGTGAATTTCATCTGCCAATGTGTCGCCCAGTCTCCTGGTTTTGCGAGAGCCCTCAGTAACTAAGTAAATTGAAGAATGATGCATTGTGGGCAAACTTTGCCAGTTCACTATCCACTCCCTATCCCTGATCCTGAGTGAACATGTGGAGCAGCCCAGGTCTGTGCACAGATCCATGAGGGACGCTGTTGTTACTTCACACTGTTGTGAAAACTGACCATTTAGTCCGACTCTTTGTCTCCTGTTCATTCACCAGTTACTGACCCTGGAGAGGACTTTCTCTCTTAACCCAGGAAATGTTACTTTGCTAAAGAGCCTTTTCCGAGGGACCTTCTCATAGAACTCTAGAACTGGAAGGGACTTTGAGAGAACATCAACTCCAGTCCCCTGCCCTCATGGCAGGATCAAGCACCATCTAGATCATCCCTGACAGGTGTCTGTCTAACCTGTGCTTAAATATCTCCAGGGATGGAGATTCCACAACCTCCCTAGGCAATTTATTCCAGTGTTTACCCACCCTGACAGGTAGGAACTTTTTCCTAATGTCCAACGTAAACCGCCCTTGCTGCAGTTTAATCCCTTTGCTTCTTGTTCTAGCCTCAGAAGTCCAGGAGAACAATTATTCACCTTCCTCCTTCTAACACCCTTTTAGAAAGCTGCTGTGATGTTCCCTCTCACTTTTCCGTTAAAAGCATTTGTGGAAAATCGTGCCAGTCTAGACGTAGCCAAGGGAAACTCCACCATGGGCCTAGAACTTAGTTACAAAGGAAAGCAAAAACACTTTTAAAAAGTGCACAGATATCAGATCCCAAACCATAAAGCAATAAAACCTAATGGATTTACCTGAACTTTACCCTACTTACAGAAGAGTGAGGAGTCTGTTCTTAGAAGGAGACAGTCTGTCTGTCCCCCTCGGTAGCTAGAGAGAAACTGCCCCAGAGACAAAGGAGGAGAAAACCAAAAATGCCTTTGTCCCAGTTTGAAATTCCTCCCTCCATTCCTACTGGCCGACTCTACCTGGGTTAAGTATAGTTAACCCCTTACTCCCCAGGCTGCTGGCCGTCTCGCATGATCATGACAGGGAGGAAGGAGGCGAGTGGAGAGTTAGTGACACACCAGCTTTAGGTCACTACCTCCTGCTCCTGCTGTCAACCCTGGCGGAGAAGAGAAAGCTGACCCTTCCTCTGTCCCTCGGCCACACCAGTCACCCCAGAGCAACGGGGGCTCCTGCAGGCCAGGGCAGGCCTGGGTGACAGCCAGACAGGCTGTGAATCTGCACTGGGACTCCCGAGATCTGGGATCTCTTCCCAAGCTCTGCCACCAACCTGCTGGGTAACCGTGGGCAAGTCACGTCACCGCCCTGTGCCTCAGTTTCCCCATAGATGAAACGGGGCTGCGGCTACTGACTCTCCTTGTAGAGTGGCTTGAGAGCCACCAATGGAAGAGCTCAATGTTCTTTATCATTCCTGTGTCCCAAAGGCCTGGGCCAGGCACCCTCCCGTCTAGCAATGGAGACGTGATCCCTGCCCCCAGGAGCTTACAAACCCGGCGAGGCACTGCAGGGAGGAAGAAGGCTCTGCGTGCTATGGCTGTGCCCTCTCCCTGCACCGTGAGAGGCAGCAGGAGCAGAGCAGAGGAGACACAGAGGCGCTGGGTTTGATTCTGACCCGACACCGCTGTCCGTGCTTTCAGTGCAGCTACTCCTGCTCTGTACCAAGGCAGAGGGGAATCCGGGCCAGGGAGCCAGCCCGTAGAATCCCAGGGCTGGAAGAGACCTCAGGAGTCATGGAGTCCAGCTCCCTGCCCAAAGCAGGACCAGCCCAACACAATCAACCCAGCCAGGGCTTGGTCAAGCTGGGACTTAAACACCTCTAGGGATGGAGATTCCAGCCCCTCCCTAGGGAACCCAGCCCAGCGCTTCCCACCTGCCTAGGGAAAGAGTTTGTCCTAATATCCAACCTAGACCTCCCCCACTGCAACTTGAGCCCATTGCTCCTTGTTCTGCCACCTACCACCACTGTGAACAGCCTCTCTCCAGCCTCTTTGGAACCCCCCTTCAGGAAGTTGCAGGCTGCTCTCAAATCCCCCCTCACTCTTCTCTTCTGCAGACTGAATAAACCCCAATCCCTCAGCCTCTCCTGGCAGGTCATGTGCTCCAGCCCCCTCAGCATTTTGGTTGCCCCCCCGCTGGGCCCTCCCCGATGCGTCCACGTCCTTTCTGTAGCGGGGGCCCCAGAACCGGCCTCACATCCCCAAGAGTCCCAGAGTCCCTCATTCCGAAGGTGGAAGGACGGACCAGGTCTGACCCTTGCACAGCCGGCCCCCGGGAAGTCCTAGAGCAAAGCTCCTAGAAAACGGCCCCTCTTCCCTGAGAACTGGCCCGCGCTGGAGAATCCGCCCCCACCCTGCTCCGCGGTCCCAAGGCTCATTCGTTTCACTGTTTCAAAGGTCTGCATTGGTCCAGCCTCATCGTCCCGGCCCTGGGTCCGGCTGGACCCGTCTCGGCTGCACCGTGGGGCCCAGCGCTGTCTGCGTGTTCCCCCGGGGGAACCTCCCTGGCTGTGTTCCCGTCCCCCTTCGTTGCGCTGACCGGACCCAGCTCTTGGAGGCCGGTTGCTGGGCCGTGAGCGATTCCTGTTGCTCCTCTCTGAGCCCTGTCCCATGCACCAGCCTCTTCCCGGGCCCTGGACATTTCAGGGTGCCGGGGGAGGGGCTGCCAGTGACATCACTGCCTACAGAGATGTCATCGGTGATGTCACAGTCGGCCCGGCTGGGGGGGCAAGGTGGGGATCCTGCTGCAGAGGCAGGAGGGGAGGAGGGAGCTGGTGGCCAGGCTGCATGATTTGGGCCTGGCTTCTGGCATTACTCAGGGCCAGGGGCAGCTCTGTTCCCTTCTGCAGCTTCCCCACCCGCAGAGCTGTGAGCCCAGCCACAAGATCCATACTAAGAAGCTCACGCGAGAAGCAAACCCGGCCCCTCCGCTCCAGCCCCCCTGGGTCCCCTCGGAGCCTCCCTGCCATGGCCGAGAGCGGAGAGAACACCGTCGCCTGCCCGGTCATCGCCGCCAACCCCCGCATCATCCGCGTCACGGTGAAAGCCCCCGCAGGGAAGGAGGAGTTTGTGGTGCCGGAGAACAGCAGCATCAAGCAGCTGAAGGAGCAGATCTCGAAGCGTTTCAAGTGCCAGCCCTGCCAGCTGGTGCTGGTGTGTGTGGGGCGGGTTTTGAAAGACCAGGACACGCTGAGGCAGCGGGGGATCCAGGACGGGGTGACTGTCCACCTGGTCATCCGGACGGCGAAGAGACCCCGGAACGATTCGCTTACCCATGCCTGCGTGGCCAGGAACGGCCCCCTGTCCCCGTCCCCGTCTGGCATCCACTCCGGCCACAGCAGCGAGTTTGATCTGGGCGGGCGGGGCCTGGGCGCCAACATCTCCAGCCCCGAGCTGCAGCTCCTGGCCAGCTCGGAGCTGATGGCCCAGAAGGTGGAGAACCCGTTCATCCAGAGCATGCTGTCCAACCCCGACCTGATGAGGCAGCTGATCATGGCCCACCCACAGATGCAGCAGCTGGCCCGGCAAATGCCAGAGATCAGTCGCATCCTCAACAACCCAGACATCATGAGGGAGATGCTGGACATCGTCCGGAACCCGGAAATGATGCAGGAGGAGCGGTGCCAAGAACGGTCCTGGACCACCCTGGAAAACATCCCCGGGGGGGACAACGCCCTGAGATGCACCTACACGGAGCTCCAGGAGCCGGCGCTGAGCCCCGCACAAGAGCCTGTCTCAAACCATCCCTTTGCTACGTTCCTGAGGAATCCCTCCTTGGAAGGCCTGGGACAGGGCGAGCTGCCCTCCTGCGTGGAGACCGGAGACCTGTCGGCTCCTTCCTCCGCCTCCCAGAGCGCCACCAGCGTCTGCACCCACAGCACCTGCGGGTTCCTGGACTGCGCGGTGAGCAGCTGCGGTGTCTGCCCCGTGGCGCCGGGCTCTTCTCGGCCGAGCCTGGAGCCGGATGCAGGGTCTGGGGGGCTCCACCCCGGCGGGATCCAGAACCTGGTGCAGCAGATCACAGAGAATCCGCAGCTGATCGTGAACCTGTGCGCCTCCTACACCAAGTGCATGATGCTCTCCCTGATCCAGAACGCCCAGCTGGCGGCGCAGGCCAGCCTGTCGGCCGAGAGGCCCCCGCCCCTGGAGCCTGTCACGCAGCGGCTGCCAAGTTTCTTCCAGCAGATCCAGAACCCGGAGATGTTGGTGGCCATGTCCAACCCGAAAGCCATGCAGGCTTGGCTGCAGATCGAGCAGGGACTGCAGACGCTGGCCTCTGAGGCGCCCGTCCTTCTGCCGTGGTTCACTCTCCGGCTGTGGGGGCTGGGGAATTCGGGGGGCTCTGTCAGTACCCCGAGCGGTGGCCCCACCCCCAGAGAAGCATCACAGCCACCGCCGACGACCTCCGAGCAGGGACACCAACATTTAAACATGCTGCGGATGTTGCAGGTTCTTCCTGGCACCGACACCCAGCACCTGCAAGGGCCAGAAATCAAATTCCAGGAAGAACTCGAGTAGCGGAGACCGATGGGCGTGGTGGAAACATCAGCGCCACCCTGAGAAGGCAGAAACCTCCAGCCCAGCAACTTGTTCACTTGGAGGCCTGGATTGCGGTCTTATAAACAAAAGCCACGATGGGCACCTGTTGGTGGGCACAGTCCTTTTCTTCCGGGGTCGGGACACAGGGCTTTGGCCTCACACTGTGCCATGCCCAGGGCAGTGAGAACGTGCCCTCTAGGCAGCCTGAGATAATGCACGTGTAACCCGCACACCTGGGCGACGTCTACACGGCAGCCTTTGGTCGGCAGAAACGATGCGAAAGAAGAGCTCGTTAGCATTTGTCACGCCGTCATTTGCATCGGCTCTGCCGACCAAAGGCTGCAGTGTAGACACGTAGCCTTCACTGTCCCATGCAGTGCACCTAGACCACAGCAACAGATCAGAACAAGAGACCTGTACTGCAATGGCGCGCAACCTTTTCTGATCTGTGACCCCTGCACTGCAGGGGCTGACAATTGCTGGGCCCAGCCCCAGGCTGGCCAGATCTAAGCACCATGCGGCTGCGTCCAGCCCCCGGCCCGCTGGATCCAAGCACTGCACCACATGGCCACCAATGACCGGGCCCAGCTCCCGGCCGGCTGAATCCAAGAGCTGCGACCCCCTCCTCCCCAGGAAGACATCTGCAACCCCCTTGAGGGGTATGGGCTGGGAGCCAGCTGAGTTTTAGCTCAGAAGGCAGAGGCTCCTATACTAAGCATCAGCAGTCCTGGGTTCAAATCCACCTGGGGTTCCCTGGCGTGAAGGGTTTTTCTGTTTTGTGGTGTTTGTTGCTGTTGCTGGACCTTCGACAGGGTTAACTCCCTGGGGGAAAGGAAACCCAAAGGCTGTGTCTAGACTGGCAAGTTTTTCCGCAAAATCAGCTGCTTTTGCAGAAAAACTTGCCAGCTGTCTACACTGGCTGCTTGAATTTCCGCAAAAGCACTGACGATTTCATGTAAGATTGTCAGTGCTTTTGCAGAAATACTACGCAGCTCCCATTCGGGCAAAAGTCTTTTTCCGAAAAACTTTTGCACAAAAAGGCCAGTGTAGACAGCAGAGATTTGTTTTCCACAAAAAAGCCCCAATCGCGAAAATGGCGACCGGGGATTTTTTGCGGAAAAGCGTCCGTGGCCAATCTAGACGCGCTTTTCCTCAAATGCTTTTAACGGAAAACTTTTCCGTTAAAAGCATTTTTGGAAAATCATCCCAGTGTAGACGTAGCCAAAGAGTGTGACTTATCCCACGTTGTGCCTGGCATCTGTGCATGGCCGAGACTAGAACCAGATCCCCTGGGTCCCCACCCAACAATTGTGACTCCAGCCACCGCTGGCTGGGTGCGTGCCATTTTCCATGGCTCGTCCACGGGGGCGAAACTGTGCTTTGTTTGCAAGACTGCTTAGCGAGGAGAGTTTTACAGTCAGTGTCTGTCAGTGCTGACGTGCTAGCCTTAGACCCGTTAGATGACCGTTTTACAGGGCCCCGGGCAGCATAATTCCACAGGGTCCCCCCTTTGCCACAGCGCATGTGCGGGGCTTTCTGAAGCACGGGGCCCGGGTCCCGGGGCGGCCGCCCCATTCGCCCTGCCCTATATCTGTCCCATCAGGAGGTAGCAGCCATGCCATGGGACTTAGTAGCGCCCAATAGCAAGCCTTGACTCTCAAATCGCAGACACCTCAAAGGCCAAAATGTGCTCAGGAATGCTTTGAGTCTAACAAGGACAGAGGGTGTGTGGGCAAATCACAAAGAGACAGGGGTTAAACTGGGGGTCTACGTCTACACTGGCATGATTTTCCGCAAATGCTTTTCACGGAAAAGTTTTCCGTGAAAAGCATTTGCGGAAAAGAGCGTCTAGATTGGCACGGACGCTTTTCCGCAAAAGCACTTGTCCCGGCCGTGCTCAGAAGCGCTTCCTTTATAAACATGGATCCCCCTGGCCCTTCCCAGAATGTAGACCGGAAACAGGAAGGGACAGATTGTGTATGGGGGCGCGACGGAGCATCTGCCCCGCCCTGGCCTAGCAAGGGTTAAATCCAGCTCTGGGAGACGGCAGTGGAGCAAGGGGATGAGGCCTGCGTAGCAGCCTGTTCAGGCCCAGAGGAGGGCTGTATAAATAGGACCCACACGCGCGGCTTCTTGCACGAGAAATATGCAAATGAGGCTAAGCGTGGAATATTGCTGAGCCTCATTTGCATACCTAATGAGCCACCGTTTTTGCAGAAGAGGCTCTTGCGCCAGAAGGAGCTATCTACACGGCCCCTTCTTGCGCAGGAAAACCCTCTTGCGCGATGCCGCCACGCTGATTATTTTCAAGAAGAACGGCATCGCGCAAGAGGGTTTTCCTGCGCAAGAAGGGGCCGTGTAGACACTCCTTCTGGCGCAAGAGCCTCTTCTGCAAAAACGGTGGCTCATTAGGTATGCAAATGAGGCTCGGTGATATTCCATGCTCAGCCTCATTTGCATATTTCTCATGCAAGACGCCAGGAGTGTAGACATAGCCCAGGAGGGGAGGGGAGAGACACACGCTCACACCCCAGTTGGGGAGAAGGAGGAACCAGGCTGCCAGGGAAGCTGGAGGCTGCCTGGGACAGAGCGGATTTGGGGAAAGGCAGGCAGAGCTGGGGAGCCCTGGCGGGCAAACTCCCAGGCTGCTGGGCCTGAGGCGAGGCCCGAGGGTACCGAGGTGGCAGCCAGGCCAGGAGAAGGCAGCAGGGACAAGATGGCAACTGGCAGCAAGTCGCCAAGGCAAGGCAGTCAGAGACTTGGGGGGCTGCCTGATGGGAGAACCCCAGGATATGGAGGCACTGCTGTGGGACAGTACCTGGAGGGAAAGCTGCCGGGGTCCAGGAGTAAGGTTGCCAGATGGTTTAACCAAAAACACCGACCCCCCCCTCAAAAAACCCCCCAAAACACTGGTAAAAAAATTCTGTAGGGGGGGAAGGGGGAGACCAACGTTGTTGAGCAAAAACAAAAAGGACCCGGAGAATTATTAAGCAAATAAGGGGCCAGAGCCAGAGCACCAAGGGAAGGTGTTTGGGGGTCCTACAACGCAGCACTGGAAGAGCAGACCCACCTCTGGGGTGCAGCGGGATGGGAAGAGAGAGCAGAGGTGCCTGGAAGACAGACTGGCATGAGACACTGGTGCGGAGACCCCATGGGGAGAGACCATCTGCTTGGTGAGACAAAAAAGAACCCTGAGAATTCCAATAGTCCGGCATCAAAATGGCAAGAGCCGAGTGAGTGAAGGGGGAGGGATCGCTCAGTGGTTTGAGCATTGGCCTGCTAAACCCAGGGTTGCGAGTTCAATCCCTGCAGAGGCATTTAGGAATTTGGGGCAAAAATTTGTCAGGGCTGGTACTTGGTCTTGCTGTGAAGGCAGGGGACTGGACTTGATGACCTTCCAAGGTCCCTTCCAGTTCTAGGAGATCGGCAATCTCCATTTAAAAAAAAAAAAAAGCTTTGGCAAAAAATGAGTTACAAGGTAGCAGCAGCAGCAGCAGCTGGACTGAGCGAAAAGGGTAAAAAAGGCTTAAAAAAACTAAAACATTCCAGTATACTGTATACGGTATGTACAATAAAAAGGGTTAAGAAGACTTGATATACAGTATATACATAACTTGTTTATAGTTCCTCCTGATACTCTGGCATAGCTGATAATCCGGCACCACCTAAATCCCATAGGTTCTGGATTATCGGAAGTCTACTGTATTAAGCAAAAAAAAAAGGGAGACAATGCGGGGGCAGGGATGGGAGGTGGGGGTCGGTTTCCTGCAATGAAGACAAGAGCAATGCCAGCCCCACTGGTGTTGAATGGCAGGTGGCAGAACGAGGAGCGATGGTCTCAAGTTGCAGTGGGGCAGGTCTAGGTTGGACATTAGGACAAAGGATTTCCCTAGGCGGGTGGGGAAGCGCAGGGCTGGGTTCCCTAGGGAGGGGTGGAATCTCCATCCCTAGAGGTGCTTAAGTCCCGGCTGGACAAAGCCCTGGCTGGGGCTGGTCCTGCTTTGGACTCGACAACTCCCGAGGTCTCTGCCAGCCCTGGGATGCTACGATTCTGTGATTCTGTGACTGGCGGCAGCGGGCCAGGATGCTGTGCAGGGGGAGATGCTTTCCCCAAGGGGAGCGGCTCGGGAAGGCAGGGGCCCAAGGACTGTGTCTGCCCAGGAGCAGGGGAGGAGGAGAACACAGGGAGGCAAGCGTGGTCCAGGCCTGGGACATGGGTCCCACTGGGCACCAGCCCGTGGGAGTCTCCAGCCACCGTGGGTGCAGGGGTGCTGCGTCAGGGTGCTGGGCAGGCTGCGGGAGTGAAGGGGGAACCGGAAAACGAGGGTGCTGGGCCCATATTCAAGGGAGGTGCCAGACACCCAGGCCGTGTCTGCTTTCTGTGATGTCATCGGTGATGTCACTGTCATCGGTGATGTCACAGTCCCCAGGGGCAGGCCGGTGGAAATTCTGCGTGGCCCGGCAGTACCAGCGGGAGAAAGACCATGAGGGCACCTGCCAGGCGGTGACCGAGCGAGCGGAGGAGCAGGCCAACATCTAAGCTGGTATGCGCGCTCTGGGTTTGGCTTCTGGTAGCACCTCGGGGAGCGAAGGCCAATTCCCCCTTCCCCGCACGTCCCCCCAGAAGCCCACGCCAACAGCGGCCGGCAGCCCGAAGGAATTGTCCTCCGTCACATCCCATCTCCTCCTCCAGGCCCCTCTGCTCCCCGCAGCAGGACCAACGTGGAGCTCCCGCGTCCCCGGTCGCCATGTCCGAAAGCCGCCGGGCCCCCGGGGCCAAGCCAGCCGCCGTCACCGTCGACTCCAGCGGCGTCCTCAAGGTGACGGTGAAGACCCTCAAGCAGAAGGAGCAGTTTGAGGTGGCCGAGAGCAGCACCGTCCGCGCCTTCAAGGAAGACGTCGCCAAGCGCTTCAAAACGCCCTCTGACCTGCTGGTGCTAATATTTGCTGGGAAGATCCTCAAGGATCAGGAGACGCTGAGCCAGCACGGAGTCCGCAGCGGTTTCAGCATCCACCTTGTTATCCGCTCCCCAAAGCGGCCCCAGGACCACGCCGCGGAGCTGAGGAACGTCGCCGCCCCGCCGACGCCGTCCGTAAACAGCAGCGCCTCCAACCTGCTCGCCTCGGGGCGGGGCCCGGCTCTGCAGGATCTGGGCCTCCGCTCCTGCAGCGTGTCCGAGCTGCAGGGGCGCTTAGAAGAGCTGGTGGCCTCCAGCCAGGAGCTGGTGGCTCAGATCATGGAAAACCTTTTGTTTGAGATCATCAGCTCCAACCTGGACCTTAACACCATCAACAACAACCCCTTCCTCCTGGGCTTCCTCATCGGGGTGACGGGCATGAGCGTGCTGGGCCTGGACCCCACGGACATGTCGGATTTCACGAGCGAGGCCCAGGAGGCCGAGGTCTCCATCCAGGACCTGATGAACGAGGTGACACAGAACCCCTTGGTGCAGAACCTCCTCAGCAACACGGACCTGGTGCGGGAGGTCCTTCTCTCCAACCCGCAGCTGCAGCAGCTGGCCCAGCAGAGCCCCGAGATCCATCACATCCTCCACAGCCCCGACTTCATCCGGGAAATGATCGAGGTCACCAGCAACCCGGCGACGCTGCAAGAAATGATCCGGAATCACGATCGCGCCTTGAGCAACCTGGAGAGCATCCCGGGGGGGTACAGCGCCCTGCAGCAGCTGTACAGCGAATTCGAGGAGCCCATGATGAACGCCGTGCAAGCCCAGTTTGACAGCAACACGTTCGCTTCCTTGGAGAATAACCCACCTTTGAGTAGGGCCGCCCCGCCAGCCCGGACGGAAAACAGAGACCCGTTGCCCAACCCCTGGGCCACGCGGACGCACAGGGCAGGCGACACGGGGAGTAACAGCCCGACTCACGACAGCGCAGGGCAAAACTTTATCGTCCTGAATTTTGGGCCCGGGGCAGGCCCTGGGGTTGCTAACCCGGGAGGCGTTCAGAGTCTGGTGCAGCATCTGACGGGGAACCCAGAGTTCATGCAGCACATGGAGAGCGTGTTGTCCAATCCCACCGGCCCGGCCCAGCTGCTGCTGAATAATTCCTGCGTCTCCAGGGGGGGCCGCGCTCGGCCTCGCGACGAACAGGCGCCGCAGCTCCCTCCGGAGCTGGAGAACGCTGACATCGCGCCCCTGCTGAGCAGCCCGCGAGCCATGCAGGCTCTGCTGCAGATCCAGCTGGGCCTCCAGACGCTCTCCACCGAGGTACCGGATTTTATCCTCGGCCTGGGCGACCGGGACGTGGAACTGGAGCTGGAGAGCATGGAAGGGTCTCTGCCCAGCAGCGAGTCCGAGGAGGACGTCAACCTCGAGTCAGACAAGGAAGACCCCGACGGCCCAGGGGGCATGGACCAGCCAGTGCCAGAAGTCAGATACGAGACACAAATGGAGCAGCTCCGGACCATGGGCTTCCAGGACCGGCAGGCGAACTTACAGGCTCTGATCGAGACAGACGGGGAAATCAATGCGGCCGTGGAGATGCTAACAAAGTCCGAGCCATCAAGCGAGATATTGTAACGTGTTCATTTTGCCTGTTGTAATTGTGGCTTGGTACAGACTAAAAACAGCTTGGTGCATATGAGGGTGGCGTGCGGCAGCTTGCTTCGGCCCTGCTTCCTCGCCACTTGTTCCCGCCGCAGAACCGGCGCAGGTCCGACGTGTCCGTCAGAGCCTCATGTTGTCCCAGGATACACAGCGAACGAGTCCCTTGGCCCAGAGAATTGGCAGTCTTATGTAGACAGGCCCCGGGTGGGGGGAAAGGAAATAGTCTTGTTTCCATTCTACAGAGGGAAACTGAGGCTGGCAGGTCTCAGCAGCTAGCCCAAGCCCGAATGTCGACAGAGCCCTGTGGTCTGAGCCTAGTGAGCCCACGTCCGCTGACCCAGGCGAGCGGCGGCCATGCCACGGGGTTTTTCTCCCTCTGTAGACAGACCCTAAGTGACTTGACCCAGGTCATCCAGAAAGTCTGTGGCGGGGCCAGGAATTCCACCCACGTCCCCTACATTGCTAGTCCAGCAGATGAGTGGCACTGTGAGCCCTGCATGGGCTGTCGCTGTGGTGTGAGTCGGGCCCGGCTGACATGGCGTGGGTTTTGTTTCTGGAGGCCTCCAGAGTTGGTCAGCCCTTCAGCTCCCCAGAGCATCCCCGCCAGCTACCGTGGATCTGGGGCCGGGTGAGGGAGCCTGGGTCACAGCCACACAGATAAGCTTGCAAGCAAGCCTCCGGTGTTAGCCATCTCGACCCACCAGGCCTGCAGCCCTGTGGGGAACCCCCAGCCCCACCCCAAACCCGCCTACCCCCCAAGCCGGCCGGGCAGGTGCATTGAACAGGATCCCCCCCCAGGTTGGTCCCCTCAAAGAGCCCTGACAGACCGGTCGCAGAGGGGCGGCCGTGTTAGTCTGTCTAACCAACAAGGAGACCTTGTTAGAGACTCAGATTGATTAGGGCAAGCGTCCGGGGGAGCAGCCGGGGGAGGAGCCCGGGCTTTCTGGGGGGACACTGGAGGCTGCCTGGGGCAGGGCTCTGAGGGAGCTTGAGGCCTGTTCTAACCTTCCCCCCCCCCCCGCCTTGCCACCCCGCTGGGAGAGGGGACGCGGTGGGCGCCAGCGGGATGGAGGGCAGGCGCCGGGCCAGGCCTGCTGCCCAGTGAGAGAGCTGAGGTCCCGCCAGGCAGAGGGGAGGGGAGGTGGCGTTGTGTGGCGACAGGGACCCACAAGAGCCCAGTTCGTGGAGCCCTGCGTCTGAGAGGGCCGGGGGCCAGCCCCAGGGTCCCGGCTGGAGCCATGGAGCGCCCAGCGAGCCGCTAGTGGGTATCCCCAGTGCTGGGCTGGGCTCGTGAGGCGCAGCAGGGCCGGCTCCTCGGCCGGCGGAGTGTGTCCTACACCGTGGCGCGTGCCACCCGCCAAGAACTCGGCAGCTACCGGGAGACACGGGGGAGCCACTGGCGCTGTCCAGCCAGCCAAGCCGAGCCACAAGGCCATTCCGTAAAGAGCATCATCCGGCGGCCGTCTCCCTTTATTTCACACCGAGCACGCCCCCCCGAGAGCCTCCGTCACCCCGTCCGCCCTGCGCCCCCTGCGACGCCTCTGTCTTTGGGCGAGGGGCTGAGCGGGGACACAGAGGGACACGGAGGGGCCTGGCCCTTCCCTCACGAGTCTCCAGGAACGTCTCCGTCCAGCGTGTGAAGACGCTGAGTGGGTGTAGCGCCGGCCATGGGCCTCCTGGGCTCGGGGGAGGGTGGAGGAGCCACCCACGGGGTCCTGGCTCCCTCGCCTCAGGGGAAACGAAGGGCCACAAAGAGCCACCAAATCCCAAGGCTGGCAGAGAGCCCAGGAGCCATCGCGTCAGGCCCCTGCCCCGAGCACTCACCCCAGGCAGACTCCATCTCTCTGTGCCCAGGGCAGGAATGCAGATGCCAGCTAGGACTGGCCTCGAACCCGGCCCCTGCAGAACTGCACCTGCGCCCTCGCGCCAGCCCACGGTTCACCTTTCTCCTCTTCCTGACCCCCCTTCCTCGCTCACGTTAACCCCCAGCGTCCCCCGGGGAGCAGTACCCAACGCCCGGCTGACGTGGATTAGCCCCGTGGCGTTTCCTTTCCCTCGACCGTGCCAGCCCACGCGCCGGGCAGAGCCGCAAACCCCGAGGAAAGTGTAGAGCGGCATGAACCGGACACGCCCAGCCGGCCCCAAGCCTGCCTGGCAGCGAGAGTCCCGGCAGGGGGGACGTCGGGGTCTCTGCTGAACACTGAGGACTAGCTGAGTGCCAGGCCCAATGCGAGACGTGTGTGCGCAGCATTTCTAGTGCGGTGTGACGTGGGGTGTGGTCGTGGGGCAGGGGCAGCCCCAGGGCTAACCCAGTCCACACAGAGGGCAACCGGCGTCTCTGGAGCTGATATTGGGAGACTCTCGTCCAGGCGGGGCATTTACACAGAGGAAGGAACCCCAGAGAGCTCGGGGAGGAGCTGCCCTTCTCGGGTGCAGATGGGGTGGGCACGGGATGGGCTCCGGTACGGAGAAGGGACGCGGGGGTGGGTCTCGGGAAAGGGGGATCCCCGGCCTGTGAGTTGTGAGTCTTGGAATGAAAAACACAACAAAAGGCTCGCGGCTCCCGGCCCCACCGCTACCGTGTTGCCTGGCCGCCGCCTGGGGTTGCTCGGCGATTTAAAAGGTTCACGGCTCTTGCCCCTGCCAGGGTAGCGCTGTGGCCATGAGCCATTTCAATAGGATCCTGCTGCCTGAGCCGCTGCCTGGAAACTCGGTGGCCTGGGCAGCAGGATGAAAACAGCCACAACCCATGGGCCGGATTAAAGCATTCGGTAGGCTGGATCTGGCCACATCTTGGCTCTGCACAGACAGTCCCTGGCCCAAAGGGCTTAGCGGGGCTATTAGCCCCATTGCACAAGAGGAAACTGAGGCACAGGCAGAGGCAAGAACTTGCCCAAGGTCACGCAGGACATCGGTGTCAGAAATGGGAACTGAACCCCGCTGTCCTGCGTCATAGCGAGAACCAGACGGCTGTCCCCCCCCAGCCCCGGGACTCTGCACTTAACTTTTCTCAATGAGCCATCGCCTACGTGTGTGTCAGCTCCTCAGAGCAGGGGACATGCCTGCCTCCCAGAGGGGTGCGGCGTTTCCTTGGGAGGGCCAGAGGAAAGGGCAGCGGCGTGGGCAGAAGCTGACGGTAGAAAGCGGCTGTGGGCGCTTTCGTTCAGTGCTTCCTGCTCTGGCTGTCGGGTCTGAGCCAAAGCCCATCCCAGTCCCTGCCTCAACTAAGGTCTGAATAAAGTGCCAAATTGGGGTCTTGGGTCCACCCACACCAGGGGTAAAACGCCCACTGCCTCCCTGTGGGCCACCAGTCACCCACAGCTGGGCAGGGGATAAGGAGTGAGTCAGAGGGATGGGCGTCAGTCTCCCTTTATTTCACACCAAAAGGCCCCTTCTCCTTCCCCCACCTGCTCAGCATCCCAGCACCTCAGGCCCTTGTGTCCAGCCCTCTCAGTCTGACAGAGTTGAGATGCCCTATCTTGCTTGTCACCCCTGCCATCCATGGGTAGGTTTGAACCCGGGACCTCTGGAGCCGAATGTAGGAGGCACTATGGCAGGCTGGGTAGGAATGGTGTCCCTACCCCTGTTGGCCTGAGGCTGGAAATAGAACATAAGAGCAGCTAGAATGGGTCTATCCTGTCGTCTGACAGCAGCCAATGACAGATGCCCCAGCCAATGACAGATGCCCCGTCACCCATTTCCAGCCTCCGATAAAGAGGTGAGGGGCACCGTTCCTACCCACCCTGGCTAATAAGTATCGGTGGCCCTAACCTCCATGAACGTATCTAGTTCTTATTTTGGGACCCTGTTGACATCCTGGCCTTCACAACAACCTCTGGCAAGGATAAGAGGAGAGAGATCACTTGGGGTACGTCTACCCAGGGACATTCTTTCGGAATATTTCCGTTATTCCAAAATAACGTTATGCACTGTCTACACCAGAAGCCCGTTATTTCGAAATAAATTCACAATATCGGGCTTCTTGCTCCAACTTCCTGTAAACCTCGGTGCATGAAGACCAAGGAAGTCGGAGGAATAGCACTTCACGTCGAAATAAGTGCTGTGTCGACAGCGCCAAATTTCAAAATAAACTCTTTCGAAATAAGCGACGCAGTTTGCGCAGCTCACATTGCATCGTTTATTTCGAAGTATGTGCTACTGTGTAGACGCACCCTTGAGGATTACCTGTGGCACCTGGCGTTGGCCACAGAAGATACATCTACACTGCAGGCTAAAGCCAAGTTAGGATACGCAACTTCAGCTACGTGCATTGCATAGCTGAAGTTGGAAGTTGCTTAACTTGGCTTGTGGTGCTGGCTACACAGCAGGAAGTGGAAGGAAGACCTATTTCCCTCTGACTTTCCTTGCTTCTCGTGAAATTAGGGTTACAGGAGTCGGAGTAAGAAGCCCGTTATTTCAAAATTATTTTGAACGCATAGACGTTCACTCAGTTGTTTGGAAATAAGCATGCAGTAGAGACATAGCCTGTCAGAAGACAGGAGACTGGGCCAGATGGACTTTGGTCTGACCCCGTCTGGCCATTCGGATGTTCCTAAGGCTTTAATTGATTTCCTTGGTGAACGCTCTGAAAGTTTATAAACGTGTTTGTGACCTTAGGAATAAGCCAGGGATGACTTGAGCCAAATTCTCTGACGTGCTGCACTGCTTAATCGTGAAATCGTAAACACGGGTCTTGTTCCCCCTGTATTCTGTTTGGGGACCAGCCCCTGCCCAGCCCAGCCAGGATGCAGAACAGGGCACACGGGCAGTAACTCCATCGCGACAGGCCCCCTGGTACGCAGCTGAGAAGATGCCAAACAAAAGGATGCTGAGAGCCGTGTACGGCGAGAGGGAGCCAGGAGTGAAAGGGTTAATTGCTTTGCTGTTGCTCTTCCAGCAAAACTCAGGGGGCCGATACTCCTGGCTGACTCTCTAGCCCAGCGGATTTGCAGGACAACGTATAAATACCCCCGATCTCCAAACAATACAGCCGCCGAAGGTGTCTGGGCTCCGTTTGCATTTTGCTGCCCTTGTCAGAGGAAAACACAGGCAGCCCATGACT
The DNA here is from genome assembly GCF_049634645.1 of Pelodiscus sinensis. NCBI lineage: Eukaryota > Metazoa > Chordata > Testudines > Trionychidae > Pelodiscus > Pelodiscus sinensis. Next base: position 330,883,823 of record NC_134711.1, on the reverse strand, counting down.
TTCAGGTGAGTGCGGGTATTGATTATTTCTCAGCTTACAGCAGGAGAGACTCCAGCCAGGGGGCTGAGCGGGGAGAGGGGTTTGTTCACCAGAGGCGTAACTAGACAGTTGGCTGCTGTTTGGACGTGAGCATGGAGATCCTTGGACGGAAGGAGCAAAACACGGGGTGAGCGATTGCTCGTGTCCTCGGGCCCACAAATAACACCGAATCATGGGCGGGGAATTTGACATGTGCAACCTTCCTGTCTGAATTAGGGCCCTGAACACACATGCCTAAGTGACTGTGCACATGTAACCCACACACCTAGGCTGTGTCTACACTCGCGGCTTCTTGCGTGAGTAATATGCAAATGAGGCTCAGCGATATTCCACCCTTAGCCTCATTTGAATATTACTTGTGCAAGAAGCCACGAGTGCAGACACAGCCCTAGTGTGGTTACTGAGTAGCGCAAGTGGCACTTAGACCTCTACAGCAGGGGCTGGGAGCCAGCTGGCTTTTAGCTCAGAGGCTCCTATAGTCAGCTCCCAAAGTCCCAGGTTCAAACCCGCCGGGGGGCTGGTTACACACACTCCCCACTGAACTCAGTGGCCAAAGACACAGGCACAAGGAGGCCGAGATCTGCAATTTGGTGGGATGGGGTGTTACTCTCCCTATGCTTCAAGCAATGAGGATAGTAACTCGGATCAGCCTCATGAGGGGGGGAAGGGTGCAGAGCGGTACTTTGGCAGAGTGCCCCACGGATTAGTTGTAGGGCTGGTTTTGTTCCACATCTTTATTAATGACCCAGATAACGGGATGAATTACACCTTCAGCAAGTTCACGGATGACATGAAGCTAGGGGGAGAGGTAGATACGCCTGAGGGCAGGGAGAGGGTCCAGAGTGACTTAGACAGATTGGGGGATTGGGTCACAAGAAATCTGAGGACGTTCAACAAAGACAAGTGTAGAGTCCTGCCCTAGGGAGGGAAGAATCCCAAGCATAGTTACAGGCTGGGGACCGACTGACTAAGCAGCAGTTCAGCAGAAAAGGACCTGGGGGTTACAATGGATGAGAAGCTGGATAGGAGTCACCAGTGTACCCTGGTAGCCAAGAAGGCTAATGGCATATTAGGGGGAAAGTCCAGCAGAGGGCAACCAAAATGATTAGGGGGGTGAAGAACCAGCTGAGGGATTTGGGTCTGTTCAGTCTGCAGAAGAGAAGAACGAGGGGAGATTTGAGAGCAGCCTGCAACTCCCTGAAGGGAGGTTCCAAAGAGGCTGGAGAGAGGCTGTTCTCAGTGGTGGCGGATGGCAGAACAAGGAGCAATGGTCTCAAGTTGAAGTGGGGGAGGTCTAGGTTGGACATTAGGAAAAACTATTTCCCTAGGCGGGTGGGGAAGCACTGGGCTGGGTTCCCTAGGGAGGGGGTGGAATCTCCATCCCTAGAGGGTTTTACTTCTCAGCTTGCCCAAGCCCTGGCTGGGATGATGGAGTTGGGTTGGTCCTACTTTGGGCAGGGGCTGGACTCGACGACTCCTGAGGTCTCTTCCAGCCCTGGGATTCTTGTATTCTATGAATAAGATTAACTTCAATGACTGACTAAGTGCTCCATTGCTGTGGATCTTGATGTTGCAGGGAACATAATTTTCGGGAGCCGCACAGGAGGCAGGATGCCTGTCGCGTCTGCCACCAACAACACCGTGGCCAGCTCAGTCGTGTTCACCCTGCAAGGCATCCCCGGGCTGGAAGCCGCTCACCTCTGGCTCTCCCTCCCCTTGTGCTCCGTGTACGCCGTTGTTCTGCTGGGGAACACCCTGGTGCTTGTCTTGATTGCGGTGGAGCGAAGCCTGCACCAGCCCACGTACCTTCTCCTCGGCATGCTGGCGGTCTCCGATCTCATCCTCCCTTCTGCCACCGTGCCGAAAATGCTGCTCATGCTCTGGTTCGGGGCAGGGGACATCGCCTTTGCTGCCTGCCTCACCCAGATGTTCTTCGTCCACGCGGTGTTTGCTCTGGAGTCGGGCATCCTGCTGGCCATGGCCTTTGATCGGTACGTTGCCATCTGCGACCCCCTGCGGTACCGAGCCGTGGTCACCACGCCCCTGGTAGGCAGAACAGGGGCAGCGAGCGTCCTCCGGAGTGTCTGCGTGACCCTCCCGTTCGTCTTTCTCCTGAAAGGGCTCCCCTACTGCGGCCACCGCCTCCTCCCCCACACCTACTGCGAGCACATGGGCATAGCCCGGCTGGCCTGTGCCGACATCACCGCCGTGATCGCCTACGGCTTGAGCGTCACGTTCTTGGCCATAGGGCTCGATGTCGTGCTGATCGTTGCGTCCTACGTGCTGATCCTCAGGGCCGTCTCCCAGCTCCCGTGCAAGGCAGCCCAGCTCAGGGCGCTGCGCACCTGCAGCGCCCACATCTGCGTCATATTAATATTTTACACCCCGGCCTTCTTCTCGTTCGTAAGCCAGGGCTTTGGGCGCAATGTCAATCGCCAGGCCCACATTATCCTGGCCAACCTCTACGTGCTGGTGCCACCCACCCTCAACCCCATCGTTTACGGGGTGAAAACCCAGCCCCTCTGGGACAGAGTGCTGAAAATATTCCATCCTCAACGGCGCATGCCCTGAAGACTTGCCCGGCATGGCCAGCGGGCCGCTCGCCGAAGCCTGGGGAAGCGTTGGGTTTCGGTGGGGCGGGCCGTGAGGGTCACAGGCTGAATTCCAGGGGACAGGACCATTCCTGGATACGACACAGACGGCAGCATCTACGTCTGAGCTCCTGGCTGTCACTGGCCCTTACCTCTCACTCCCTTCCCCCCCGTGTGACGCCCGGGAACGTCAGACAAAACATTCCCATCCCCTGGGACGGGTCTTTCCTCCTGGCGTTTCAGACACAACAGTCATCGCTTTGGCCAGACCGGTGTGTGGCACGCCAGGCTGGGGGGTCCTTGTGCTGTCCCGGGGGGATGCGTTCCCACGGCCCGTGGGCTAGCAGCCACGTCCGTGTCCCACACACAGAGTTGCAGGCAAACGCCCATTTGTGACAGGGCCGGTCTGTGACTCGCAGTGTAACTCGCTCACTCTGGTTCAGGCCGCAGGCCCGGCATCAGTCCCACGCTTCAGGGCCTTTCTTTCTCCTACACCCCGTGGCACGGATCTGCCGTTGTCGCTGGACAAGCCCCTGGGGGAGGCCTGTCTGCAGAAGGAGGCGTGGCCCTGTGATCAGAAGGACGTGGCTGCCAGATGTCCCGTAACCCAGCCGGGCGTGGGGAGCGGTTCGCCTCTCCGTCCCGGTGATGTGTGCTGGGAGCTGGCCGAGGCTCTCTGCCCGGGTTGTTTTGCTCTGTTTTAAACAATAAAAGGCGGCTGTGGGGATGCAGCAGGAGGAAACAGAGAAGGAAGTAGAGACCTGTCCCTTAGACACGTGTTTGTGTCACGGCTGGATCTCACATTTACCTCCTCCACGTGCACACCCGTGAGAGCTGGCCGTGGCTTACGGTGGGGTCTCCCCAGGAACTTTGCCCTATCTCCGTTAGCCAGCTGCAGCAGGCCCCTGACTACCCCTTGCCTCAGGTGTGGTCAGGTAGCGCCACGGAGCTGTAACAGAGCATAGGTCCCCGGTGTGCTAGGTGTTGCACATCCACACGGGCCACGTCTGGACAGGCACAGGCCACGTCTGCCTGAGCTAGGGTTGACAGGTGTCCGGTTTTGAACCAGGCAGTCCAATATTTGAGCTTTCTGTCCGGGGAACAAATTGAGAAGATAGAACTGAGAAAACAGAACTGTCTGGTATTTCCTAACTGAGATGTCGTGTCGATTGTGATGTCGTGTCAAGTGTGTCTGGTATTTTTAGCAGCGCGGCTGTGGGTGGACTTGCCACCTACCTACACACCTGGGAGGGCGGAGGGGACGGGATGGCGCTGGACGAACTCAAGCTGCTGTGGTCACGCTGCCATTTTTCGCACGTCAGCTCGAGCGGCGCGGGCAAGCGGGCGCCTGGCTCTCCGGGTGGGGAAGCCGGGGACATTCCTGGATTTTTAATGTTGTTGCTCCCGCTCCTGTGTGTTTGCCTCAAATTCTGTGCAGCGTGGGCCCAGGGAAGTGTCGGTCAAAAGCTGCTGCTCTGCGGAGCCTGTTCATCCTACTCACATGCCTGTAGGATGTTTGCTGGTGCAGTTGTGAGAATTGGCTCGGGGCTGGGATTTTCCATGTCTCCTTCTGGGAGGCAGCTGCCGGCGGCGAAGGGCGGCTAACGCAGGGAATAACGGTATTCCGCGCACAACGGACCGTACATGCTGCCAACACACACCTGGGGGATTTGGCAGCCGTGCGGGTCCATCGTGGCTGCGTGCTTCAAAAGGCCATGGGCGGGTCACTTGCTCATGTGACGAACTCCATTTTGGGAGGCGGTTTCCCACGGGATTCCCCACCGCATGGGTGTGGTTATCACAAGGATCCTAGGGGTTCCTCCATCTATGTCTTCAGTCCCGCTCTTCACTTCGGAAGCAGCTTTGCTCTAGACAAAGGGCCCGGAAGGATCTGCTGACCCATAGGGTGCGCTTTTAACTTGGCAGTTTGTTCCATCGCTGCTAAGAGCCTGCACCCGAAACTTGGGGATCGGTGCGTGTCGTCGGCTGTCTTTAACAATCCTACTCGCAAACTTTTCTTTCTGTTATTAATAAACCTTCCGATTTTCGATGTGAAAGGCCTGGCCCAGCGGGCTCTGTGGGGTAAGATCTGAGGTATGAACGGACTCGGGACTGTGGCTGGTCCTTTGGGACTGGGGAAACCTGTTGGTTTTCAGAAACTCTCGCCTGTGTAAGGAGCAGGGCTGGCTGTGGCACAGGAAACACTGGGGTGTCTGAGGGGACTGGGGTGTGATTTCTTGCTGGCCGGAGAGGCAGCTGACATGCTCGGTGTGGCTGGCTTGGTGCCTTAGACTGGAGGACCCCAGTCCTGGGCTGTAAGTAGCAGTGTTCCTAAGAAAGTCCCCCTAATTAGACCTGCTCAGCAGAGCCCCCAGAACTTAGAGGTGTGTATTGGCATGGAAAAGGGATAGAAAATAAGACCCAGAATATCTTACTGCCCCTGTATAAAACTATGGTACGCCCACATCTTGAATACTGTGTACAGATGTGGTCTCCTCACCTCAAAAAAGATAATTTGGCCTTGGAAAGGGTTCAGAAAAGGGAAATTAAAATGATTAGGAGTCTGGAACGGGTCCCATATGAGGAGAGATTAAAAAGACGGGGACTTTTCAGTTTAGAAAAGAGGAGACTGAGGGGGGATATGATAGAGGTCTATAAAATCATGAGTGGTGTGGAGAGGGCGAATAAAGAAAAGTTATTTATTAGTTCCCATAATAGAAGAACTAGAGGACACCAAATGAAATTAATGGGGAGCAGGTTTAAAACTAATAAAGAAAGTTCTTCTTCACACAATGTGTAGTCAACCTGTGGAACTCCTTGCCAGAGGAGGCTGTGAAGGCTAGGACTATAACAGAGTTTAAAGAGAAGCTAGATAATTTCATGGAGGTTAGGTCCATAAAATGCTATTGCCCGGGGATAGAAATGGTGTCCCTGGCCTCTCTTTGTCAGATGCTGGAGAAGGATGGCAGGAGACAAATCGCTGGATCATTGTCTTCGGTCCACCCTCTTCGGGGCACCTGGTGCTGGCCACTGTCGGCAGACAGGCTACTGGGCTAGATGGACCTTTGGTCTGACCCAGTATGGATGTCCTTATGTTCACCCTGCTGCCAACTGCGGTGTGGGTACAGCCACAGGGAGAGCGCCTCTCTGCCTCCCAAGAGCTTCTAGTGTAGAAAAGACCCGTGGTGGGAAACTGAGGCATAGACCAATGAAGTGACTTCACCACGGTCCCTGAGCCAGGCAGTGGCATCCCAGGGAATAGAACCAGTCTCCTGACTTGCTACTGCAGTTCTGGTCCGTTGGACCATGCTCCAAGGTGTTCTCGGATCCCCTCCGTGACGGCGCATTGCCCACTGTCCAGCAGCAAGTGGGGGGGGGGGTCTCCCGTCTGAGCTGCCTCCGTGGCTCGTCTTGTCCAGGGGGAGCAGGGCCCCTGCCCTGCTCCCCAGCTCTGTTCACCTCGCTGTGGAGCCAGAGGTCCCTTGCCAGCCCAGAAAATACAGTTCCCCTGCCAGGGGTTCCCCAGTGGACCATGCAGCTGCCCATCCTGCTGCCCCCTTCCCTCCCCCGGCAGCACAGCGTTTAACCCACCTCCCCAAGCTCTGGGCCTCCCAGAGCTCTTGGCAAACGCCGGGCTAGCGGAGGCTTGCTGGGCCCATTACAGCCTCTGTGCGGGCAGCCCCAGGGCGTGAACGCAGGCGCATTGAGAGCGGAGGGCTCCGGCCTGCTCACGAAAGCTCCCGTCGCACAACAGGGCCCTTCCCGTGTGGCTCCGTGGAAGGGCCAATGGCCGGAACGTGGTCTACGTGGGCAGGAAAGGGTTAAAAAAAGTAGGCCAGGGTGAGGGTAGCAGGTGCCTGCTTGGCCACTGCCCATGCCCTGCCCGTTGTGTGGATCGCGCCACAGTCCTGAGCTTCCAGAGCGCTGTAGCAACACCGCGTGGTGCAAACAGGCCCCCCTGGCCGAGCCTGGATGAGCCCTTGTGGCCACGAAAGCCCCGAATGGGTTCTGGAAATCACTCACCCACAAAGGAGGCCAGAGCAGAATCCGTCTTTTTAGCCTCCAAAACAACTTATCTCACTGACCGGTAGCATCAAGGTCTCTTATCCTCTCTTTGGCCCCAGCCCCTAGATACCAGTGCCCGAGTCACACAGACGTGTACCAGGCCTGTGCCTCGTGGGCTGTCACTCGGCCAGTTCTGTTAAAACTCTTGGATGCAAGTTACCCAGGCCTTCTGATCGGAGAACATCCAACCTTAGTAGTTGCTTCTGTAGTAAGATACATAAGCCCAGGTACCAAAGGCCTGGGGTGAGGCCTGAGAGTAAACAAGTCAAGTTGTGAGCAGGAAGCCAGCTTAGTTCATAAGACTGAGCATAAATACGGTTGAGGGTATCAAACGATAGAGGGTGTCAGGTACAGATTGTACAAACATTTCCAGGAGATGGTAACAGATGGCTTGGTACCAGCATCCCCACACAGGTTCATGACCAGGTCTCAATTGACGGCACGCTGGATAGCAATTGAACCCCCCTTGTCGGAGGTAATGTGGGAGAAAAATCCAATAACTCCAATTGTGTCTAAAGGGGGGACTGTGCAGAAATCAAAACTCTCTAAAAGAAAACTGCTGTAAGGTTTAAAAAGTTTTCCAGGCCTCTCTCCCTGTATCAGAGTGAAATCAAATTAACTCTAATCAAAGACCCTTACGAATGACTATCTCAAATTCATGGATACTCCTAGTCTGTCACAATTTGTCATGTAAACCCTTATCTTTGTCACAGTTTGCCTTGTAGACTCCTCCACTCAAGTTCTCATGTGGCTTTGTTCTGTAAAACTTACTTCTAGCACTCCTGGGGTGAACAGAAGTCTCAGAGTGCTTCTGCTGAGACTTTGATATGTTAAAGAAGAACAATCAACAACTGAACTGTCTAAGCATTCTGTATAAAGGATACCTGAATCTGTCTGTCAGGGCTGCTGCTTCACTCTTGGAAGTGACAGCCTGCATGCATGCATCATAAAGTTTTCCCTTCTAGGTTTCTCTCCTGCCTCACTGATTTGACCTCCGGCCTCGGACCCTTCTGGGGGCTCTGTACCCCAGGGGAGCGAGATTTCCCCCTCAGTAACTAGTCAACAGAGGGCAGCCACCTGATATGTCAGGAGTGATGTGAGACTTGTTTGTGCCTGTGTATAAAAGCGTACCTCAAAAAGTGGTCTTTGGCTCACGTAGGGGCAATTCTGGATCCATAATATTGACTGAGTTAGTTCACTGACATCTATTACTGTGCTTTGTGTGACAATAAACTGGGCCGGGTGCTTTTGATTCTTTTCTGATTTCTTGTCTCTGGAGACTCTGTGTCTGCTGTGTTGGCTAATTGTGCATGGTTAACGGATTAGTTCATGAAGACAGCCAAAAATGTATCATCATTGACAGAGCAGAAGACCTGCCAGGAACTCATCATGAACGACTGGCTGACAACAGCTTTCAGCATCCTCCTGAGATACTAGTGAATGGAAAGAGTGTTAGCCTTACAATATGATGTCTGTATCACACTTGTCCCACCTACTGAACAAAAATATTTATTGAACACTTTCGCCTTGTGTCCTTTGGCTTCCTTTATCAATTGTCTATAATTCCTAGCTTCTGATTTACAGCCATTGTTATCAATTTTCTTTTTCTGTCAATCAGTGTGTGTGTGTGTGTGTGTGTGTGTGTGTGTGTGTGTGTGTCTATTGCTGCCATGGCTTCCCCTGGCCATTTTTAAAATATGTACAACTTCTTCAGTTGTGAGATTGAGGTTCTTAAGTGATTCCCAATGGCCACTCGTATTTGCTGATTCAAACATTCTGCCCAGCTGATCATCCTTAGAATTGTTTTCACCTTTTTAAACCGGCTCTTTTAAAGCACCGGGTGTATCTCTCACGGTGCGTGGGCTTTATTTTGTTTGCATATTACAAATACGATGCAGTCATGAGCACACGTACCTAAGCTACCATTGAGGTTCAGTTCTGTGGTCAGTTTCTCTTTTTCCGTGAGGAAAGGGTCTAGCACAGAACTCCCCTGTGTTGGATGCAATACTTTTTGAGCCAGGAAACTCATCTACGAGATTTAGAAATTCCAAGGATGTTTTAGCACTGGCAGCATGAGACATTCAGGATGTGCCACCCAGAATAAAGTCCCCCATGAGCAAATAGACTCCCCCCGCTTCTCATTGTAGATAGGAGCATAAGAAGTTAGCCATAGGATTTGGGGGCTAGCGGAACCAGCTAATAGCGTGTCTGTTCCTGTTCCTTTAATCTTCATTCCTATCAGATTCCCAGCTCTCCCCAGGAAGCGAACGTGTCTGTCAGAGCCAGGGGCTGGAGCCACCGTCTGCACCCCGTGCGTTAGCCACACCCCAGGCTCTACGGCCTGAGAGTCATGTTCAGCAAGGCGTGTCCAAGGGTAAGTGCCGCACGTTCCTCGGTTAATCTTTAACTTGCCCCTCGCTTGATTCCCTTCTTTAACTACCTGTTGACATTCCCCACTAATGAAACGGTCCCCAAATGGCTTTCACTAATGGCCCGTTGTAATTACCCTCGCGCCGGGAGCCTAGCGAGCGCACAACCTACACCAGTGCAGCCTCGGGCCTCTGCGGTACGGAGAAGTCTCCCACTCCTGTGGCCCTGCACGGTGCTGGTGAGTACACTGCCGAGAAGGGGGCTAGGCGCAGAGTTTGGGGGCGGCAGGTGGAAGGCAGCAAAAATGCCTCGTCTCTCGGGCAGGGGGGCTTGTCGACAACTTTCCGCTCGCAAGCTGAAACCCGGGGCGGTGTCAGCTTGGTACACGCCGCGCACACAGATCAGTTGCTGCAGGGATCAGACGGCGTCCGTGGCACAGGCAGTCGGAGCAGACGTATTCACAGCGCTTGCCGCTCTGGTATTGTCTGTGGTTTATTGCAGCAACGACGCTAGGACAGAGGATCTTAAAACTCGCCCTGATCACCCTGGCCATAATGCAGCCAGCTGGCCCCTTGGAGTCAGGGCACTGAATGAACCTGGCCTGCGCTGGCCCACACTTATTTCAGACACAGCTGCAACTGGGCAGGAGGTTCCAGGCTAGAAAGCCCCTGGGGATGAGACAGGTGGGAAGGGATGCACAGTGGGCGTGGGTTGCATTGCGTTGGTGCATACAGGAGAATTCGATCTGTACCGTAACAGGCGCGGATCTTGCAGTCAAATCCTGCTCCCTGGCCCCTGTCAGCTGTGTGCAGCCCATTCCAGGGGCTCTGCTGGAGTTAGACTGTGTGGGCCTGATTGTAGGACCGGGGTGGGCAATCAGACAGTGACGGTTTGCCAGGGGTAGGTCCGGGTGGGCACCACTGCTATATTTACCCTGCGCCTCCACAGGTATGGATGATTCCTGTGCGCGTTGGCCACAGATCTGTTCGCAGCCAATGGGAGCTGTGGGAAGCGGTGTGGACTGGAACAGCACTTCCTGAAGCTCCCATTGGCTGGGAATGGTGACCTGCAGCCAATGGGAGCTGTGAGAAGCGGTGTGGACTGGAACAGCACTTCCTGAAGCTCCCATTGGCTGGGAATGGTGACCTGCAGCCAATGGGAGCTGTGGGAAGCGGTGTGGACTGGAACAGCACTTCCTGAAGCTCTCATTGGCTGGGAATGGTGACCTGCAGCCAATGGGAGCTGTGAGAAGCGGTGTGGACTGGAACAGCACTTCCTGAAGCTCTCATTGGCTGGGAATGGTGACCTGCAGCCAATGGGAGCTGTGGGAAGTGGTGTGGACTGGAACAGCACTTCCTGAAGCTCCCATTGGCCAGGAACGGTGATCTGCAGCCAATGGGAGCTGTGGGAAGTGGTGTGGACTGGAACAGCACTTCCTGAAGCTCCCATTGGCCAGGAACGGTGATCTGCAGCCAATGGGAGCTGTGGGAAGTGGTGTGGACTGGAACAGCACTTCCTGAAGCTCCCATTGGCCGGGAACGGTGATCTGCAGCCAATGGGAGTTGTGGGAAGTGGTGTGGACTGGAACAGCACTTCCTGAAGCTCCCATTGGCCGGGAACGGTGATCTGCAGCCAATGGGAGCTGTGGGAAGTGGTGTGGACTGGAACAGCACTTCCTGAAGCTCCCATTGGCCAGGAACGGTGATCTGCAGCCAATGGGAGTTGTGGGAAGTGGTGTGGACTGGAACAGCACTTCCTGAAGCTCCCATTGGCCGGGAACGGTGATCTGCAGCCAATGGGAGTTGTGAGAAGTGGTGTGGACTGGAACAGCACTTCCTGAAGCTCCCATTGGCCAGGAACGGTGATCTGCAGCCAATGGGAGCTGTGGGAAGTGGTGTGGACTGGAACAGCACTTCCTGCAGCTCCCATTGGCCAGGAATGGTGATCCACAGCCAATGGGAGCTGCAAATGGAGGTGAAGGTAAATACAGTGGCAACCTGCCAGGGGCTACCCATGGTGAACGGGATCCGGCCCACGGTCTGGTATTTGCCCACTGCTGTTGAAGGACGAGGCCAAGGGCTCTCTCCTGGAGAGCTGCCTTGCACTTGCTCTTCCCGCGCCACAGGTGTGAGATGTGGGTTAGAACGGGCACACAGAGCGCAGGATCTGGCTTCCTTCCCTGGCGCACTGCTTGGATTCGGGGCCAATTGGTCACGTTGAATTTTGCTTGAAAAATCTTGCGGGTGGTCCCAGTGTGGGGGTGGGGTTTGCTCTTGCGTATCCACCAGGGCTCCTTCCTGCCAGGTGCTGAGCCCACAGGCCCCGAGGCTGCGGAGCAATGCCCCACTGAGGGTGAGCACACGCTTCCTTGCCTTGCTGGACTGGGCACCAGCGACCCTGCCCCCACTTGCGCCGGGCGGGTCCTGGCCCTGGGATTGCTGCCCACCCTGCCAGGGGGGCGGGAATGCTGAAGGTGGCATGGTGAGGGTGCCAGCAGGAAGGAGGTCAGGGCTCCGGTGCTGTAATATCGCAGCTGCTCTGGGGGAACCACTGACAGGGTCAAATCAGGGTGAATTGCTTAGACCCAGGGCCAGTTACAGCCCCAGACTAGTATCAGAGGGGTAGCCGTGTTAGTCTGAATCTGCAAAAGCGGCAAGGAGTCCTGTGGCACCTTATAGACTAACTGAAGTGTAGGAACATAAGTTTTTCATGGGCAAAGACCCATGCATCTGACGAAGTGGGTCTTTGCCCACGAAAGCTTCTGCTCCAATACATCTGTGAGTCTATAAGGTGCCACAGGACCCCTCGCAGCTTTTGCAGCCCCAGACTGGGGTCCTCCTCTATAAGGCACCAAACCAGCCACACCGAGCATGTCCGCTGCCACTCTGGCCAGCAAGCTGTCTCACAAGCAAAACCCCTCCAGCATTTCCTGTGCCACACCCAGACCCACCCCTAATACCAGCGAGAGGTTCTGCAAACCGATCTCACCGATTCCCAACGGATTCTCCCAGTCCCAAAGGACCAGCTCAATTCATACTCAGATCTTACCCCACAGAGCCCGCTGGGCCAGTCCTTGCGCCTCAAAAATCTGAAGGTTTATTAATAACCGAAAGAAAAGGTTGAGCGTAGGATCGTTAAAGAAAGGAGACGACACGCACCGATCCCCAAGTAGTGCAAGCTCTTAGCAGCGATGGAACAAACAGCTGGGTGAAAAGTCCCTGGAGCGCATCCTATGTCAGGATGGGTCAACAAAACCTTTCCGGGCTCTCTGTCCTTAGCAAAGCTGCATCTGAAGCGAAGAGCAGGAGGGAAGATGTGCATGGAGGTACCCCCAGGGCCATTTTCTAACTTTCCCCATTGTTCTCCCATGGTGAAAGCACCTCCCAAAGGGAGTGGGTCATATGATCAAGTCACCTGTCCAAGGCCTTTGTAGGCAAACAGCCACGGGGTAGGTGTTGGGCTGTAGGTTCCCAACAGAATTCCTCAGGTGGTTATTGGCAACACTGAAGGCCGATTGTCCATGCAGCATCACTCTACACTGGGTAACCACCCCTCGCAACAGGTGGGTGACGCCTGCTGCTACCTCGCAGACTGAAGACATTGAAAATATCCGCACAGAACCGCTATTCAGGACTTTACAAAACTCACACAGGCGTGTGGACAGCAGGTACAGAATCAGCTCAGCACGAGTGTTCACTGGACACCTCACATGTGGCAGCCCCAGTGGCCTAATCGATAAGGCATTCGTCTCCTAATCCAGGAATTGTGAGTTTGAATCCCATCTGGGGTGGTATCTTCCTGGGAGGAGGGATAACTCAGTGGTTTGAGTATTGGCCTGTAAAACCCAGTGTTGTGAATTCAATCCTTGCAGAGGCCATTTGGGGGCAAAAATTTGTCAGGGATGGTGCTTGGTCCTGCTGTGAAGGCGGCAGGCTGGACTTGATGACCTTTCAAGGTCTTTTCCAGTTCTAGGAGATAGGCAATCTCCATTTAACTTTAGTGTGTCACTCGGCAGAGAATTTGGGGCAAACACACACAGCAGTGGGTGCAACAATGACCAGCGTGTGCCTGTCCAAATCTAATAGCATCAGTGATATTCTACTGGGAACATCAGACAGACAAGGGGGGAGAGGGAATCGCTTTGAGTGGCCCCACCCCAGCCAGTGAGAGGGATGAGTGTTTGCCTTCTTCTTCAGACATGACGGCTTGCACAAGAGTTCGGGGTCAGCTCACAAGCTTGTCTCTTTCACCAACCCCAAGGTCTGGCAATCAAAGTGATTCCCTCCCCACCCTGGTCTCGCCACTGTCCCTGGATCAGTATAGCAGAGCTGCATACATGGAAGGGCCATGTCATGCCAGCTATGCCCCAGACGATACCAGTCATGGAAGCACATGGGGCCGTGTAATGAGGGCCCTACCAAATCCATGGCCATGAACAACAAGCTATGGACCATGAACTCTGGTGTCCCCCTGTGAAAACTGGCCTTTTACCCTATACTGTAATGGGGGGGGGGGTCTTACACAAAAGGCAATTGTGGGGGAATCATAATGTTATTTGAGGAGGGTGTATATTGCCACCCTTACTTCTGCACTCCTTCAGAGCATCTAAAGGCCTGGAAGCTGCTAATCACTGGATCTCGATCCCTTTTTGTGTCTTCTACGTCACTGTCATGGTGGGGAATTGCCTTGTTCTCTGCGTTGTCTGGAAAGAACAGCGTCTCCGCCAGCCCATGTATTTGTCCAGTCCAGACAGCGGAGGCTGGTGGCCAGACAACAGCAGCTGGTGGCTGCATGCCCAGGTCTGAAACGGCACCCTGCCAACAGCAGCAGGGAAGTAATATTGACAATACCACAACCGCGCCCCCACCATAATCATGTGACCACTCCTCCTCCCCACTTTAGGCCAGGAGCCGACAGTTACAACACCATAATATTTCAGATTTAAACAGCCGACCGCATGACATTTACAGCTTTGCAAATCCGGTGACCGTGACATTGAGCCTTGAGTTTGGAAGGGTCATAATGAATCACACTTGACACAGAGCTGAAAAAAGCCACCCTAGATGTAACAATTAGTGCCCCAGGTTTATTATTTGTATTGGGGTGGCCCCAGGCACAGCAGGGAACTGGTAAGAGTTCCTAGTGTGACTAGGGATTGGTGGGAGAGTGCCCTGTATTGATCTTTCCTCTGCTCTGATCAAAAGTGACACAAAGATTCATTTTGTATTTACACAGGGATCTGGAGTGGGCTGGGCACAGCGACTGCTCATCATGACGGACTGGAATAGCACCAACTTCCAGCCTGCAACGTTCCAACTAGCCGGGTTCCCAGGCATGGATGATGCGAATCACTGGATCTCAATCCCTTTTTGTGTCTTCTACGTCACTGCCATGGTGGGGAATTGCCTTGTTCTCTGCATTGTCTGGAAAGAACAGCATCTCCACCAGCCCATGTATCTGTTCCTTTGCATGTTGTCAGTCAACGACCTCGGTGTCTCACTGTCAACCCTGCCCACCGTGCTCGGCACCTTCTGCTTCCACTCCACAGCCATCGCTTTCCACGCCTGCCTGGCCCAGATGTTTTTCATTCACTCCTTTTCCTTCATGGAGTCGGGGATTTTACTGGCCATGGCGTTCGATCGCTTGGTGGCCATCTGTAACCCGCTGCGCTACGCAGCCATCCTGACCCACCCCAGGATCATGGGAATCGGGCTGGCTGTTGTGGTTAGAAGCTTCAGCGTGGTGTTTCCATTACCCTTTCTCGTTAAACGCTTGCCGTTCTGTCGCTCCAATGCCCTCTCCCACGCCTACTGTCTGCACTCTGACATGATGAGGCTGGCGTGTGCAGACATCTCAGTCAATAATATCTATGGCTTATGCACACTTCTCTTTATCTTTGGAATAGACTTTTTGCTTATTTTCATCTCCTACATTGTCATTGTGACAACCATCTTCCGTATAGCCTCTGGGGGGGAACGCCTCAAGGCGCTGAACACCTGTGTCTCCCATATCTGTGCCGTGCTACTATTCTACATCCCAATGATGTCCGTCTCTGTCATACACAGGTATGCTAGGAATGCCCCACCCCTTTTCAACACTCTGATGTCCACGTTTTATCTCTTCATACCCCCTGTCTTAAACCCCATAATTTACAGCATAAAAACCAAAGTGATTCGAAAGAGCATCCACAAAATGTTCTCTAGGTAATTAACCCAAACTGGATGTGTGAAGATTTCTAAGTACCTCTCTTTGGTTTGTAAGTATATAGATGGATGAATGGACGGATGGATGAATGAGGGATGGTTGGATGGTTGGATGGATGGATGGATGGACGGAGGGATGGATGGGAGTGGTTGGATGGATGAAGGGATGGATGGATGGGTGGAAGGAAGAAATGGGCTGATGGGTGAAGGGTGGATGGATGGACGGATGGATTAGGGGTAGTTGGATGGATGGATGGATGGATGGATGGATGGATGGATGGATGGACAGATGGACGGACGAGGGGTGATTGGATGGATGAATGGACGGATGGATGGATGAGGAGTGGTTGGATGGACAGATGGATGGATGAGAAGTGGTTGGATGGATCGATGGATGGACAGATGGATGGATGAGAAGTGGTTGGATGGATGAAGGCATGGATGGATGGGTGTCTTCAAGTTTCTGAAGTCACTAATGATTTTGGGTTTCTTCAGTTATGTGAAGATATTGCAAAGGGCCTGATTACAGAAAGGGCTCAGTTATGGTTCTTTGAAAACTGGCACTTTGAAGACATCTTTCTTTGGGCATCTAAAAACCGAAGTAACCCAGATCTCTAGTTTCCATTGAAACGTTAGGCCATTATGTGTGTGTCAGGTGGCTGGCTGCTCATGCAAAAAGAGATGACACCAACTCTGAGATGAGATGGGTGATCTGTGGCCTTCTGGAAGATGCTTTGTCTCTTCATCATTCATTTATTACGCTCAATCGTTTATGTGAGGCAGACGGTGTCAAGCGTGAATGTCCTCGGTATCACAGCTCCACGCTCCTCGACAGATGGAGCGAGGGGAGATTGCAAATGTCTTATAAATAAAAGCCATGCAAATACAATAATGGCACACGACCTCAAGAGCAGTTCTGGCAGCCAATGCGCACGCGGTATTTCCTCCGGCAGTGCAGGAGTCAGGGCACAGCTGTGGTGTGTAACCTGTCGTGTAAATCAACTGCAGGGCAGCAACCGTGGTGTTGATGTTTAAAATGGCTTTCGATGTGATTCTTTCAATTATTGGGCAATAAACTTCAGAACCGCCCAAGCTGGTGGGAACCCTCGTAAAGGCAGACTTTTCCGGCCTACAGATGAACACAGATTCCTGTGGAAGTGTCACCATAGCTTTGGTGAAACGAAATCTGATCTATTAGCATTCCGTGAGGGGGTCACCAAACATGTGGGCAAGGGGGAGCCGGTGGCTGTGTGCACTTGGATTGTCATAAAGCCTCTGAGGAAGTCCCTCATCAAAGGCTCTTGAGCAAAGGGAGCTGCCATGGGTAAGAGAGAAGGCCCTCTCATGTCCTGGTGACTGGTTCAAGGACAGAAAACAAAGGGAAGGAGGAAATGGTCAGCTTTCAGAATACACAAAAATGATGAGGGGTACGGAACAGCTGCCATATGGGGAGAGATTTAAAAGTCTGGGACTTTTCAGCCTAGAAAAGGAATGACTAGGGGGAAAGATGATAGAGGTCTATTAGTGGGACATAAAAATGTGATTTACTGCTTCACACCCCACCCCACCCAGGGTCACCCAGTGAAATTAACAGGCAGTGGGTTTAAAACAAGCCTAAGGAGGTGTTTCTTCAAATAGTGCATGACCTGTGGAACTCACTGCCAGAAGATTTTGTGAAGTCAGAAACTATGGGTTGAACCTCTCTAGTCCAGCACTCTCTGGTCCAGCAACATCTTCAGTCCAGCATGATTTTAATTAGCTGGATATCAACTTATCACGGGTATGGCTAAGCTACCCACAGTCCCATAAAGTTTGTTTATAGCTGCCAGTCTTGGCTCTCAATGTTCTGTGCAGTTATTTAGCTCTAATTTACCCCCTAATATCTTCTGAGAGCCCAGTAAGCAGAGGCAGTGCTGGGAATGTTGCTAGACAAACTTGGCCTCCCATGGTTTGGCAAATTCTCTGGCTCCACCCTGGTCAGATGGTGAGGATGCTGGACTAGAGGTTCAACGTGTCTCACAGGGCTCCAAGCTCTAGACCAGTCCATGGAGGGAGGTTAACTCCATCTGTGTCTATTCCGCAGGCTGAGCAGGGCTGCAGCTGCGACTCCCGCCAGAGGGTGGGGAAGGCCCAAGATAGGAGTACAGCTGCTTTGAGACCCCTACCCATCATAGAGGAGCCTTTCCAGAAGGTGGTGATGGATATAGCGGGACCCTTCAGCGGAGCGACCCGGGCGGGGAAGAAATACATCCTGGTGGAGGTGAATTTCGCCACCCGCTACCCCGAGGCCGTGGCCCTGCCCTCTATCGAGGCAGACACGGTGACAGACGCGCTGCTGACCATTTTCAGCAGGGTGGGTTTCCCCAGGAGGTCCTCACGGACCAGGGATCCAACTTCATGTCGGCCCTGCTCCGGTGCTTGTGGGAGACGTGCGGGGTCCAGCACACCTGGGCCTCGGCGTATCACCCCCAGTCCAACAGGTTGGTGGAGAGATTCAACGGGACTCGGAATCAGATGCTAATGACCTTTATGCACAAACACCCGCAGGACTAGGACAAGTACCTACCCCACCTGCTGTTTGCATACAGGGAGGTGCCCCAGGAGTCCACGGGGTTCTCGCTGTTTGAGCTGATATAGGGGAGGTGTGTGAGGAGACCCCTGGACTTATTGAGAGATGAGTGGGAGGGGAAGACCACCCCGGAGGGTTCTGGGAAAGACTTGCCGAGCTCATGGGCCTGGCCAGAGAGAACCTGAGCAGGGCCCAGAGGACGCAGAAGGTCTGGTACGACCGCAATGCACCGGCCCGCACCTACGCTACCGGGGACCAAATGATGGTCCTAATCCCCGTGTGGAAGAACAAGCTGCAAGCCGCCTAGGACGGCCCCGTCTAGGTTGCTAAGCAGCTGAACGAGGTGAACTACGTGGTGGAGCTGACGGGCCGGACGCGCAGCCAGTGGGTGTACCACGTGAACATGAGGAAGCCGTACTGGGGCAGGGAGAACTTGGTGCTGGTCGTGTGCAAACCCTGGGAGAAGCAGGGGAAGGACCCCTGGTAGGCCTGTTCCTTGGGGCAGGGACTCTTTGCCCCAGAAGCTGGGGGTGGGCTTCAGGGGACGGATCACACAGTAACTGCCCCGGTCTGCTCATTCCCTGGGATGCACCTGCCATTGGCCGCTGTCAGAAGACAGGGTGCTGGGTTGCAGGGAATTGGTCTGGCTCAGTGTCACACACGCCAAGAAAGGGTCGAGCGCCCTCTGGAAAAATGACCCAAATTGACCCTTTAGGGACATGCTGGCAGAGTGATTCTCTGACACCCTCTGTGGGGAGACTCCAGGACAGAGACGAGCCCCACAAAGCGTCAAACGTTTCCTTTCTCTCGTCTTTGCTGGGCAAATTCTGCCCCTCGCTGGTCAGTCGGTTCCAGGCAAGTCCCCTCAGGCCAGAAATGCCACGGATTCCATTTTTCCCAAACTCACCGACGTGTTATTCCCCGGTCTCTCCTGCACCTTGGGCAGTATCACAGCGGCGGCTGATGCCACCCTGGGATACTTAGACCTGCTGCTCATTGTGGGTCAGGAATGTGGAGCTGTGAGAGCCGCCAGTGCCAGGGGCCGGACAGCTCAGGGCACTGATGTATGGGCGCTGAGGGACTGTGGTGCCCCTGGTATTAACCTGCCAGAGAAATCCACAATTGGCCTCATGCGTCTTAACTCTCTGTTTGAACGATCTGGAGCTGCTCTTCCTCTCCTCACACGAGAACCAAGGCCAGGCAAGGAAAGCAAAAGGTGCAAATCAAAACCAACAATGGAATGGCTTTCCCACACAGCACATTGCCAACCTGTGGAACTCACTGTTGCAGGATGTTTGTGAGGCCAAGAAATTAGCAAGATTCAAAAAGGGACATTTATTTGGGTATAACATAGAGCTGGAGTTAATGACTGAGGTGCCCTTTATGTTAACCTGAAAGGTGACTGGCTTCCTTTTGCTTAGTTATCTGTTAGGCCTTGTATTTAGCTGTGACTCTCAAAGGACCTTCCCCAGACCAGAAGATGGACCCATCTGTAAGGAATTAAAATGTGGGATGGAGTGTGGGGTGTCAAGGCCGGAGATCGGGGAGTAGGAGCTAAGGCAGGGGGCACTGGGCATTGTGGGGGGTCAGGAGGGTTGGGGCATGGGGGGCTCAGAGCATGGGTAAGGGTGTGGGAGGTGCAAGAGTCAAGATTGGGAGAGTGTGGGTAGTGAAGGAGTGAGGGCTGAGGGATGTGAGGGGGGTTTAAGGCAGGGAATTCGGGTGCAGTAGTCGGGGTGGGGATGTGAGGAAGGGTTCAAGGCAGGGAATTGGGGTGCAATAGTGAGGGGTAGGGGTGTGAGGAGGGGTTCAGGGCAGGGAATTGTGGTGCAATAGTAAGGGGTGGGGGTGTGAGGAGGGGTTCAAGGCAGGGAATTGGGGTACACACATTAGGGGTTGGGTGTGAGGAGGGGCTCAGAACAATGGGTTTGAGGTGTGGGAGGTGAAGGAATGAGGTTTGGGGTGTGAGGTGTACATGAGTCAGGATTGGGGATGTGAGCAGGGGCTCAGGGTAGAGAATTGGGGTGCAGAAGTCAGGGGTGCGGTTGTGAGGGGGGTTCAGGGCAGGGAATTGGGGTGCAGAAGTCAAGGTTGCGGTTGTGAGGGGAGTTCTGGGTGGGGAGTTGGGGTGCGGATATCAGGGGTGCGGTTGTGAGGGGGGTTCAGGGCGGGGAATTGGGGTGCAGAAGTCAGGGGTGCGGTTGTGAGGGGGGTTCAGGGCAGGGAATTGGGATGCAGAAGTCAGGGGTGCGGTTGTGAGGGGGGTTCAGGGCAGGGAATTGGGGTGCATAAGTCAGGGGTGCGGTTGTGAGGGGGGTTCAGGGTGGGGAATTGGGGTGCAGAAGTCAGGGGTGCGGTTGTGAGGGGGTTCAGGGTGGGGAATTGGGGTGCAGAAGTCAGGGGTGCGGTTGTGAGGGGGGTTCAGGGCAGGGAATTGGGGTGCAGAAGTCAGGGATGGGGTTGTGAGGGGGGTTCAGGGCAGGGAATTGGGATGCAGAAGTCAGGGGTGCGGTTGTGAGGAGGGTTCAGGGTGGGGAATTGGGGTGCAGAAGTCAGGGGTGCGGTTGTGAGGGGAGTTCAGGGCAGGGAATTGGGGTGCAGAAGTCAGGGGTGCGGTTGTGAGGGGGGTTCAGGGTGGGGAATTGGGGTGCAGAAGTCAGGGATGGGGTTGTGAGGGGGGTTCAGGGCAGGGAATTGGGATGCAGAAGTCAGGGGTGCGGTTGTGAGGGGGGTTCAGGGTGGGGAATTGGGGTGCAGAAGTCAGGGGTGCGGTTGTGAGGGGAGTTCAGGGCAGGGAATTGGGGTGCAGAAGTCAGGGGTGCGGTTGTGAGGGGGGTTCAGGGTGGGGAATTGGGGTGCAGAAGTCAGGGATGGGGTTGTGAGGGGGGTTCAGGGCAGGGAATTGGGATGCAGAAGTCAGGGGTGCGGTTGTGAGGGGGGTTCAGGGTGGGGAATTGGGGTGCAGAAGTCAGGGGTGCGGTTGTGAGGGGGGTTCAGGGCGGGGAATTGGGGTGCAGAAGTCAGGGGTGCGGTTGTGAGGGGGGTTCAGGGTGGGGAATTGGGGTGCAGTACTGAGGGGTAGGGGTGCGGGACTCAGGAGGCAGGGAGCTGAGGGTGTGGGAGCTCAGGGCAGAGATGTGTGTGTGTCAATGTGCAGGAGTCAGGGCAGGGGGCGGAGGTGAAGAGGGGTTCAGGGGAGGGAGCTGGGGACTTGGGCCTGGGGCAGTCCCAGACCAGGGTGGTGCAAGGCCCCAGATGGCCCCTTTCTCCAGCCCAGCTGCCGGCTGTCCAGTGCAAACCCCAGCTGCCCATCTGGGAGAGCACCCACCTCCCCGTGCAGGGGGGCACCCCAGCCCGCGGGCTCCCAGCCAGAGCTGCACCAGGGCGTCTCTTCGCCTCTGTGCCCTGCGCCCCATCTGTTCTCCCTGCCGTGGCTGCTCCCCTTCCACGGAGAAGTGGACTCCCCCGGGCAGGCTGAGTTTGTGGGGCGCGCGTTACGGTAGCCATCCCAGTGCCAGGGGAGAACAGAGACAGGATGCGGAGCCAATCACTTTTATTGCCCCGACTTCTGTGGGAGACCGAGACCAGCTTTCCAATTCACACAGTGGCAACCCCATTACCAGGCCCCTCTGGGACACCCGGCTTTCCTCTCCACGCCTGAGGCATTTTCTCCTGCCTCCTCTAGCTCAGCAGTTTTAGCTCTTGTGCCGGTAAAACCATCTGATCACCCGTCTCAGGATCTCTTTTGATGTCACCCCGTAAATCACGGGGTTTAGCATGGGGGGGAGGAGCACGTGGCTGTTGGCCAGGAGGTTGAGGATGGAACCGGGGATGATGTTCCCATATTGCTTTGTGAAATAGGACAAGAAAGATGAGGTGTAGAACATCAGGATGACACAGACGTGGGAGCCGCAGGTGCGCAGGGCCTTCAGCCGGGAGCCCCTGGATGGGAGATGGAAGACGGCCCCGAGGATGAGCACATAAGACACAGCGATGAGCAAAGCATCTAAGCCAAATGCTAAAGAAGCCGTGGCGATGCCGTACCAGAAGTTGGGTGTAATGTCATTGCAGGCCAGACGAGCCATGGCCCATTCCTGGCAGTAGGTGTGAGGCAGGAGGTTGGATCTGCAGAACTTCAGCCGTTTCAGGAGAAAGACGTAAGGAAAAAAGACGCCGACACTCCTTGTGAGAACCGCCAGCCCGATCTTCCCGATCACGGGCTTGGTGAGCAGGGTGGTGTATCTCAGGGGGTGGCAGATGGCAACGTACCGATCAAACGCCATGGCCAGCAGGATGCCCGACTCGGAGGTAATACTGATATAGATGAAGAACATCTGGGTGAGGCAGGCAGCAAAAGAAATTTCCCCTGCTCTGAACCAGAAAAGAGCCAGCATCTTGGGCACTGTACTTGTTGACAACAGCAGATCAGCAGTGGCCAGCATGGAGAGGAAAAGGTACATGGGCTCATGGAGGCTTCGTTCTGTCACTATGATAAACAGGAGGAGAGAGTTCCCCAGAAGCGCCGCAACGTACATCAGACAGAAGGGGACGGCGAGCCAGACCTGAGACTCCTCCGTACCCGGGAATCCGGTCAGGATGAAGGTTTCAGGTATAAAAATGCTGTGATTGTCGGCTGGCATCATGCACCATCCCTTGGAGTTTCTATTCCGTTTTCAGCAGCTAACAGCAGAAGAGAAAATCAGTGAGACCTGGAGGGGCAGCCGGGACTGGACTGTGTTTGGGGACAGAATCAGAGACCCCAGCAAACCTCCCTGGTGTGAGCAGCCTGTCGGGTGGGACCCTGGACCAGACTCACTCTCCTGCTACGGAACATCCCCCCCCACCGGGAGGAGATGGGGGGGCTCTGGCCCTGGGGTAAGCAGGGGGCTCTCCTGGTGTTGGTGTCACAGCAGAATCTCCAGCTGCTCCTTGCACCCAAAGCAGCCGCACGCCACCTGCCCACAGGCAGCCACTCTGACATGCTGCACTGGGTGCAAGAGCCTAGACATCCGCCTCCCGTCTTCCCCCACCGACCCTGCTGCTGCTGGGTTTCTGCTGCATCCTCTGCCCTCTGGGAGCTCCGGCCTGTGCTGGGTTTGGTTGGGATCAGAGACCCTGACTCTGAACCACCTCCCAGATCTCTGTTAGCCTCTTGCGTTCGCTGGCTCTGGGAGTCAGTCGGAGCAGCCCCACGGCTGGCTCCTCGTGCCCTGACCCCCGTGTCACACTCACGCCTGTGGAGTCACCCCCTGGTGATACGGGTGTGAGAGCAAAACCCCTTTGACTGGCAGCCCCCTGCTGGCTCCCGCAGGCACTGGGGGCTTGGCCTCACGCTCACTCCAGCATCCATGAGTAAACTCCCATCACTCCCATACTTGATGGCTGCATCTAGACTGGCCAGTTTTTCCGCAAAAGCATTTGCTTTTGCGGAAAAACTTGCCAGCTGTCTACACTGGCCGCTTGAATGTCCGCAAGAACACGGACTTCCTACTGTCTGAAATGCGGAAATGCTATGCTGCTCCCGTTCGGGCAAAAGCCCTCTTGCTCAAATGCTTTTGCGCAAGAGGGCCAGTGTAGACAACGCGGAATTGTTTTGCGCAAAAAAGCCCCGATGGCGAAAATGGCGATCGGCACTTTCTTGTGCAAAACTGCGTCTAGATTGGCACGGACACTTTTCCACAAAAAGTGCTTTTGCGGAAAAGCGGCCGTGTCAATCTAGACGCTCTTTTCCGCAAATGCTTTTAACGGAAATCTTTTCCATTAAAGCATTTGCGGAAAATCATGCCAGTCTAGACGTAGCCAATAGGTGTTGGGAGGTGCCTCTTTTCGTCTGCTCATGGTGTTGGAGCTGTGTTTCCTCTGTCCTGTAGGGTAAGAGGCAAGAGTCACTAGAAGCTGAAATCAGGATGGGGTGGATGGACGGAAGTGGACGAGGAAGACAATGGATGGTAACGGGATAGCCAGCAGGGTAGTGTGGAAGCAGGGCGAGAGGCCGGTATAGTCAGAGCAGTGAGCAGGCGGATGGCGAGTGGCCAGCCAACTAGATAAGATGCTTCTTTACCTCCCTTCACTCCGGATGTTTGGGTTGCAGGATTTGAGAACCCGAGGGGAAAAGGACCCTGCCCTGTTTGCTTGGGGTGAGGCTGTTACTCTGGGGATTGGCTGGGAACTCTGTGTGGTGCGTTCCCAACTTAATGCCACATTTCTTCCCTCCCCGGTATTACAATTTCTGCTCTGTGCTGGTGCGTGGGGAAGCGTTGCCTCTCAGAGGCGCTTGGGGAAGGGTGTGAATTTCCCAGGTTACTAGGAGGGGACTGGCACAAGTGCTGGGTGGGTGGAGAGGAACCCCGAGATATTGAACCCGGCACTGGCCGCTGCAGAAGCATTACGTATTTATTTGTAGTAGCTATGGGCATGTGTCATTAATTCCCCGATTGTAACGTAAAAGCACAGTGTATAACGATTAAACCAAACACATTTTCAATGCATCTTTGTGCAAGCTCGTGAAGGATATTAGGTTTGTATGAAACGCTGTTGTGTTTGGGAGCAGATTCTGCGTATATCTTGCTTGGCACCCGGATCTTCAAGAAATGCTGCATTCCTGGGGTGTTATACTTTTAACTGTGCTAGATCTATTAACAGGAGATTTTCCCTCGATTTCTTTTAGTTCATTCTTTTCTTCCGACTTCAGGGGCTTTTTTTCTTTTGACGCTTTCTGTACAACACTAGAAATGAGAACTTTGAAAACAGAGAGGCTATGTCTATACTGGCACAATCTTGCACCAGAAATATGCAAATGAGGCTAAGCGTGGAATATCGCCGAGCCTCATTTGCATACCCAATGAGCCGCCATTTTTGCAAAAGAGGCTCTTGCGCCAGAAGGAGTGTCTACACGGCCCCTTCTTGTGCAAGAAAAACCCTCTTGTGCAACGCCGCTACGCTGATTATTTTCAGGAATAACGGCATTGCGCAAGAGGGGTTTTCAGGAATAACGGCATAGCCAGAGAGTGAGAAACAGGGTGAGGAGAGGTCGGTGAAAAGCAGCATAAGTCGGTAGCCAGGCCTGAGCCCAGAGAGATTAACTCTACACTCTTAGGCCGTGTCCAGACTCAGGGGTTTTTTCGGGAAAAGTAGCCTTTTCCTGAAAAAACTTCCCCTGCGTCCAGACTCAAGCCGCATTCTTTCGAAATTATTTCGAAAGAACACGGCTTTTCTTTCGATGGCGGTAAACCTCAATTTACGAGGAAGAACGCCTTCTTTCGAAAGAGGAACTTTCGAAAGAAGGCGTTCTTCAATGTAAAGAGGCCGTCTTCGAAAGAGAGCATCCAGACTCGCTGGGTGCTCTCTTTCGAAAAAGCGGATTTCTCTTTCGAAAGATCCGTCTGCAGTCTAGACGCGATCTTTCGAAAGATGCTCTTTCGAAAGATGCTTTCGAAAGAGCCTCTTTCGAAAGAAGCCTGCAGTCTAGACATAGCCTTATCTTCAGCTACAGACAGCACCAGCAAATTTTAACAAGCTGAGAACAGCTATAAAGGAAATGTGACAGGTTCTGTAGAAATATCTGTGACAGAAAGTTATTCATGTGTCTGTGAGCATAATGTGAGGTTCCGTGGGCCGAAGTAGTTGGGAATCGCCCTGAGTTTTATGCTGCCCCCCAAAAACTTGAATTTGTCCCCCACAATGTCTATTCTGTTAGGGTATGTCTACACTGCATGCTTATTTTGGAATAAGCTTTTCTGGAAGAAATACTCCAAAATAGCTTACTTCTAAATAGCAAGTCTACATGACAGGGAAGCCTCAGAATTAGTCCGAGGCAGACTCCGCTAATGTGGACGTGCTACCTGATTTAGAGCCCCAGGAGGCACTGGGGAGGAATTATTTGAATGGCCCTGGGGAGGAGCTATTTCAAAATAGCAGCAGTGCAGTGTCCACACGACCGCTATTCCAAAATGGCTATTGCAGAAGTGGCGTTATTCCTCGTGGAATGAGGTTTACAGACGTCGGAATAAGCCGCCCGTTATTTCAAATTTATTTTGAAATAACGGAATGGCTGTGTAGATGCGCGCGGTGTTATTTCGGAATAACGCAGCTGTGTAGACGCACCCTCAGTGTGTGCCCCACATGGATTGTGGGTCAGCCCCTTTTAATTGCAGTTTATAGTTATTGGGCAACTCTGTAGGTCAATGCATCCATGCTGGGTGTTTGCCTGCTTAATTTCAGTGTTTCACTTTGACTTTTTTTTTCTATTCTCTCCCCTGTGAGGGAGCCACCGATCCTGGCTCCAGCTGTGACCCC
This sequence comes from Pelodiscus sinensis, assembly GCF_049634645.1. Classification (NCBI taxonomy): domain Eukaryota; kingdom Metazoa; phylum Chordata; order Testudines; family Trionychidae; genus Pelodiscus; species Pelodiscus sinensis. Next base: position 330,857,691 of record NC_134711.1, on the reverse strand, counting down.
GGGAAAGTTCTATTCTTTTTTTTCATCCTCTGATTTACCAGTTCAGTGCAGTGCCGTTTGCTATATTTTCCTTCTGTGCCCTTCTATGTCCCGCTCTGACAGGCCCCAAGGTAGCTCCCGGTTTAAGTTGAACAGGAGCCTGGTTCTAATCACATGGTGGCCATCACGCTTCAGTGGACCCACGTTCCAATTTTAATGTTGCCAGGACCAGCTTTTCCCATTTCTCTCCCCCTTCTCCAGGCACGGCGTAGCTCCCTGCAGCCTGCTCCTGCCGCAAATGTTTGGATCAGGGGATGGACATTTATTTTCTGGCAGTTCTCAAAACTGTTTCCAACGTTTTATTCTGTCTTGGTGCTTGGTGTTTGTGCAAGGGGAGCAGGAGCATCCCAGGACTCTGCCCCTTCCGCCTCTTTCAGTTGATTCCCTGTTCCTGTTCCTTGCCCTGCCATTTCTGTGCCATGTTGTGTTAACCATTTCATAGCCGGGGTTGTCATTTGCAACACTCTATAGCACAAGGCTGCAGGCTCTGCCCCAGCCTTAAAAATTCCATGACATGATGCTTCCCCACTGTTTATATTTTAAATTTTATATCCACCTCTTCTGCACCACATAACAGTGTTTCACCCACTGACCCATCATAAGAACATAAGAACGGCCGTACTGGGTCAGACCAAAGGTCCATCCAGCCTGGTACCCTGTCTGCTGACAGTGGCCAATGCGGGGTGTCCCAGAGGGCGTGTATCGAACAGGGAATGATCAAGCGATCTCTCTCCTGCCATCCATCTCCACCCTCTGACAAACAGAGGCTGGAGACACCATTCCTTACCCATCCCGGCTAATAGCCATTGATGGACTTAACCTCCATGAATCTATCTAGTTCTCTTTAAACCCTGTTGTAGTCCTAGCCTTCACAGCCTCCTCAGGCAAGGAGTTCCACAGGTTAACTATGCGCTGTGTGAAGAAGAACTTCCTTTTATTTGTTTTAAACCTATTGCACATTAACCTGCTGCCCCTAGTTCTTATGTTATGGGAACAAGTAAATAGCTTTTCCTTATTCGCTTTCTCCACACCACTCATGATTTTATAGACCTCTATCCCCCCTTAGGGTACGTCTACACTACAGCACTAATTCGAACTAACTTAGTTCGAATTAGTTAATTCGAGCTAAACTAATTCGAACTAACGGATCTAGACTAAAAAACTAGTTCGAATTAGCGTATTGCTAATTCGAACTAGCATGTCCACATTAAGTGGACCCTGAACCGGGCTTAAGGCTGGCCGGAAGCAGTGCCGGCAGGGCATCACATTAGGATTTAGAGCGTGGAGCTGCTGTCTCAGGCTAGCCGAGGGCTGTGCTTAAAGGGTCCCGACCCCCACCCCAGACAGACAGTTCTCAGGGGTGCCCCGCTTGCAAAGCAGTCCTGGCTTGGATTGCCCGGAGTACCCACACTGGGTAAATCACAGCACTCAGCCATAAGCCCGGCTGCACTTGCCACAGGCTACCATCTGGGGAGAGGGGGCAATTGGGGGGCTGCAGGAGAGCTTCCACCCCCAGAAGCCCACAGAGCCAGCCCAGTCCTCCCCATCGGGGGCTCGTGCCCCATTCCTCCCTCACCTTCTTCCACTTACCCTTCCCTAGCCCCCCTTCCTGATGTACAAAATAAAGAAAACGTGTCTTCCAAAATGGAATCTCTCTTTATTGAACAAAACTGGGGGAGACTGGGAAAAGGAGGTGGGAGAGGGGAAGAGAGAGGCTGGGAGAGGGAAGGGCAACTAACATGATCAGGGGTTGGGAACAGGTCCCATATAAAGAGAGGCTAAAGAGACTGGGACTTTTCAGCTTAGAAAAGAGGAGACGGAGGGGGGACAGGATAGAGGTCTCTAAAAGCAGGAGTTGGGTGGAGAGGGTGCATACAGAAAAGTTCTCCATTAGTTCCCATAATAGAAGGACTAGAGGACACCAAAGGAAAGGAATGGGTAGCAGGCTTCAAACTAGTAACAGAAAGTTGTTCTTCACAAAGCAAAGAGTCAACCTGTGGAACTCCTTGCTGCAGGAGGCTGTGAAGGCTAGAACTAGAACAGAGTTTAAAGGGAAGTGAGATCAAGTCATGGAGGTTGGGTCCATGGAGTAGTCTTAGCCAGGGGGTAGGAGTGGTGTCCCTGCCCAAAGTTTGTGGAAGGCTGGAGAGGGATGGCACAAGAGGAATGGCTTGGTTACTGTCTTCGGTCCATCCCCTCCAGGGTCCCTAAGGTTGGCCACTGTCGGCAGACAGGCTACTGAGCTAGATGGACCTTTGGTCTGACCCAGGATGGCCATTGTAAGCTCAGGGCTCAGGGTCTGGGCTCTCACTGGACCCCCTTGATTCTCTTGCACACCTGCTCCTGGGTGGCCAGGCTGGCAGCTCTCCTGCCCTAGCCGGCCGCTTTCCTGTGCCTAGTGCGGAGGTCGTGGACGAGGAGTAACGGTAGTTCGAACTAGGAAGCCTAGTTCGACCTACCTAGTTCGTGCCCCGTGTAGCCGTGCGGCACAGGGTTCGAACGAGCGGGGATTTAAAAATGGCGGAGCCCCGCTTATGCAAATGAAGCCCGGGAAATTCAAATCCTGGGCTTCATTTGCAATTGCAGTATGCCTACATTACCCTCCTATTTCGACTTAGGAGGGTAGTGTAGACATACCCTGGGTGACGTAGTGTGGGTACCTTGCTGGTTGCTGGGCTTGGGCTCTGGGTGACCCCCACTGGTTACTGTCTGGACCACGGCCCAGCAGAGTAGCTGATGGGAAAGGGAGGTACCTGTCTGACCGGTTACCTCCCATGGAGAGGAACAAAGGAAGGGGGAATGCCGCCCTGGCTGGGGGGCAGGGCTGGAAGGGACGGTTAGTTAGTTTCTGTCTGGGATCATGGAGGAGACAGCCTAGGGAAAGGGCTGGAATTTAGGGGCCCAGTCTCCCCCATCTCAAGGGGGGCTGAGACATTCTAGGCCTGCCCTGTAACCAGATTCCATCTGTGCTGTGCTGTATCCTGGAGAGGCAATAAACTCCCTCTATTCTACTGGCTGGTGGAGTCTGTCCGTGCCACTACGGGGGTGCAGGAGTCGGGGAAACCCCAACGTGCCGCCACGCTCTATCAATAGACTCTGCTCTAAGAGACGTCTCTGTCCAATCCACGTGCTCCTCCGCACCAATCGGCTTTCCCCCGTCTCTTAGTTTAAAAACTGCTCTGTGAATTTTTTAATGTTAAGTGCCAGCAGTCTGGTTCCACTTTGGTTTAGGTGGAGCCCATCCTTCCTGTATAGGGTCCCCCTATTCCAAAAGTTTCCCCAGTTCCTTATAAAGCTAAACGCTCCTCCCTATACCATCGTCTCATCCACACATTGAGACTCTGAAGCTCTGCCTGCCTACCCGGCCCTGCGCGTGGAACTGGAAGCATTTCTGAGAACACCACCATAGAGGCCCTGGATTTCAGTCTCTTTCCTAGCAGACTAAATTTGGCCTCCAGGACATCTCTCCTACCCTTCCCTACGTCCTTGGTATCTACATGAACCACGACCACCGGCTCCTCCCCAGCACTACACATAAGTCTGTCTAGCTGCCTTGAGAGATCCGCATCCTTCGCACCAGGCAGGCAAGTGACCATACGGTTCTCCCGATCATCGCAAACCCAGCTATCTACATTTCTAATGATCGAATATCCCATTCCTTGGCAGTATTTGGTCTTGCCATGAGGGCAGGGAACTGGATTCGATGACCTCCCGAGGTCCCTTCCAGTCCTAGTGTTCTAGGATTCTATGATTCCTAACACCTGCCTTTTCCTACTGACTGGAGTTCCCTCCCCCGGAGAGGTAACCTCAGTGCGAGAGGATACCCCACTTCTGGAAGGAGGGTCCCAACTATGGGAAGGTTTCCCTCTGCTCCCATTGACTGCTCTCCTTCCCGAAGCCTTTCATCCTCCTTAACAGCACAGGGGCTGTCTGACCAGAGGTGGGACAATTCTTCAGTGTCCCGGAAAGCCTCATCTACGTACCTCTCTGCCTCCCTCAGCTCCTCCAGTTCAGCCACCCTGGCCTCCAAAGCCCAGACGCGGTCTCTCAAGGCAGGAGCTCCTTGCACCAAATGCACACATACGCCACCCACCCACAGGGCAGGTAACCATCCATGCTACACTGAGTGTAATAAACAGGCTAGCCCCCACTCTGCTGCTGAGCTTCTGCCTGCTTTCTCTCCTACAGCTACCTAGGTTATTGAGAGGGTCTCTAGTTCTATCAGTAAGTTTTGATTAAAACTTTTAAACTGAGCTGTAAAGTATGGCAAGTGTGCCTCGGCCCCTTCCCACGCCCCTTCCAAACTCCCTCTCAAAACTCCCCGTTTGCGGCCCCTGTTCGCAAACTGGGCAATGGGCCCATCCGCAGCCCATAGATTCTGCTCCCCCAGGGCGATGGGGAACACCTGCCCATGAAGGACAAGGTGGGAAGGCAGCAGGGAGAGGCCTGGATCACGGGCGCTGGTGTCAGGGGCCTGGCAGGAGGCCTGGCTAAAGCAGGGTCCAAACATGGTGAATACGAGGCAAAACCAGGCCATGCCCCAGAGGCCGGCTCTGCTCCCGGGCCAGGGCAGGAAAGGGGCGGCTGTTGCCGACACGCCCATGGCGAAGGGTTGCAGGGCGCAGAGTCTCACACACACACATCGCTGTGGGGCGGGAGCAGAGCGTTTCGCTACCCGCACGTTCCCCACCGAGCCCAGGGACAGGCCGACCCGCCGAGAGACACGGGCCGGGCGGGAGGGACGGGCAGAGATGTCCAACAGGCACCAGGCCCCGGGCAGCTCTCGGCTCCCTCAGAGGGGCAGCGTGTAGCTGGGCCTCTGCCTCATGGACAGTAGCCCCGGCCGGGCGCCTGCTGACCCTGCCAGACCCTGAGAGTCCTGGGCGGTTTGCTCCAGGTCCCCTGGGCCGGCTGGGGGTGCAGAGCGGGGGCAGCACAGAGAGACCAGCCCCACCGCCAAACATCACTCAGCATCTCGCCCTGCGCACCACTGACCTACCCGCGCCGGAGAACTCCCCTGTGGGCACAGAGCGTCTGCAGTCACCCACCTCGGCCCTGCAGCTGCACCAAGCCTGCCAGGCCAGCCCTGCCCGTCGCCTGCCATGGAGCATTGCAGTGGCAGGAGGGGCAGGTCGGTCACAAGCAGCCCCTGCTCCCAGACCCACAGCCAGCGCCCCCCCGACTCCTGTGGGCGAGGGTCAGTGTCACCCGCACCCGCGGCCTGACACTGCCCCTCGGCGCCGGGCCAGGGGCGTTTGCTCAGGGCCAGGGGCTGCCGTGCTGCCCTGCAGTGCGAGGGAGGCAGCCCCGTTCCAGCCAACCCCCCTTCCCACATTTCCTAGGGGGCCAGGGGTGTCCAGCCGCCCCGGGGCAGATCCCTGCCCTGCCCAGGACTCACCAGGCTCCTGCCCCGGCCGGGATGAGCGATCGCTGTCTGGGCACAGGGAGCTGCAGGGATGGGGAAGCCGCACTGCGCAGGGCAGAGGGACAGGGGTGTTTATACAGCAGCCCTGGGAATCCCAGCGGGGGCTCGGAGCCAGCAGGGAGCCCCCGGGACCTGGCCTCTGAGACTGACTCAGGTGGAAAACGACAGCATCGAATTAACCCTTTTCCTTCCTTTCCGCTTTGGACCATTATTTAGAAATTTCATTGTGGGACTAAGGCCTCAGGCAGAGAGTTCACTGTTGAGTGCAAAGAACTCTCCCCTCACAATTCATGTGTGCGCAGGCAGCTCCTAGATCTTTGAGATCCATCCCAATTGCTAACGCAGGTCCTAGGGGTCGGGAAGGACCTGGCCAGCCAGGGATGCTCTGCCCAGCTCGGCTGCCCAGCCCGGCTCCAACCCAAGGGCATCGGTGCAAAACGTCAGGGACACCAGCCGGCCCCACTGGGAGGCCCCTGCCGGAGCCTGACAGCAGAGGCCCTGCCCTGCCTGCCGGCGCAGACAAGAGGCCGTGCCCGGGGCACGCAGAGAGGGGAGGGAGCTCTCCATTCTGCCCACACCCACCAACGTGCGTGTTATTCCCAGCGCCGTGGGCAGCACTGCAGAGAGGACTGGCGCCCCCCTGGGAAAGTGGGTGATCGTTGTGGGGCAGGGACCGGGAGCTGTGCTCAGTACACCAGTTCATGGGGACTGAGAGACTGTGGTGCCCCTGCTGTTGTTCTACAAGTGGACAGAGCTGGCTACTTCTCTTCAGCCTTGTATTTACCTGGGACTAAGTCGATGTCTCTTCCCATTTTATAGATGAGGAAACTGAGGCATGAGGAGGTGACTTGACTTGCCCAGGGTTATCCAGCAGGGCAGTAGCAGAGTTTGGGGATAGGACTCAGACCCCCCCCCCCCCCGAATCCTAGTCCCCATTCACAGCGTGTGCATTTCATCCAGGGTCTGCATCTCCCAGCCATGGGGACCCTTTCTTCCCGGGCCACAGAGTGGGACTGGGGGAGTGGAAGGATCAGTTTTCTCCTGTCTGTTTGTGACCTACAGCTGGAGCAGCAGGCAGCTAAGCCAAAGCTGCTGCATGACAGGGTAAGTACACAATATCCAGTGCTTCCCCCTTGTCCACATGTTTGCTGACCCTATCAAAGAACTCTAATAGATTAGTAAGGCAGGATTTCTCGTTACAGAAACCATGTTCACTTTCCCCAAATAATTTATGATCATCTATGTGTCAGACAATAGTATTTTTAACTCTAATTTCAACTAATTTGCCTGGTACTGAGGATAGACTTCCCCATCCATAATTGCCAGATCACCTCTAGAGCCCTTTTTATATACAGGCAGTCCCCGGGTTACGTACAAGACAGGGACTGTAGGTTTGTTCTTAAGTTGAATATGTATGTAAGTCGGAACTGGTACATATTGTAGGGGAAACTCTAGCCAAACATTTCTCCAGAGCTCAGTTTTATTCTCCCACACCTCACTTCCCTCAGGCCTTTATTCTCAAGCTGAGGTGTCTGCTGAGAAAAGCCGCTCCAAATCTCTCTGGTCTGCTGGGGGGGGGGCGCTAGCTTCGCGTCTCCCTGGTCTGCTGGGGGGGCGCTAGCTTCGCGTCTCCCTGGTCTGCTGGGGGGGGCGCTAGCTTCGTGTCTCCCTGGTCTGCTGGGGGGGCGCTAGCTTCGCGTCTCCCTGGTCTGCTGGGGGGGCGCTAGCTTCGCGTCTCCCTGGTCTGCTGGGGGAGGCGCTAGCTTCGTGTCTCCCTGGTCTGCTGGGGGGGGGGGGGCGCTAGCTTCGTGTCTCCCTGGTCTGCTGGGGGGGGGCGCTAGCTCCGCGTCTCCCTGGTCTGCTGGGGGAGGCGCTAGCTCCGCGTCTCCCTGGTCTGCTGGGGGAGGGGGGCGCTAGCTTCGTGTCTCCCTGGTCTGCTGGGGGGGGGGCGCTAGCTTCGCGTCTCCCTGGTCTGCTGGGGGGGCGCTAGCTTCGCGTCTCCCTGGTCTGCTGGGGGAGGGGGGCGCTAGCTTCGCGTCTCCCTGGTCTGCTGGGGGGGGCGCTAGCTCCGCGTCTCCCTGGTCTGCTGGGGGGGGCGCTAGCTTCGCGTCTCCCTGGTCTGCTGGGGGGGGCGCTAGCTTCGCGTCTCCCTGGTCTGCTGGGGGGGGCGCTAGCTTCGTGTCTCCCTGGTCTGCTGGGGGGGCGCTAGCTTTGCGTCTCCCTGGTCTGCTGGGGGGGGCGCTAGCTTCGCGTCTCCCTGGTCTGCTGGGGGGGGCGCTAGCTTTGTGTCTCCCTGGTCTGCTTGGGGGGGCGCTAGCTTCGTGTCTCCCTGGTCTGCTGGGGGGGGGGGGCGCTAGCTTCGTGTCTCCCTGGTCTGCTGGGGGGGGCGCTAGCTTCGCGTCTCCCTGGTCTGCTGGGGGGAGCGCTAGCTTCGCGTCTCCCTGGTCTGCTGGGGGGGGGGCGCTAGCTTCGTGTCTCCCTGGTCTGCTGGGGGGGGCGCTAGCTTTGCGTCTCCCTGGTCTGCTGGGGGGGGCGCTAGCTTCGCGTCTCCCTGGTCTGCTGGGGGGGGGCGCTAGCTTCGCGTCTCCCTGGTCTGCTGGGGGGGGCGCTAGCTTCGTGTCTCCCTGGTCTGCTGGGGGGGGGGGGGGGCGCTAGCTTCGTGTCTCCCTGGTCTGCTGGGGGGGGGCGCTAGCTTCGCGTCTCCCTGGTCTGCTGGGGGGGGGGGGGGCGCTAGCTCCGCGTCTCCCTGGTCTGCTGGGGGGGGCGCTAGCTTCGCGTCTCCCTGGTCTGCTGGGGGAGGGGGGCGCTAGCTTCGCGTCTCCCTGGTCTGCTGGGGGGGGGCGCTAGCTCCGCGTCTCCCTGGTCTGCTGGGGGGGGCGCTAGCTTCGCGTCTCCCTGGTCTGCTGGGGGGGCGCTAGCTTCGTGTCTCCCTGGTCTGCTGGGGGGGGCGCTAGCTTTGCGTCTCCCTGGTCTGCTGGGGGGGGCGCTAGCTTCGCGTCTCCCTGGTCTGCTGGGGGGGGGGGCGCTAGCTCCGCGTCTCCCTGGTCTGCTGGGGGGGGGCGCTAGCTCCGCGTCTCCCTGGTCTGCTGGGGGGGGCGCTAGCTTCGCGTCTCCCTGGTCTGCTGGGGGAGGGGGGCGCTAGCTTCGCGTCTCCCTGGTCTGCTGGGGGGGGCGCTAGCTCCGCGTCTCCCTGGTCTGCTGGGGGGGGCGCTAGCTTCGCGTCTCCCTGGTCTGCTGGGGGGGGCGCTAGCTTCGTGTCTCCCTGGTCTGCTGGGGGGGGCGCTAGCTTTGCGTCTCCCTGGTCTGCTGGGGGGGGCGCTAGCTTCGCGTCTCCCTGGTCTGCTGGGGGGGGGCGCTAGCTTCGCGTCTCCCTGGTCTGCTGGGGGGGGCGCTAGCTTTGCGTCTCCCTGGTCTGCTGGGGGGGGGCGCTAGCTTCGCGTCTCCCTTGTCTGCTGGGGGGAAGCAGCTAGTGCGGGGTTGCCTCACCCCATTTGTAAGTAGGGATCCGATGTAAGTCGGATCCATGTAACCCGGGGACTGCCTGTATTGGCGTTCCTAATTGCAGCCCTATCAATGATACCAGCCTACGCACAGCAGGCTCCAATTCAGTAACTCGGCACCTTTCCGAAACATCTCCCAGAAATAATCTTGCGTCAGTCCATTGATTAATGAAAATATTATCATCACATTCCTCTGAAGAACAATGGGGTGCATTCTCACAACCACCCAATAATTGGACTTTGGGAGTTACCGTGGGACTTTCACTCTCTGCTTTGGTTCAGAAGGCTAATGTTGGGGGGCGTAAGGGTTAAATGAGGGGTCTTAGTAGTTGCAACGATGGTGATTGGGGCACAGCATCCTGCTTCTGTTGGCTTTGCTCAGGACAGAGGCAACTTTTCATGAATGCTCTGTGTGCTATCAGCGCAATCGTCTTTACTCCCTTATCCATCCCCATTCGCCCTGAAATAACCAGTCCGGGTCACTGCTCCTGTCCCTCTTGTAAGTGGCTATTTGATCTGAGGAAGTGGGTCTGGCCCGCGAAAGCTCATCCCCTAATAAACCCTCTTGTTAGTCTTTAAAGTGCTACATTGTCCTGCATTCTGCTTCAGCTCCCCCAGACTCACACAGCGACATTTCTATCACTGATGTGAGGAGTGTGTGATGTGAGAACTGCCGACATCAACTAAAACGCCGTTAACTGTTAACAGGGGCGGTTAGGGTTCTGTATTGTATGGGTGTTCCCATTACTAAATTAGGGCTTAAAGGGTGATGTAATTGGTAAGTAAATTTACATACTAATCAGGATCAAAAGACGTACCTGAGGTGAATTGTTGCTCGCTCACTTCCCAGGCTGGGCAGGTCTGAGGCAGAACGAGTAGCTGCAATAAAGGTGCCCTTTTACTCCATCCACCTCTGGGTAACCTGTTCTTTTCTAACAACGAATAGATTCTTCACATCATTTCTGAAATGGATAGAATATGTCCTACATTACTCCAGAAAGCCTTGGTACTTCTCCACTGGGAATACTGGGTCCAGGGCTGGTTGTTCCATCCCTAAAATCATATATTGTAACTGGGAAAGGTTCAGAGAAGGGCAACAAAGATGATGAAGGGTGTGGAACGGCTTCTGTATGAGGAGAGACTTCAAAGATTCCCACTGTTCAGGTTAGGAGAGAAATAGCTGAGGCAGAATCTAATAGAGATCTGTGAATTGTAGAGCCGACAGAGCCTTGTCGTCAGCAGGTGTGTTTGAACCTGGGGCCGACTGCCTTTTAGCTAAAGCTGCAGAGCAGACCTCATTCTCCCTTTTTAAGTGGTCTCTATGCCTCTGGGTTATACAATCATGAATGGTGTGAGAAAACGGATAGCCAAATGTGATTCCCTTTTTGATCCAACACAAAACCTGGGGTTGCATGAGGTAATTATTGGGCAGCTTATTTAGTATAAAAAAGAGGATGCAGGTGGTTTTCATGCAACACACTGCTAACCTGTGGAACTCATTGCCAGGGGATATTGTGATGGACACAAATCCAACTAGGTTATAAAAAGAACTCGATAAATGGATAACTGGGATGAAAAAAGAAGTAGGTAAGATGATGGAGAATAGGTCTGTGTATGCTGTCCCCTGCTCTGACACTTTAAGTGCACAAGGTGGGGTCTGATGAAGACTTTAAAACACCCTGTCACTACAGGCTTCTGCTTAAAAGCTCTCCAAGATCACGTATCCTTGATCTTGAACTGGTGTCGCTGCCACTACCCAATTGCAAAAACCCCTTTGGGAGCCCAGAAAACATATTAGGGGATTCCTGTGGAGTACCCACAAGCCCTTTAACTCTCCCTCTGGAGAGAGCTTAAAAAACCTGTAACTTCTTAATAACAGACTGTGCAATGTTTGGCATGTGCACACAGAAGCTCCTGCCTTCTAGGGCACAGGAATCAAATCATGGTCTTAAAAATATGAATTTTATTAAGAAAACAAAGAAGACGTACTTGGTAAAGCATTACTTGGCTGCTAGGTGTTCCAGGGCAACTCAAAAAAGAACGATTAAAAACACAGGAAATTGCTTCCCTGGGATTCAGATTAAAGGTTACAGCATATGGGGGAAAAGCGGAGGTGCGGGGGGGAGGGGGGGTCACAAATGCTCAGCACAGAGAAATTCCACAAACCCAAATATAAAGAAAATAACCTGATTGCACCTGGCTAAACATTCCCTGCTCTACTCACATCTCTGTTGTTCCAAGGGTTAGTTCTTCCTTGGGCATGGATATTGCTGGATATTTCCAGCCTTGTTCCTGGCTTAATTCATGACCTCCAGCCCTGCTCTGGCCACACACAGCCTGCAGCAGGAAGGCCTCTGCTTCCCATTCGGAAACTCACACTCTGCTTCCATTGGCTCTCCTGGCTCCTGCATTCCCTGCTTCCTAAACATTCAGGGAGATGCTCTAAGATCCACTGTCTGCAGTTTAACCCCTAGAGGCAATTGAGTTGGCTGAACGGCTGCGATGTCCAGACAGGGAAGTACCGCTCCCATCCATGACAAGGTCCATCAGTGACTAATAGCCAGGAGGGCTGGGGATCCAGCCTCATGTTCTCAGTATCCCCCCAAACCCTGAATGCCAGAAGCCAGGAGGGGAGGGGAGGGGATGGATCACCCCACAGCTGCCCTGTTCTGTTCACTCCCCTGTATCTGTGGCACAGGCTGCTGCTGGAGACAGGAGCTGGGATGAGATGAACCATTGGTATGACCCAGCTCAGCCCGTTCTCGGTGCTCCTGGGACATTTCGTCTCCCCAGCAGCAGGGCCAAGAGTGGGGATAAAAGGGAAAACCGAACGGTGAAACGAACCTCCAAGGCCCTACAGGAATCAGCCCATTCCCCTCACTGGTGAAACATCCCTCTGGCGCAGCACAAACGTGGCTCTCGCCCAGAGACGCTGCTCCTCCCCCTCTCCCACTGTCGGGGGGAGCCGAGAGCATGGGCCAGTGAGCCCCTCCCCTGCCGCCACAGCAGGGCGTCCCTGAACTCTCCCCCATCCCGGCACCCCCAGGGAGCTACCTGTGTGGGGCAGAGAGCGAGAGCAGCCTGGCTTAGCCGGGGCCAGCCCTGCCACAGGAGCCCTAAGGCAGCCACCGGCAGCATCCACGGGCCACAGACCAGGGCTACGGAGCGGGGGGCTGAGCCCGGCCAGGCACTGAAGGATTTAGGAGTTTCCACAGCTCGGTGGCAGGTGCTTTGGCCACACACAGGGACTGGGCTCAGCACAGGGGGTGACACTCCAGGGCCTGTGTCATTCAGCTCAAATGAATGACATTAATGTCCGTGAATCTCTGGGTTTGTTGGCGGGGGGGGAGCTGTGTTGCCCCAGCTACATCTACCTGTGGAGAGTCTCCAGCTCCAGGAGGCCTGTGATGGCACAGACAAAGCCACCCCCTCTTATGGCGCTGTCCCCTGAGGAGACGTAGGCTACATCTAGACTGCAGGCTTCTCCCAGAAGAAGTTTTTTCCGGAAGTGATCTTCTGAAATAACTACTTCCGAAAGGAGCGGCCACACTGCCGAAGCACATCAAAAAAGCGATCTGTTTTTTCGACAGATAGTGCTCTGACTGAATGGACGCTCTCTCTCATGTCAGCTGTGATTACTATGGACGGAGCGGCCGCCAGGGCACCTGTGCTTTTTCCTCTTTCCTCTTCTTGTGAAAGAACTCCCTCTTCTCCGTCCACACACGTCCGAAAGAGCTCTTTTGGAAAAAGGCTTCTTCCTTGTAGAAGGAGGTTTACCAATGTCGGAAAAAAACCCCTCTGTTCTTTTGATTATTTTTCAAAAGAGTGCGATGGCAGTGTGGCCGATAAGTGAAGTTTTTCAAAAAATCCCTCTGTCGTGCAGACATGCCGGCTACGTCTACGCTGGCACCCTTTTCCGGAAATGCTTAGAACCGTTTTCCGTTATAAGTATTTCCGGAAAAAGAGTGTCTACATTGGCAGGATGCTTTTCCGGAAAAGCCCTTTTCCCGGAAAAGCGTCTGTGGCCAATGTAGACGCGCTTTTCTGGAAAAAAGCCCCGATCGTCATTTTCACTATCGGGGCTTTTTTCCGGAAAAGACTTTTGGGCTGTCTACACTGCCCCTTTTCCGGAACAGTTTTTCTGGAAAAGGACTTTTGCCCAAGTGGGAGCAGCATAGTTTTTCCGGAAAAGCACTGACAATTTTACAGTAGATCGTCAGTGCTTTTCCGGAAATGCAAGGGGCCAGTGTAGACAGCTCGCAGATTATTCCGGAAAAGCGTCTGCTTTTCCGGAATAAGTGGCCCAGTGTAGACACAGCCGCCCTGAGGGAACTGAGCAGGAAAGGAACTCCCCCAAAGGACACGGGGAGTCTGGGTATGTCTACACTACCCCGCTAGTTCGAACCCTGTGACAAAAGCTGAACCCGGATCCCTCTCTCCCACACTGCAGTCAAGTGCACCTCCCATTGGCTCAATACCTGGCCACTTTTGTTGCTGCTTTTTGTTGTCTTTTTGGTTTCAGCTCCAATGCAGCGTCTCAGAGAGGAGGTGTGCACACCGTGCTCTCTCTCGTGGAGATTTTTGTCTCTCCTTTTTCTTCCTTTATTTCCCCCTCCCGCCCTTCAACTTAGAACAAGAATCCTTTGGTCTGGCTGACTTGTGTGGAAATGCAAATTGTGGGTGAAGCTATTTCAGCCTTAGGATGTAAGTGAGAGAGGGTGGCTGAGGAAACACCTGTTACTGCACCATTTGCTGTTCAGGCTAACACAGTGGGGCTATGTCTAGACTGCAGGCTTCTTTCGAAAGAGGCTCTTTCGAAAGATCGCGTCTAGACTGCAGGCGGATCTTTCGAAAGAGAAATCCGCTTTTTCGAAAGAGAGCACCCAGCGAGTCTGGATGCTCTCTTTCGAAGACGGCCTATTTACATTGAAGAACGCCTTCTTTCGAAAGAGGAACTTTTGAAAGAAGGCGTTCTTCCTCGTAAATTGAGGTTTACTGCCATTGTAAGAAAAGCCGCGTTCTTTCGAAATAATTTCGAAAGAACGCGGCTTGAGTCTGGACGCAGGGGAAGTTTTTTCGGGAAAAGGCCTGGGAGTCCACACTGAGTAGATATAATACTAGATATAGTAGATATTGGTATATATGGTTGTGACTGTTTTCTTCCATTATTTGATCTGGGGAAGTGGGTCTGGCCCACGAAAGCTCATCATCTAATAAACCATCTTGTTAGTCTTTAAAGTGCTACATTGTCCTGCATTTTGCTTCAGCTACCCCAGACTAACACGGCTACATCTCTATCACTAGATATAATACAGTTCAAATGAAAACTTGGCTTTAATGTTCTGTTGCTTCCTTTAGCTCTGCAGGAAGCTTTTGCTGCACCACGGATTAAACACCTTGATTAAACATTTCAGGATCTTGTTTGTGGTCACCCCATAAATGACAGGGTTTAGCATGGGGGGAACGAGCACATGGCTGTTGGCCAGAAGATTGAGAATAGAACCGGGGACAATGTGCCCAAATTCGTGTGCGAAATAGGAGAACAAAGATGAGATGTAGAATATCAGGATGACACAGACGTGGGAGCTACAGGTGTGCAGAGCCTTGAGCCGGGCATCCTTAACGGGCAGTCGGAAGACGGCCTGGAGGATCAGCATGTAAGACACAGAAATGAGCACAGCATCCAAGCCAATTGCTAAAATAGCCACAGCTACACCATACCAGAAATTGACTGTGACATCGTCACAGGCCAGCCGGGCGATGGCCCATTCCTGGCAGTAGGTGTGAGGCAGGAGGTTGGTTGTGCAAAATTTCAGCCGTTTCAGGAGAAAAACGTAAGGAAAAAAGACGCCGACACTCCTTGTGAGAACCGCCAGCCCGATCTTCCCGATCACAGGCTTGGTGAGCAGGGTGGTGTATCTCAGGGGGTTGCAGATGGCAACGTACCGATCAAACGCCATGGCCAGCAGGATGCCTGACTCGGCGGTAAGACTGACATGCATGAAGAACATCTGGGTGAGGCAGGCAGCAAAAGAAATTTCCCCTGCCCTGAACCAGAACACGGCCAGCATCTTGGGCACTGTACTCGTTGACAACAGCAGATCAACAGTGGACAGCATGGAGAGGAAAAGGTACATGGGCTCATGGAGGCTTCGTTCTGTTGCTATGATGAAGAGGAGCAGAGAGTTCCCCAGAAGCGCCGCAACGTACATCAGACAGAAGGGGATGGCAGTCCAGACTTGAGACTCCTCCGTACCGGGGATGCCAGTCAGGATGAAGGTGGCAGGGCCCAAAACGCTGTGATTGTCGGCTGGCATCACGCACCATCCCTTGGAGCTTCTATTCGGGTTCTAGAAACTAACAACAGAAGAGAAAATCAGTGAGACCTGGAGGGGCAGCCGGGACTGGACTGTGTTTGGGGACAGAATCAGAGACACCAGCAAATATTCATTGTGTGACAGCAGCCTGTCGGGTGGGACCATGGACCAGACACACTCTCCTGCTACAGAACATCCCCACCCCACCGGGAGGAGATGGGGGGGTCTGGCCCTGGGGTAAGCAGGGGGCTCTCCTGGTGTTGGTGTCACAGCAGAATCTCCAGCTGCTCCTTGCACCCAGAGCAGCCGCACGCCACCTGCCCACAGGCAGCCACTCTGACATGCTGCACTGGGTGCAAGAGCCTGGACAGTCCCCCCTCTGCGACTGGGCTCTTGTGCATCCTCTTTTGTCTGTCTTAGCACAGAAGTTGAATTGTGCAGATTAGTCCACACAATACAGTGATTTTGTTTTCCATGTCTCTTGTTCCCTCTAGCCCAACTGAATGCAGACATTAGCTCGGTTGTTAGCAATGGAATTCGTACCAAATCTTTTATAAAAACCAACTCTACATTTGCAAGCATTGCACAGACATTCATCTTCATTATTGTGTCCTTCTCCGTTGTACGAAGTGAGATGATTTACTGCTTAATGCTCGCCGTTGTCTGTGAGCAGGTGCATTGCTGTCTCCTGATGAGCACTCTGCTTTAGCAAGCATGACTAGCGTAGTTTTTACCGGGCTTTTCAGAGCTATTTTCTCATGACTCCAACATTTTAACTCTTTTAGAAGCATCAGGTTTCACTACCACAACTTCCTTTATACATCGCATAAAACAAAAGTGCAGAATAATGAAACCCAACTGCATTTACAAGGTGTATTGGAGAAAAAAAGGAAGGGTGTCGAGGGAGTGGTGGAGAGAGCCAGAATGAGGAGAAGTGGATGAAATACGGACCCAGGAGAGATGAACTCTAGACTGTTATCTTATGGCACAGGCTGTGCCAGGGAGTCCAGCCAACTGAGAAAGACCAGGCGGGAAATCTGAACCAGTCTGTGGAAATATTTGAGGAAGGAGTCTCAGCAGGGTCACCTTGTTAGTCCGTCTCTGCAAAACCAGTGAGAGGTCCTGTGGCACCTTAACGAATAACCGATTCATTTGGGCATCAGCATTGGTGGTTAAAAGCCACCTTGTAAGATGCTCTGGAGTGGAAATGGCAGAAGCTGGGAGATACAGATGTGCTACGGGTCCAGCACCCTTGGCAATAGGGTCAGTACTGAAACAGAATGTCCTGAACCAGGGGAGGTCTAGCACAGGCATGTCAGACTGGCGTTTGGAGGGCCTCATGCGGCCCGATCGAAATTTTTTGCAGCCCGCCAGAACGCTTTTATAAAAGAATGAAGTATTGAATGAAGACACGCCCATGGCGAAGGGTTGCAGGGCGCAGAGCGCTCACACACACATCGCTGCGGGGCGGGAGCAGAGCGTTTCGCTACCCGCACGTTCCCCACCGAGCCCAGGGACAGGCCGACCCACCGAGAGACACGGGCAGGGCGGGAGTGATGGGCAGAGATGTCCAACAGGCACCAGGCCCCGGACCGCTCCCAGCTCCCTCCGAGGGTCAGCGTGTAGCTAGGTCTCTGCCTCATGGACAGTAGCCCTGGTCAGGCGCCGTCGTACCCTGACAGACCCTGCGCTCCCTGGGCGGTTTGCTCCAGGTCTCCTGGGCCGGCTGGGGGTGCAGAGCGGGGGCAGCGCAGAGAGAGCCCCACCCCGGCCACCGAACATCACTCAGCATCTCGCCCCATGCGCCACTGACCTACCCCAGCCAGAGAGCTACCCCTTTGGGCACGGAGCATCTGCAGTTACTCACCTCAGCCATACGGCTGCACCAACCCTACCAGCCCAGCTCTGCCCGTCGCCTGCCACAGAGAATTGCAGCGGCAGGAGGGGAGCATTGGTCACAATCAGCCCCTGCTCCCAGCCCCACAGCCAGCACCCCCCTGACTGCTGTGGGTGAGGGGCAGTGTCACCCACACCCGCGGCCTGACACTGCCCCTCCGCTCCGGGCCAGGGGCGTTTGCTCAGGGCCAGGGGCTGCCGTGCTGCCCTGCAGTGCGAGGGAGGCAGCCCTGTTCCAGCCAACCCCCCTTCCCACATTTCCTAGGGGCCAGGGGTTTCCAGCCGCCCCGGGGCAGATCCCTGCCCTGCCCAGGACTCACCAGGCTCCTGCCCCGGCCGGGATGAGCGATCGCTGCCTGGGCACAGGGCGCTGCAGGGATGGGGAAGCCGCACTGCGCAGGGCTGAGGGACAGGGGTGTTTATACAGCAGCCCTGGGAATCCCAGCGGGGGCTCGGAGCCAGCAGGGAGCCCCCAGGACCTGGCCTCTGAGACTGACTCAGGTGGAAAACAACAGCCAAGAATTAACCCTTTCCCCTCCATGGCTGTGTCTGAGCCTGTCTCCTTTTGTAGGTTACTTAGAAAGGCCCTTGTGATACTGAAACACCTGACAAAATGTGTCCTGTCCTTAGCAAAAAAACTCGCAGCTGAGAACTGAGAAACTCTCTACACCTCACACAAGTCTAATGGACTGTTTACCCATCCAATATCGAATGTACATTGTGTGCAAACAGAATCAGAGAGTCCTAGAACTGGCAGGGACCTCAAGAGGTCATTGAGTCCACTTCCCTGCCGTCACGGCAGGACCAAGCACTTAGACCATCCCTGACAGGTGTCTGTCCAAACTGCTCTAAATATCTCCAGAGATGGGGATTCCACAGCTTCCCGGGGCAATTTATTCCAATGTTTCACCACCCTGACAGTTGAGAACCACTGCCCTAGGGCATGGGCAGCCAGTATTGTGGGCCAAGGAAGTCACAGCCTGATATTACACCATTGTAATGTAATTTATATGGATAGAGGATTTAATTCCCCGCTTCTCTGCTAATGGTGGCTGCTCCTTCCTTCTGTCTGCAGAGGAAGGCCTTTGGCTTTAGGCCCTACGCTATGGCTACAGAAAAAGGCCGTATCCTCACACTTAGGCCGTGTCCAGACTCAGGGGGTTTTTCGGGAAAAGTAGCCTTTTCCCGAAAAAACTTCCCCTGCGTCCAGACTCAAGCCGCGTTCTTTCGAAATTATTTCGAAAGAACGCGGCTTTTCTTTCGATGGCAGTAAACCCCGTTTCACGAGGAAGAACGCCTTCCTTCGAAAGTTCCTCTTTCAAAAGAAGGCGTTCTTCAATGTAAAGAGGCCGTCTTCGAAAGAGAGCATCCAGACTCGCTGGGTGCTCTCTTTCGAAAAAGCGGATTTCTCTTTCGAAAGATCCGCCTGCTGTCTAGACGCAATCTTTCGAAAGATGCTCTTTCGAAAGATGCTTTTGAAAGAGCCTCTTTCGAAAGAAGCCTGCAGTCTAGACATAGCCCTACAGTTCTGTTCAGTATCTTGAAAAACTTCCTACCTGTCACAGTGGTTAAACTCTGGAATAATTTCCTAGGGGGTTGTGGAATCTCCATCACTGGAGATATGTAAGAGCGGGTTGGACAGACACCTGTCAGGGATGGTCAGATGGTGCTTGGTCCTGCCGTGAGGGCAAGGACTGGAGTTGATGACCTCTCGAGGCCCCTTCTAGTTCTAGTGTTCTATGATATTCATCGATGATTTAGACAATGGCGTAGACTGCTCACTTGTAAAGTTTGTGGAACGTATCAAGCTGACGGGGGTTGGCAGTGCTTGGGAGGACAGGGTCATAATTGAAAATGATCTGGATAAATTGGAGAAATGGTCTGAAGTAAATAGGATGAAATTCAACAAGCCACTACTCAGGGAGGAACACTCAGTCGCACACGTACAACATGGGAAATGGCTGCCCAGGGAGGAGAACAGCAGAAAGGGATCTGGGGTCACAGTTTACAAAAGCAGGGGGCAGAGGACTGGGCTTGGTAACCTCTCGAGGTCCCTTCCAGTTCTCATGTTCTATGATTCTATGAAAAACGAAATACAGAACAGTCTCGTTTATCCGACATTCCGTTTTATCCAACATTCCGTTTTATCCGACAGGACAGGGACACTTCACACCACAATGGCCTTGCTTTCCTCTTTCCTTTTCCCTTTTTTAGGGCTGAGTGGGAGCTCTGGTTGTCCAATCTGCAGCACCCTCATGTGGCTGAAGAATTCGCCATGGGCAAAGTCATTTTTTTCCTGTTCCCGGGAAAGCTTTGAGCGCCTTGCCCTGACTCACGGCTCAGGCAATCCCCACACAACTTTGGAAAATCATCGCTGGGGGATGTGGAGTGGCGCAGGGCGAGGGCTGATGGGGAGAAATACAAGGGCTGGTCAAGATGATAGATTCAGGAGGTTTAGAACTGGACCCTGCAAGGTATTACAAAGGGCAAAATTATAAAATTAAAAGAATTATCCGTATTATCTGACATTTCTGCTATCCGACCATCCTCCGGTCCCATTTAGGTCGGATAATCAATACTCTACTGTGTGAGTCAACTGTGTGACACAATTGCAAGAAGAACAGACATCTTTCTGGTGTGTATGAGCAGGAGCGTTGTAAGTAAGACACGAGAAGACAGAGGGACGCAAATCAAGCACGTCAAAATTGCTAATGAAGCAGGGATTTAAATATCCCACGCTTCATTAGCATAAACATGGCTGCCTCTTTTTTCCAAAACGGGGCTTTTTTGAAAAAAAACAAAAAACAAAAAAACCAGCATTCTAGACGCGGCTCTGTCAAAAATAAACTCTTTTTTGACAGATCCTGTATTCCTCAAAAAATGAGTTTTACAGGATCTGTCGAAAAAGGGTTTATTTTCAACAGCTCCGCATCTAGACTTCCATTTTTTTTTCCAAAAAGCTCCGTTTTGAAAAAAAGTGATGATCATGTTTATGCTAATGAAGGGCAGGATATTTAAATCTTTGCTTCGTTAGCAATTTCGACATGCCTAATCTACATCTCTCTGTCAATAGAGAGGTGTAGTCCAGACACAGCCACCTAGAGTACTGTGCTCAGTCCTGGGCGCCACATTCCAGGAAAGATGTGGAAAAACTGGAAAAAGTGCAGAGAAGAGCAACACAAATAGGACCTATCTGGGAAGACTGAAAAAAAAAAAGGTTTGTTTAGATTAGAAAAGGGAGACTGAGAAGGGACATGATGACAGATGTCTGGTACTAGAAGAAAAGGGAGAAAAATTCTTACCAATCTCTGGTGACTGACCAAGCAGCAAGGGAAGTTTAGGTTGGACATTAGGAAACACTTCCTGCCTCTCAGGGTGGTTAACAACGAGAATCAATTGCCTAGAGAGGCTGTGGAATCCCGGTCATTCTGCAGGGCAGGTCGGACAAACACCTGTCAGGAATGGACTCGGTAGCACTGAGTCCTGCTGTGAATGCAGAGCACTGGATTAGGTGACCTGTTGAGGCCTGTACTTCTGCCCATTTTACAGATGAGAAAACTGAGGCACAGGGCGGTGACTTGATTTTCCCAGGGTTATCCAGCAGGGCAATATCAGAGTTTGGAGATAGGACTCAGACCCCCCCAAATCCTAGTCCCCATTCACAGCATGTGCATTTCATCCAGGGTCTGCATCTCCTGGCCATGGGGACCTTTTACTCCAGGGTCACAGGGCGGGTCTGGGGGACAGGAAGGATCAGTTTTCTCCTGTCCGTCAGTGACCTACAGCTGGAGCAGCGGGAAGCTAAGCCAAAGCTGCTGAGTAATAGGGTGTGTTAATATCACTCTGCCTCTCTTCCCCAAGACCGAGAGACCCTGAGCCCAACCAGGCTCTACAGATGCCCTGACACCGTGGGCAGCCGCTGGGTGTGACGCCCTGTCCCAGAGCCATCAGCCACCCCCCTCACTCTGCCCGAAGACATTTCCTCGTCGGCCAAGGGACCTTCCCAGTCTGATGTGGTGAAGGTCTGAAGGGACAATTGCCTGGCCCACCTGCAGCTGCTAGAGACAGGAATCCCCAATGAGCTGGGGAGGCAAACGCAGCACGTTGTGGTTACACGTCTACTGTGAGGAGTAACCAGGCCCCACAGGCGACTAGAGATCTCTGATGGGGTGAACCAGCGTGTGGACACGGGGGACCCACTGGCTGTGGGGTCCTTGGACTTCCCGGAATCCTCTGACAAGTCCCTCACCAAAGGCGCTTAGCAAAGGAAGTTGTCCTGGGAGAAGAGGGCGGGTCCTCTCCTGGGTCACTTACTGGTGAATGAACAGGAAACAAAGGGCAGGAAGAAATGGTCAGTTTTCACAACGGGGTGAGGTAACAGCAGGGTCCCCCCATGGGTCTGTCCTGGGCTCTCTGCTGTTCCACATGTTCACTAATGAACAGGGAATGCCGGTGGACAGTGAAGTAGCAACATTTGCAGAAGGTAAAAAATATCTTTCAAGACAGGTATATGCGATGCTCAATGGGACCAGTGACAAAGGACCCCCCCCAAACCGAGTGACTGGGAAACACAAGGGCAGATGAAATTCAGTATTGATAACAAATAATCCCAAATGCACCTATAACCACAGAATCCCAGAGCAGGAAGAGGCCTCAGGAGTCACCAAGTCCAGCCCCCTGCCCAACCCCGACTCCATCATCCCAGCAAGGGCTTGGTCAAGCCGGGACTTAAACACCTCTAGGGATGGAGATTCCACCCCTCCCCAGGGAACCCAGCCCTGCGCTTCCCCACCCTCCTAGGGAAAGAGTTTTTCCTAATCTCCAACCTAGACCTGCCCCGCTGCAACTTGAGCCCATCGCTCCTCGTTCTGCATCTGCCACGCCGGAGAACAGCCTCTCTCCAGCGTCTTTGGAAACCACTGTCAGGAATCTGAAAGTTGCTATCCATATATAGAGAGATGATCTAAAGTACCTGGTACCACTGGGATGGATTTCCCCCGCCCCTCAGGGTGCCACCTGGAAGAGGGGTATTGCTGAGCTCACCTGACCCTGGGTTCCCTGTTCCACTGATCTGCTGTGACCAGCCGCCAAGCCCTCCCTAGGCCCCAGCCCCGCCCCCTGCTCACAGGCAGGGACACCCCCAGCTGCTTCTGCTCACAGGCTCACTGCCCAGCCCTTCCACGGGAAGGCCACAGATCTGGCCCCCTCCGCTTCTCAGGCACAGGCCCCCTCAGGAGGGTAAACCCCAGATTGTACCCCCTGGCACAAAGCAGGGTCCTGTACAGTCTAAGATCCCGCAGCTTGGAATAACCTACACAATGTGAGCTACGCAAATTGCGTCACTTATTTCAAGTCAATTTCAAAATAGCTGATTTCAAAATGTGGCGCTGTCTCTAATAACACGATGTTCTGAAATGTCCCTAGGTCCTGGTGGAAAGAGGTTTACAAGGATGTCGGAATAGCGAGCCCGTTAGATTTCGAAAGAACGGGCACATTCCAAAGACGCAGAATAGCTATTTCCTATCCCAAAACTGTGTGCAGTGCAGACGTAGCCTTACTGCATGAAGGGTGGTTGTTGTTGTTGTTCACTGTAATATAAAAGGAAATGTACACGTTTTATTTAAATGACTGTGTTTTCCAAAAATGCAGGTTTATTTTTATGAAGTTAATTTTGGCTTTGGCTTTCTTAACAAAAGGGATAGTTAACACTTCCCATTTCCACTTTTGGTATTTTTTTTCTGAAATGGGAATTCCCTCAAGTGTGTTTTTTCAACCCCGTGTTTTAACAAGAAAAGTCTATAGGTAATTTGGTTTCCAACAACGTTTTCGTCTCGTTTTCTGCATGCTGGATTTGGTGGTCCTAGCTCTTAGGGTTTAGGAGGAGTTTTCAAACCCTAGTCTTTTTTGTCAGAGGCTGGGAATGGCTGACAGGAGAGGGATCATCCCTGTTTCTGTTCCCTCCTTCTGGGGCATCTGGCATTGGCCACTGTCGGCAGACGGGATACTTGGCTAGATGGACTTTTGCTCTGACCCAGTCTGGCTGCTCGTATGTTCTTATTAATTTGACTGTGCCATAACGGAGCCCTACTCCCAATTTCTCTGTATTATCTCTTTTCTGGAAGGTTAATTGAGAAGCGATCCTATTGCAGGGAATTCCTGTTCTAGGGCAATCCTATTCCAGGTTCATCCTATTTTTCTGGCTCAGCTTGGTCCAGCCTCTGTCAACATTTACTCAGTTATGTCAGTTTCGAGGACTTGTACATGCTTTGGAGCAAAGGGAGCTGGACTTGATGACCTTCTGAGGTCTCTTCCAGCTTTATGGTTCTATGATTCTATGGTGCTTCTGTCTCTTTTCTGTTTGGTTTTATGAGAACCAGTCTCATTCCAGGCACATCCCGTTTTCCTGGTACAACTGAACCCACACAGTGCTCTCTCCCTGGGCAATTTTGCTTTTCTTCATTTGTTTGTTCCCTTCAGCTTACAGAAAGACTCACTTGGTCAGGCTGCCTTTGGCAGAGCGGGCAGTGTGATTACAGCCTTGCCAGTCCCAGGAGCTAAGAGACACAGAATGGATGAAGAAATAGCTTCGATTGCAGCAAAATCTGTTGGTGACGGAGGCAAACTTTCAAGCTAACACAGGTGAAGTCTAGTGTAACCACACCCCTGTTGTGCCAATGAAAACCTGGCTTTAATCTCCATCTCCCAAGGCATTTCCTGCTGTCTCCTTTAGTGGTACAGGGAGCTTAACCTGTAGCATCAACAACACAAATTGATCACCCGTTTCAGGATCTCTTTTGTTGTCACCCCATAAATGATGGGGTTTAACATGGGGGGAAGGAGAACATGGCTGTTGGCCAGGAGGTTGAGAATATAACCTGGGACAATGTGTCCAAACTGGTTTGTGAAATAAGAGAAAAAAGACGACATGTAGAATATCAGGATGACACAGACGTGGGAGCCGCAGGTGCGCAGAGCCTTGAGCCGGGGGCCCTTAGATGGGAGCTTGAAGACGGCCCTGAGGATCAGCACGTAAGACACAGCAATGAGCACAGCGTCCAAGCCAAATGCAAAAATCCCCACCGCTCTGCTGTACCACATGTTGACTGTGATGTCGTCACTGGCCAGCCGGGCCATGGCCAATTCCTGACAATAGGTGTGAGGCAGGAGGTTGGTTCTGCTGAACCTCAGCCACTTCACGAGAAAGATGTGAGGGACAAAGACGCTGACGCTCCTTGTGAGAACCGCCAGCCCGATCTTCCCGATCACAGGCTTGGAGAGCAGGGTGGTGTATCTCAGGGGGTTGCAGATGGCAACGTACCGATCAAACGCCATGGCCACCAGGATGCCTGACTCGGCGGTAAGACTGACATGGATGAAGAATGCCTGAGTGAGGCAGGCAGCAAAAGAAATTTCCCCTGCCCTGGACCAGAACAAGGCCAGCATCTTGGGCACTGTGGTGGTGGATAACAGCAGATCAGCAGCAGCCAGCATGGAGAGGAAAAGGTACATGGGCTCATGGAGGCTTCGTTCTGTCGCTATGATGAACAGGAGGAGAGAGTTCCCCAGAAGCGCCGCAACGTACATCAGACAGAAGGGGATGGCGAGCCAGACCTGAGACTCTTCAGTACCAGGGATGCCAGTCAGGATGAAGGTGACGGGGGTAAAAACGCTGTGATTGTCGGCTGGCATCATGCACCATCCCTTGGAGCTTCTATTCCGTTTCCAGGAACTAACAGCAGAAGAGAAAATCAGTGAGAACGGGAGGGGCAGCCGGGACTGGACTGTGTTTGGGGACAGAACCAGAGACCCCAGCAAACCTCCCTGGTGTGAGCAGCCTGTCGGGTGGGACCCTGGACCAGACTCACTCTCCTGCTACAGAACATCCCACCCCACCGGGAGGAGATGGGGAGGGGGGCTCTGGCCCTGGGGTAAGCAGGGGGCTCTCCTGGTGTTGGTGTCACAGCAGAGTCTCCAGCTGCTCCTTGCACCAAAGCAGCCGCACGCCACCTGCCCACAGGCAGCCACTCTGACATGCTGCACTGAGTGCAAGAGAAAACCTCCTCTCCGTCTTCCCCGCACCCTGCCCCAGCTCTGGGCTCTTGTATCATCCTCTGCCCTCCGGGAGCTCCTGCCTGTGCTGGGTTTGGTTGCTATCAGAGCAGGATGCTGGTGCCCAGGTTAAAGAAGTTTGCAGGCAGTGAAGTGCCTCCCTCCACATCGCTCTGCACCCCTCACAGCCCCCACCCCCTTTTAGCTTCTTCCGTTCGTTAGCCCAGGCCTCAAGCGGCGACTCCGGGAGTGAGTCGGGGCAGCCCCAGGACTGGCTCCTCGTGCCCTGGCCCCCGTGTCACACTCACGGCTGCGGAGTCACACCCAGGTGTTACAGGTGTGAGAGCAAAGCCCTTTGACTGGCAGCCCCCTGCTGGCTCCCACAGGTGCTGAGGCCTTGGCCCGCCCAACCCTCCCTCCTGCACCCAATAAACTCCCTCGCAAGCTGCTCCCACTGGCTGTATGAAAGGACTGGGTGTGCTGGTGACATTCCTAGTGTGTCTGGGGCTGTATTCAGAGCATGTGTGTGTGTGGGACTCCCCTGCAAGGCCAAGCACAACTGGTGTTTAACTCCAGTCTGGCCCTGCTGTCTGGCCATTTTACTCTCTTGTAGCCGATCGAAACGCTCTCCTGGGAGGGCCACTGCAGTGATCACCTGCACCACCATGAGCAGGAGGCTGCGTGTGTTTGAAATCCTGGTGCAGACACTGCTGCAGGGTGCCCCACAGCGCTGGGTGTGTAGAAGTCAAACAGGGTATGTCTACACTACCCCGCTAGTTCGAACTAGCGGGGTAATGTATGCATACTGCACTTGCTAATGAAGCCCGGGATTTGAATTTCCCAGGCTTCATTAGCATAAGCGGGGAGCCGCCATTTTTAAATCCCCGCTGCTTCGAACCCTGTGCAGCGCGGCTACACGGGGCTCGAACTAGGTAGTTCGGACTAGGTTCCTATTCCGAACTACCGTTACTCCTTGTGAAACGAGGTGTACCGGTAGTTCGGAATAGGCACCCTAGTCCGAACTACCTAGTTCGAGCCCCGTTTAGCCGTGCTGCACGGGGTTCGAAGCAGCGGGGATTTAAAAATGGCGGCTCCCCGCTTATGCTAATGAAGCCCGGGAAATTCAAATCCCGGGCTTCATTAGCAAGTGCAGTATGCCTACATTACCCCGCTAGTTCGAACTAGCGGGGTAGTGTAGACATACCCTTAGTGTGTTTACAATGGAATAGGGACCATGTCTCTTAAACACAAGTTATACTTTTGCAATTCTTGTACAGACATTCATCTTCACTTGCGGTGCAGTATTAGTATTTTGTACTAAATGGGATTCGTTACTTCTGAAAGAGATGCTCAATATCTAATACAAGAAGGTGGATTGCTTTTCCCGGCTCGGAACTATTTTTAATACAGAGGGAGGTAAATAGAGCCAAAGCGCGGTGGGGTGGATGAAAAGCAACATAGGACAGTAGCAAGACCTGAGCCAAGAGAGATTAGCTCTATAAAATTATCTATATAGTACAAGCAGCACCAGGGAGTTTAGCAAACTGAGAAAAGCGATAAAGGAACCAAGAACCAGTCTGTAGAAATGTTTGAGACAGAAGGCAGCTGAGAACGCAGCGGGTGGTTCCATGGGTGAAAGCAGTTGGGATCCTGCACCCTGGCTTTTTACTTACATTTGATTTTTCACTGTGAAATTCTTTTTTATTCTCTCCCCTGCAACAGTCCCCAACTGCACTCTGGTGAATATTCCTCTGATCTACCAGTTCAGTGCAGTGCTGTTTGCTACTTCTTCCTTCTGTTCCCTTGCGTGTCCTGCTCTGACAGGCACCAATGTAGGTCCCAATTTACATGTAACCAGAACTTGCTGTTTCTACCGGGGTGGCGGTTGCACTGCAGTGGGCCTTTTTCAACTTTTCACTTTGCTTCTCCAGACACATGCTGGCTACCTGCAGCCTGCTGGTGAGCACAAATATTTATAACAGGGGAGGGAACATCTATTTTCTGTAGCTTCTGACAGCTGTTTCCAATGCTTGATTCTGTCCCTGTGCAATAGGGCTCTCTCCTTTCTTCTGCTTCTTTCAATTTTTTCTCTGTTTCTGTTCCTTGCCCTGCCATTTCTCTGGCATTTTATGTTAACCATTTAACAGCCAGGGATGTAGTTTGCAATACCCCATGTTACGAAGTTACATTCACTGTCCCAGCCTTACAAATTCCATGACATGTTTCTTCCTCACTATATATATTTTTAATTATATGTGTCTCTTCCGCTAGCAACCCAGCATGTCCATTTTTTATTAAATGCTGAGGGGTTTTTTTAGGGAATGGTTTATGGGGGTTCTCTAACATATAGTTTTCTTAAAAAACAACAAATAGTCTGGTAGCACTTTAAAGGCTAACGAAACATGTTGGCTACCGCTACATTGGCAAGATTTGGCGCAAATACTTTTAACGCAAGAGTTTTTGCATTCAAGTATTTGCACAAGAGAGCGTCTACACTGGCATGTGCTTTTCCGCAAGAGATGTGCTTTTGCGCAAAAGCATCTGTGCCAGTGTAGATGGTTTCATGAGCAGGAAAGCTCCAATGGCCATTTTAGCCTTCGGGCTTTCTGGCGCAAGAAATTCATGTTGCCTGTCTACACTGGCCTCTTGCGCAAGAACAGTTCCTCCAGAGGGCTTATTCCTGAGCGGGAGCATCATAGTCCTTGCGCAAGAAGCCCTGATTTCACACATTAGAACGTCAGTGTTGTTGCACAAGAACTCCCCACCAGTGTAGAGAGGCAGCATGTTTTTGCGCAAAACCGGCCGCTTTTGCGCAAAATCATGCCAATGAAGACACAGCCATAGATGGTCTCATGAGCTTTCGTGGGCACAGCCCACTTCTTCAGATGACTGGAGTGTTGTATGTCCAGAACCAAAATGAATAGGGGAGAAGGAAGGGGGGGCAGGAAAAAATGGTAGGGAGGAACCAAAGGAGGCAGTAGGTGTATAAATATTAAAGGGAAAACTGAGCTGGTATGTAACAGGCAAAACTGTCTATAAGCACCTGCCATGTTAGACCATGAGTCCTACACACAGCGACATTCCTCAAGCAAAGTCCAGGGCTGAACACTCCCGGGCCCATCAGCAGGGCCGAGACATGGCAGGACGATACAATCTGCCCCTCAGCGCTACACGGGAAGGCCCAGCCCACGGCCCAGACGGGGTGTGGACGGCTGCAGGGCAAAGTGAGGTCACCACATCACAGTGTTTCGCCCACTGGCCCATCCACAGCTCGTGGGGGACACCTGCCCATGAAGGACAAGGTGCGAAGGCAGCCGGGAGAGGGCCTGGATCACGGGCGCTGGTGTCAGGGGCCTGGCAGGAGGCCTGGCCAAAGCAGGGTCCAAACAGGGCGAATACGAGGCAGAACCAGGCCATGCCCCAGAGGCCGGCTCTGCTCCCAGGCTGGGGCAGGAAAGGGGCGGCTGTTGCTGACACGCCCATGGCGAAGGGGCGCTGGGCGCAGAGTCTCACACACACACATCGCTGTGGGGCCGTACCAGAGCATCTCGCTACCCGCACATTCCCCAGAGATACAGGTGGGATGGGAGTGCGCAAGGTAGAGCCCTGGTCGGGCGCCGTCGTACCCTGACAGACCCTGAGCTTCCTGGGCTGGCTGGGGGTGCAGAGCGGGGGCAGCACAGGGAGAGCCCCACCCCCACCACCGAACATCACTCAGCATCTCGCCCCGCGCACCACTGACCTACCCTCCACCGTGCAGCTGCACCAAGGCAGCGTGTGCAGCCCAGCCCTGCCCGTCGCCTGCCACAGGGAACTGCAGCTGCAGGAGGGGAGCATCGGGCACAGGGCAGCCCTGGCTCTGAGGTGACTGGGACAGTCCCAGCTCTGTGCCTTGGCCCGGATAATTCCTGCACCCGCACTAGGCCCAGCCCTGAGCCCCAGTGACTGACGGGCCGTATCCCTGCGTGAAGCCCTGGGAGGGAGTGAGGGGATGACAGGGCCGGAGGGGATCCCAAAGGAGGTTCCCTCTGACCAGCCCCGTTAGCCGAGACTGGCCCAGCCCAGCGCCGCTGAGCCCCACAGCCAGCGCCCCCCTGACTCCTGTGGGCGAGGGTCAGCGTCACCCGCACCCGCGGCCTGACACTGCCCCTCCGCGCCGGGCCAGGGGCGTTTGCTCAGGGCCAGGGGCTGCCGTGCTGCCCTGCAGTGCGAGGGAGGCAGCCCCGTTCCAGCCAACCCCCCTTCCCACATTCCCTAGGGGCCAGGGGTTTCCAGCCGCCCCGGGGCAGATCCCTGCCCTGCCCAGGACTCACCAGGCTCCTGCCCCGGCCGGGATGAGCGGTCGCTGCCTGGACACAGGGAGCTGCAGGGCTGGGGAAGCCGCACTGCGCAGGGCGGAGGGACAGGGGTGTTTATACAGCAGCCCTGGGAATCCCAGCGGGGGCTCGGAGCCAGCAGGGAGCCCCCAGGACCTGGCCTCTGAGACTGACTCAGGTGGGAAACAGCAGCCGAGAATTAACCCTTTCCCCTCCCTGGCTGTGTCTGAGCTGGTCTCTGGTTGTACGTTATTCAGAAAGACGGATTTGTTCTCTCACACCCCCAGCCAAGAGTTTTCAGGTCTTTGCAAAGAACTTTCATTTCCCACCTGACAAGTGCACGGCCCCATCCCCAAGCTTTGGAGAATGTTTACCCCCAAAGAGCAGCATGGAAGGGGCGCTCAGATGGTTCCCAGGTCGCTGAGTTTCAGAACAGACGCAATCAAGTAATAGTTAGGACCTGGTTAGCCAGGCTCGTAGCACCAGACTCAGTCATCCAGCCTGGCTCCATCCCAGCGTAATCCATGGAACAGTCTCCATGAGAGTTGGAACCAGCTGGCCCCACTTAGAGGTCGCTGCAGGAGCCTGACAGCTGATGCCCTGCCCTGCCTGCTAGTTCAGACAACAGGCCGTGCTAGGGGCACACAGAGAGGGTTTGAAATATCAAAATCAAGAAAGGAAATACTTTCCCTCGGGTCACAGAATGAGCCTGTGGAACTCACTGCTGCAGGGTGTGTTGATGCTGTTTCATTGCATCCTGTATCCTTTATGAGAATAGGAATGAATAGGAATGTGCATAACTGGAATATGCTTGATTCATAATACATCTGGTATCAGATCATTAGTGAACTTACCATGTGCATGTTCCATTGGTGTGTGTGTACCAGTCCAGTGTTGGAGGTTAGAAATATGAAAGATGTACCTGTTTACTAATTTAGATGTGCTAAATGAAGGCCAGCAGCAGTACTCAGGGAACTTAATGGCATGGTGACCAAGACACTGATCTGTGAATACTCTTGTTTTTCCTGTAAACTTGGATTCTGTTTGGTCTTGCCAAGATATGGGGCCAGGTCATCTGATGCTCAAACCCATTTTGGATGTGGTACTTTTCACTGGACATTTGAGAAGATGGGAAACCAAACAATAGGGGCTGCCAGACTAGGACACCTCTGAAAAAGAACATTAAGAAAGATCAGGCCCAGGTTGGGAGGCTTCCCAGCTTGTGAGAGTAAAAAATACTAGAACTACTGTTAGGGTAAGAAATTGCATGCAACAAATTTCTTTGAGTGTTGTGCTGAGCTGGCAAGATTTGTTTTATTTTGCTTAGTAACTTTCTTTGATCTGAAACAAAAGACAGGACTATGCCTGAAAACTGGCATGACCATATATACCAGAGGGATACAATCAAAAAAAGTGAACACATATAAATTTGATTGTATCCTTTGGTATATATGGTCATGCCAATTTTCTTCCACAATTTGATCTGAGGAAGTGGGTCTGGCCCACGAAAGCTCATCACATAATAAACCATCTTGTTAGTCTTTAAAGTGCTACATAGTCCTGTCTTTTGTTTCAGCAAGACCAGACTAACACGGCTACATCTCTATTACTATTTTACTTTGATCTGTCTGCTATAACATGCAACCCCTTAAATCCTACTTTTTATACTTTTGTTTATTAATAAACCCCGTGTAATTAATAGACCTGACTGTGAAGGTGTGCAAACATTTGTGTGTGTCTCTCTCATTGATGAAGAGCAAGCAATGTCTGAGAGTGAGCAGTATAAAACTTTATAGAGAATAGGATGGATTTATCTGGGGTTCTGGTCCCATTGGGTGCCGAGACAAGTCCCCGTGACTGAGCTGTTCCGGAACGGAGCCAATTTCAGGTCTGTGTTGCTCCGCTGTAAGTTGTGACCCACCTCTGCCCTCGCTGGAGGAGAACGGAGGATCTGGCCCAATAGGACAGGGTAGTGGGACACCCCAGAAGACAGGGAGGTGGGCCCAGTGGAATGATCAGCCCTTCGGGTGACAGTCTCAAGGGGATCGCTGTGACTCAACCCATTTCAGAAGCCAAGACCTTAGTAAGAGGCAATAATGCTTTGAAAATACACATGGCTATCAAAGGGACCATAAGTTACCGCAATTAATGACAACACATATCTCAGAAGCCAGTCCCTGTTAGAGAAAAGGGCGGGGCGCAGAGTGGGGGGAGAGCTGATCCCATTTCTCCCTAATGAGAAATTCTCACAGCTTCTCCTGTAGCATCTGGCTCTAGCCACTTCTGGGGGGCGAGCTGCTGGGCTAGATGGATCCAGCTCTGATCCAGTTGGGTGGGTCCCAGGCTCCTCTGGTTAGGTGCAAAGCTGCTCATCTCCTACGCCCTGTGAGCGCTGACATTTCACCCTCGATGGAGCTGGCTGTGATGGCACTGGACTGTGATAGGACCGTATAGACCAGGGCTACTCAACATGCGGCCCATGTGCCCCGTTTGTTTGCGGCCCACGGTGCTGTTTGGGTTTACGTGGGGCTCACCACGCGGCCTGTGGGTGGAAGCCAAAACAAAAAAGTAATCAATAGAATAGTCTTATGTCGATAGGCATTTTCGCACTTAAATTCCTGGACTGTCATTGCTCATTAAAAGTGCTGTCAAATGGGTGGAAATCGGGTAAATATTGCATTGTTATTAATATCAGCAGAACGGTCTTAAATGGGGCCTGTGTGTTGTGTATTTTGCCGTAATCTTTGTATTCATACCCGTCATTGTGAAAGAAAGTATTTGCATATATATTTGCCTGTATAAGCAATCACACTTAAGTTGTGGCCCTCAGCATGTGCTGTATCATTGTGGCCTTCGGGGCTTCCAAAGTTGAGTAGCCCTGTTTTAGACCATTGTTGCAACCACAGTTCTGCATTTGCCACAAATCTCGTAGCGGTGCCGTCGAGTGAACTAGCGCTAGGGAAGTTGGGGTTTGCTGGTGGTGATTACGCCAGTGGTGGGCAGGTGTCACCTCTGTGCTTGGAGATCTGAACATTCGCTGGTCCCTGTATTTCAAACGTCAGACCCTGACGTGACGCCCACAGAGCAGCAGCCGGCATGTCTGGGACAGGCTACTTGGGTGGATTGTGCCGTGAAAAGGACGGAAGGAACGTTCAACGGGCAATGAAGCCTGGGAGGCGCCAACTAGACCGAATGGACTTTGCTGCAAACCTTCAACCTGGCCACCTGCAAAGAACTGAGTCGTGCATGGACAGGGGACTTGGTCACTTGTCAAAGTCCATCTTGGGACGCACTTTTAACCAGGAGAGCAATGGGAGCCCGGCACTTAGCAAAGGATGGAAAAAGGGCCCTTGAGGTTCCTCCATTTAGTCTTCACTCCTGCTTTTAACTTCAGGAGGATCTTCACTACAAACTGAAGCGCTAAACAAAGGACTGAACTGCCCATCCTAGCGGTGGATGTACTCCAGAGATTGGACTTATATCAGCAGCTTATTGCATGACTGCTACAAGCTGGCACTAAGAACTTTGCAACTGGTCTTTCTTTCTTTCTTTCTTTCTTTCTTTCTTTCTTTCTTTCTTTCTTTCTTTCTTTCTTTCTTTCTTTCTTTCTTTCTTTCTTTCTTTCTTTCTTTCTTTCCCTTCAGTATTGGCAATGCTGCTCTTTGAGTAGTATTCTAGGTTATAAATTGACTTTGGAATATGGTCTTTTGAGATCAGAAGAACATGAAATTGGTTTTCATACCCTCTTTTCTGCACAAGTAGTGGTGCTGGTGGGGACACAGGAGAAATGGAGGGTCTGAAGGAACTGCTTATGTGACTTCTTGCTGGACAGTGGAGTGAACAAACTTAAAAAACGTTTCAGAGGTGTAGCCATGTCAGTCTGTAACGGGAAAAACTTAAAAAACAAGGGATAGTCCTGCAGCACGTAAGGTTACGTTTAGACTACAAGCCTCTTTCAAAAAAGGCTTTTTTAAAAGTATCTTTTGAAAAAGCCTCTTTCGATAGAGAGCGTCTAGACTGCAACCACTTCTTTCGAAAAAGTGATCCGCTTTTTCGAAAGAGTGCTCCCAAGCAGTCCGGATGCTCTCTTTTGAAGAAGCCCTGTTTGGATTCAAGAACACCTTTTTTTGAAAGAGCACTTTTGAAAAAAGAAGTTCTTCCCATAAAATGAGGTTTACTGTGGTCGAAAAAACCACTGAATTCTTTCGATTTAATTTCGAAAGAACGCAGTGGCAGTCTAGATGCAGGGGAAGTTTTTTTGAAAAAAGGCCACTTTTTTTCGAAAAATCCCTGTAGTCTAGAAACAGCCTAAGGGTATGTCTACACTACAGCACTAATTCGAACTAACTTAATTCGAATTAGTTAATTCCAACTAAGCTAATTCGAATTAGTGCATCTAGACCTAAAAACTAATTTGAATTAGCGTTTTGCTAATTCAAAATAGCATGTCCACACTGAGTGGACCCTGAACCAAAGTTAAGGCTGGCCGGAAGCAGTGCCGGCAGGGCATCAGGTTAGGACTTAGAGCGTGGAGCTGCTGCCTCAGGCTAGCCAAGGTCTGTGCTTAAAGGGACCCAAACCCCAACCTGGACAGACAGTTCTCAGGGTTCCCCACTTGCTTGTTTACCTCCATGAGGGACAGCAAAGCAGTCCTGGCTTGGAGTGCCCTGAGTGTCTTCACTCGGCGCATCACAGCACTCGGCCATCAGCCCGGCTGCACTTTCTGAAGGCTGCCATCTGGAGGGGTCAATCGGGGGGCTGTCAGGATCCAGGAGGCCCTGCAGGAGAGCTTCCACCCCGAGGAGCCCGCAGAGCCACCCCAGTCCTCCCCATCGGGGGTTCGTGCCCCATTCCTCCCTCACCTCCTTCCACTTACCCCTCCCTAGGCCCCCTTCCTGATGTACAAAATAAAGGACACGTGTGTTCAAAAATAAAAACTCTCTTTATTTAACAAAACTGGGAGTTAGGGGGGGATTAACCTCTGGGGAGACTGGGAAAAGAAGGTGGGAGAGGGGAAGAGAAAGGGTGGGAGAGGCGAGGGGGAAACCTGGGAGGAGGGAGCTGAAAGGGGGAAGCCAGGGGAAGAAGGAGGGGGGGAAGTATAAAACTATGGTCCGCCATATCTTCAGTACTGTGTACAGATGTGGTCTCCTCACCTCAAAAAAGATGTTTTGGCCTTGGAAAGGGTTCAGAAAAGGGCAACTAAAATGATCAGGGGTTTGGAACAGGTCCCATATGAAGAGAGGCTAAAGAGACTGGGACTTTTCAGCTTAGAAAAGAGGAGACTGAGGGGGGATACGATAGAGGTCTGTAAAATCATGAGTGGTGTGGAGAGGGTGAATAAAGAAAAGTTCTTCATTACTTCCCATAATAGAAGGACTAGAGGACACCAAATGAAATGAATGGACAGCAGGTTTAAAACTAATAAGCGAGCATTCTTCTTCACACAGCACATAGTCAACCTGTGGAACTCCTTGCCACAGGAGGCTGTGAAGGCTAGAACTGTAACAGAGTTTAAAGAGAAGTGAGATAAAGTCATGTAGGTTGGGTCCATGGAGTGCTATTAGCCAGGGGGTAGGAACGGTGTCCCTGGTCTCTGTTTGTGGAAGGCTGGAGATGGATGGCACGAGACAAATCGCTTGGTCATTGTCTCCAGTCCATCTCCTCCGGGGTAGCTGGTGTTGGTCGCTGTCGGCAGACAGGTTACTGGGCTAGATGGACCTTTGGTCTGACCCAGTACGGCCGTTCTTATGTTCTTATGTTCTAAGCTCAGGGCTCAGGGTCGGGGGTCTCACTGGACCAACTTGATTTTCATGCAAATCTGCTCCTGGGTTTGCATGTGGCCTTTGGTGGCCAGGCTGGCAGCTCTCCTGCCCTAGACGGCCAATTTCCTGTGCCTAGTGCGGAGATTGTGGACGTTGGAGGCCTCCTCCAAATCTTGGATGAGGTCCACGATCTCCGCACTAGACCAGGTGGGTGCCCGCCTCTTGCGGCCCCGGGCAGGCTCCTGGGAGCCGCCAGCCTGGTCCTGGGAAGAGGCGGAGGGCTGGGTGGCAGCGGGTGGCTGGCTCATGCCGTGCCAGGTGCAGGGTCTGGTGGCTGGGTGCCGGCAGGCTTGCACCTGGCACGGGCACCATAGCCAGACCATGCCCCTTTAAGGGCTCCGGAGCAGGGACAGGGGCAGAAAAGTTTCCCTGGTGTTGGCCAGAGTGGCCACCATGGCAAGCTGGGGAGGGCTAGCCTCCCACTAGTTCGAATTAAGTGGCTACACAGCCCTTAATTCGAACTAGTTAATTCGAACTAGGCTTAGTCCTCGTAGAATGAGGTTTACCTAGTTCAAATTAAGCGCTCCGCTAGTTCGAATTAAGTTTGAACTAGCGGTTTGTATGTGTAGCGCCTATGGAAGTTAATTCGAACTAACGGCTGTTAGCTTGAATTAACTTTGTAGTGTAGACATACCCAGATGTACTGGAGTAGAAGCTTTCCTGGGCAAAGACCCACTTCCTCAGATGAAAGCTTATGCGCCAATACATCTGTTAGTCTCTAAGGTGCCACAGGACTCCTCGTTGTTCTTGCAGATTCAGACTAACACGGCTCCCCCTCTGTTTCTTATGCTGGCCACACTGGTGCAGGCAGAGAAGGAGTTTTCCCACCCTAGGGCAAGGGCCAGCTCCCACCAACACTTCTGTGTGGGAGTGACATTACACACGTGAGCAGCCCCACTGGACTTGCAGAAACTGCTGCAGAAATCTTACAACATGACACCTGTGGGATGTTATACGGTGCCTCCTTCAAACATCTCAGTTTGTGTATTTCTGTGTGTGTGTGTGTGTGTATTTCTAGGTGTGTGCTGTACGTGTCTGTGTGTTCGAGTTAAGTTTGAACTAGCGGTTTGTATGTCCAGTGCCTATGGAAGTTAATTCAAACTAACAGCTGTTAGTTCAAATTAACTTTGTAGTGTAGACATACCATAAGAGACTAACAAAAAATGTAGATAGTATCATAGGATACGTCTACACTACAGCACTAATTCGAAGTAACTTAGTTAATTCGAACTACGCTAATTCAAACTCACGCATCTAGAACTAAAAACTAGTTCGAATTAGCGTTTTGCTAATTCGAACTAGCGCGTCCACACTGATTGGACGCAGGGGGGCATTTAAGGGCAGCTGAAACCGGTTCTGGCAGGGCATCAGGTCAGTAGTTGCTTTGTGTGGCTGCTGTCTGAGGCTATCTGAGGCTCGTGCTTAAAGGGACCCCCCTGGACAGCCGGTTCTCAGCTTTTCCTGCTTGCTTGCCAACCTCGCCGAGGGACAGCAAAGCGTCGGTCTCTGTGCCCGTCTGTGTCGGTGCTTCCCTTCGGGGGGGCCGCCGCAGGTGGCAACATGGAGCCAGAGCTCGCCCTGCACCTTCTGGTGCACGTTCTGGACTTGCTGCTGCAAGCCTGCCAGCAATGGCTCGAGGCTGCCTGGCACCACCTGGGGAACGTCAGCCCCCTGCCTCTCCGCCTGGCCGCCCTGGGGGCCGTGGAGGAGCCGCGGTGGCGCCCTGGCACCGGCGTGCCCCGCCGTGTCTGGCGTCTGGACACCAGCACCGACTGGTGGGACCGCATCGTCCTGGAGCGCTGGGAGGACCGACAGTGGACCCAGAACTTCAGGATGAGGAGGGACACCTTCCTGGAGCTCTGCGAGTGGCTCGCCCCTGCCCTGCGCAGAAGGGACACTCGCATGAGACCTGCCATCCCCCTCCAGAAGCGGGTGGCCTTTGCCCTCTGGAAGCTCTCCACGCCGGACAGCTACCGATCCGTCGGGAACCAGTTCGGCGTGGGGAGATCCACCGTCGGAGCGGTGCTCATGCAGGTATGGCACTCGTCGGCCACTGCGCCGGGGGAGAGGGGGGCTGCAAGGAGGGGATGGGACGCCCCAGGGACAAAGGGGGGGCGGGAAGAGGCGAACGTGCCCCGCACCGGAGGGGTCGGGCTGTCCTGGCCGTACTACACGCCGCCAAGGGGGTTGCTTCCGGGAGTGGGGCGCGGGGCACTGCCAGGGCACGCACGCTCCCAGCCACCCGGGCGCCCCACTGATTGGCACTTTGCTGTGTCTCTCTCCGCAGGTGGTCAAGGCCATCAACCGGGTGCTGCTCCGCAGGGTGGTCCGCCTCGCCGACCCGGATGCTGTTGGCTTCCCCAACTGCGGGGGGGCCATCGACGGGACGCACATCCCCATCTGTTGCCCGGAACACCAGGCATCCCGTTATGTGAACCGCAAGGGGTACTTCTCCGTGATCCTGCAGGCCGTGTGTGACCACCAGGGAAAGTTCACGGACATTAATGTGGGCTGGTCCGGCAAAGCACACGACGCACGGGTGTACCGCAACTCCTCCGTGTGCCAGCGGCTGCAGGATGGGACCTTCTTCCCCGACCGCCACATCAGGGTCGGGGACGTGGACATGCCCGTGTGCCTGGTGGGGGATGCCGCCTACCCACTGCAGCCGTGGCTGATGAAGCCCTACACGGGGCACCTCAACCCCTCCCGCCAGGCCTTCAATGCCAGGCTGACCAGGGCCCGCATCGTGGTGGAGGGGGCCTTCGGACGACTGAAAGCCCGCTTTCGATGCCTCCTCACCCGTCTGGACCTGGCCGAGCACAACATCCCTCCTGTGGTGGCAGCATGTTTTGTGCTCCACAATTTATGAGAGCGAAAGGAAGAGGCTTTCCTGCCAGCCTGGATGGCTGAGGCTGACCACATGGCTGGACACTACGGTCAGCCCCGCACCGCCGCCATCCGGGAAGCCCAGCGGGGGGCCGTCCGGATCTGGGAAGCCCTGCGGGAGAGCTTCCAGGTGGAGGAGGAGGACTGACCTCTCCCTGCATGCCCCACTGGGGCCTTCTTCCACCCTACCCTCCTTCCCCTTTCCCCTCCCTACCTACTGTAAAATAAAGACACCTGTTTTTCAACCAAAAAGGTCTGTTTATTTCACATAACTGGGGTGGGGGAAGGGAGGAATGAGGGTGGAAGAGGGGAGGGTGAAACCTGGGACGAGGGAGCTGGAAGGGGAGCAGGGGGAGCAGCAGGGGGAGCAGTAGGGGGAGCAGGGAGAGCAGGGGGAGCAGCAGGAGGAGGAATTGGGAAGCGGTCCAGCAGGCTCTGGAGGTGGCCTCGCAAGGCACGGCCCTGCTCCTCCAGGGCCTCCAAACTCCTCCGGTGCAGCCTCAGGTCCTCCAGGACCCAGTGGTCCTGGAGACGGAGCTGTCGATCCAGGAACTGGAGGTGCCGCCTCTGGTAGTCCTCCTGGTTCCTGGCTGTCCTGCTTGCCCGGGCGCAGGCGGCTGCTGCAGGCGGGGTGGTGCGCCCTGCAGGCCCAGGTGCTGCAGCTGTGGTGCAAGAAGACCAGCGGTCAATTTCCCCAGGGGCCCAGGTGTATGAAACCCAGCTCCCCTCTGCAAGGCCAGGGCCCCTGCAGGATCCCCAGCTGCTGCTCCGTGGTGGGCAAGGCCCAGGCGCACGGTCCCGGGGCTCCCTCTCGCCCCAGCTCCCCATACACATAAGGGGAACACGAGGGTACTCACAGGTGGACGCCTCCCTGGCCTCGGACGACACAGGCGAGCGGCTCTGTGGGGTGCCTCGGGGGTCCCGGGTCCTGGGGAGGCTGCTCCCAGGCTCCTGGCTCTCAGAGCCCTCCTCCTCCTCCTCCGTCTCCTGGAGCGGTCCCTCTGCCCTGGGGTCTATCACGTCCCGGGGGGCAGGGACAGCATGAGCCCCCAGGAGGCGGTCCAGAGCCTGGAAGTGGGGGCAGGCCTCCGGGTCGGCCCCTGGCAGGCAGGCCCGGGAGTAGGACTGCCGCAGGTCTTTGATTTTGCAGCGGACCTGCTCCCGGCTGCGCTGGTGGCCCCTGGCGGCCAGGCTGGCAGCCATGCAGCCATAGACGGCCGCGTTCCTGTGGCTAGTGCGGAGATCGTGGATGTTGGAGGCTTCCCCCCAAACCTGGATGAGGTCCACGATCTCCGCACTTGACCAGGCGGGCGCCCGCCTCTTGCGGTCCCAGGCAGGCTCCTGGGAGCCACCAGGCTGGTCCTGGGGAGCAGTGGAGGGCTGGATGTCCTCGGGCGGCTGGCTCATTTCGTGGCAGGTGCCAGGTCTGCTGGCTGGGTGCTGGCACCCTTGCAACTGGCACAAACTGTGTAGCCAGCCCGTGGCCCTTTAAGGTCTCCGTGGCCAGGAGGGGGGCAGACAAGTTTCCCTGGTGTTGCCCAGAGTGGCCACCAGGGCAAGCTGGGGAGGGCTAGCCTCCCACTAGTTCGAATTAAGTGGCTACACAGCCCTTAATTCGAACTACCTAGTTCGAAGTAGGCTTAATCCTCGTAAAATGAGGATTACCTAGTTCGAACTAAGCGCTCCGCTAGTTCGAATTACATTTGAACTAACGGAGCGCTAGTGTAGCGCCTAGGAAAGTTAGTTCGAACTAACGTATTTTTTTTAAACCATCTGGCAACGCTACAGGTGAGCAGGGCGGTCGCCCAGGGCTGCCAATTGGTTAGGACCGGCCCTGTGTGCAGTTCTATAAGCCTCTGATGGGCTTAGGTCCTGTGATGATGTTGCTTATGCAGACAGAGTTGGCACCAGAGATGACTGCAGGTTTGGATTCCTGGGTGACTATGATGGAGGAGTGCTGCGTGGTTGTCCTCTCATCCCAGATTAAGGGGAGTCATTTTTCTCCCTCCTCCTTGGAACGCCCTTTCAGGTCCTTGTTACTTTTCTCTGGACTTTCGCCAATTTGTCTACACCCAGAACTGGACACAAGACCCCCTCTGAGGCCTAATCAGCGCAAAGTAGAGCGGAAGAATCCCTGTTCCACAGTCCAGTCCATAGACCCCTTCCTGGCAGCAGGGGGCGGAAGAGAGGAGGGGGGGGCTGCAGAAGCTCACCCCAAGGACTGTCGGTGCTGCCCATTCCCTGGCGGGAGCAGGACGTGGTGGGGCGACTCAAGCGGGGGGGGATCCTTTCCTCCAGGCTGTTTGTTGCAGGGGAATGTTGTGCAGGACACAAGTGCAACGTGGCGCAGCAAAGATTTAGATACGATCCTGCAGGACGGACCCTGCAAGGCGATTAGCCAGGGAGGCCCCTGCCGGCTCCGGGTGCTGCTGGCTCTGAGGACCAGAGCTGGGGCTGGACGAAGTCAATAATGAACTAGATCAATTCTCCGGTTCTGCTCATTCCCTGTGAAGCACCAGGCCCTGGCCCCTGGCAGACAACGGATCCTGGGCTAGATGGACCCTGGGTCGGACTCACGCCGGCCGGGACTCTGTCCCTGGGCAGGCTCCAGGCCGGGGGCAATTAGCTCTTGCTGCTGTACGAGGCGTCTGTGCCTGATTAGCCCCTGGTCACACCTCAGCCTCCGCCTGTGTCCCAGGGGCGGGGGGAGTCCCCGGCGCTGCTGCCAGGATGCTGGATAAATACTCCCGGCGCCTGGCAGGCTGCAGCCTGCGCTCCAGGCAGCCGGGCCCGGGGGCTTGTTCCTTCCACTGAAGATCATTGTCCTGCCCACCCGGTGAGTCGGCTGCGCGGAGAGACGGGGGGTGATTCTCTGACCCCTCTGTGGGGAGACTCCAGGGCAGAGACCAGCCCCACAAAGCTTCTCTAATTCTGCCCATTGCTTGTTAGTGACTCTGGACGATTTTCCTTATGGACAGACAACCCCCTCGCCAGCGTGCGCAGCAAAGCTCCCGTCACGCCCGGGCACAGAACCAGGGAAAGGGGTGGGGGGGGGGGGGATTTTTCCAATGAGTCTTTCAAAGCTGAGACCATCTCTGCTCTGCCTTGTCCCGGGCTCTGTCCTGAGAGGAGGGATTTGTCCCAGGGCCGCTGGCCAGGGTTCCTCTGCCCACTGCTGGGGGGGTTGGTGCAGGGGGTGGGTGGCTCTGGGGGCACTGGGCCATGGCAGGAGTGGGGAATCTCATCCAGCTCTCACTGTTCTCCCTGGTGTTCCCTGCTATCCCACCACCCCCCTCCGACTGCATCTCCCCTCTCTGGGAACATCTCAGCATGTCACATTCAGACAGACACACACACACACTCAGTCACTCATATTGACACTGACACAAACAGAGAAACAGACACAGACTGACACTCACACAGACACACATTCACTCACCCTGACACTGCCACACTAAGACTCACGCAGACAAAGTGTGATGCAGAAACACACAGAGACACAGGGACGCTCGCTCACACTCACGCGCTCACACCCTGCTGCAAGGGGCAGTAAAACCCAGGAGTGCCCAGGGAAGAGACACACAGGCCAGCACATTCCCCACCGGCTTCTTCCTTCCCATCTCCGCCTCCTGCCGCTGGCTTCTCCCCCGGCTTCACTCTGGCTCCCTCGGGTTCCCACACTAGGAGCTGGGCCCGTCCCTGGCCAGCGCTCGCAGAGACAGACTAGCTCCCAGCAAGCCGGGCGCGTCTCCATGGCAGGGTCTCTGGGCTCGCTCTGGCCGGTCACAGAGGCAGGGCTGATCCGTGTCCAGCCTAGAATCACAGGGGCAGGTCGGTTTGTACCCATCCCGGCTCAGCCCTGCCCTCCTGCCCGCCACACACCATGCTCTGGTTGGGCGAGAGCTGGCAGGGGAATCACACCCCAGCTCCTAGCGCCACCAGAGCCAGAGTGAGAAACCCTGCTGCCGTCCAGCCCCACTGAACCCTGCTCAGCCTGGGCCTTGTGAGTGCGCGTTGCTGGGCCTGTCTCGTCCCCCGTCCGTGCTGATGTGCCCCTGCGCCTGGGCCCGTCCCATGGGCCGTGAGAAATCTGTACTCCCGCTGCGCTCCATGCGCCTGAGAGGGCCAGCAAGTGCCCGGGCACTGCAGGGCTCAGGGACACTTTTCTGGCCCTTCCAGGCGTTCAATCTCCCGGCCGGTTACAATGTGACCTGAGGTCTGGCCTGACTGTGACTAGTGTGGGGCCAAGGTATCAACTTCCTCCCTAGCGATCGCTCTGGAGCTGCGGGCAGCAGAGCTGCGGGGGGCAGGATCCCTGGTTCCTTTGAAATGAGCTAGGGCTGGAAATCAGCAACTAAAGGGAGCTCCTTTTCTGGGGAGAGATGCCCCTGAGTTCCTGGAGCCTGGCTCCTCCGGCTCCATTCCAAACAGTCCCCACTGATACTTGTGAGAGCAGCCCCAGGCCGGCAAGAGAGGGCTCTTGTGTGTTGGGATTGGGCAAATCAATGTAGAACTGCACGTCCCTCCCCTGGTGCCAGGGGAACTCACAGGTTCATTTTGCATTGACACAGGGGTTGGGAGCTGGCCGGGACAGCGACTGCTCAGCATGGTGGGTTTCAATAGCACCAGCTTCCACCCTGCGACGTTCCAGCTGACCGGGTTCCCAGGCCAGGAGGCGGCTTACCACTGGATCGCCGTCCCCTTCGTTGTGTTATACGTCACTGCCATGGCGGGGAATTGCCTTGTTCTCTGCATTGTCTGGGTAGACCAGCGTCTCCACCAGCCCATGTATCTGTTCCTTTGCATGTTGGCAGTCAGTGACCTCGGGATGGCTCTGTCAACCCTGCCCACCGTGCTCGGCACCTTCTGCTTCTATTTCATAGACATCGCTTTCGATGCCTGTCTGGTCCAGATGTTTTTCATTCACTTCTTTTCCTTCATGGAGTCGGGGATTTTACTGGCCATGGCGTTCGATCGCTTTGTGGCCATCTGTAACCCGCTGCGCTACGCAGCCATCTTGACCAATCCCAGGATCGTGAGAATCGGGCTGGCTGTTGTATTTAAAAGTACTCTCATGCTCTTCCCTTTCCCCTTTCTGATTAAGAGGCTGCCATACTGCAAAAGCAACGTGCTGTCCCACGCCTACTGCTTGCACTCAGACATGATGAGGCTGGCGTGTGCAGACACCACCCTCAATAACATCTGCGGACTATTTGCCAGTCTCATCACATACGGCTTGGACTCACTGTTCATCACCCTCTCTTATATCATGATTCTGAGGACTGTTTTAAATGTTGCATCCCATGAGCAGCG
This sequence comes from Pelodiscus sinensis, assembly GCF_049634645.1. Classification (NCBI taxonomy): domain Eukaryota; kingdom Metazoa; phylum Chordata; order Testudines; family Trionychidae; genus Pelodiscus; species Pelodiscus sinensis. The sequence continues at coordinate 330,814,125 of NC_134711.1, read as the reverse complement.
CCTCACGGCCCTGAACACCTGCATCTCCCACATCTGTGCCGTCCTACTCTTCTATGTCCCAACACTTGCTGTCCCCATTATCCACAGGTTTTGGAAAAATGCCCCTCTTCTTGTGCATATTCTTATGTCCTATGTCTATATCTTTGTCCCTCCTGTGCTAAACCCAATCGTTTACAGTGTGAAAATGAAAGAGATCCACAAGGGGATTTTGCGACTATTCTCTAGAGGCTGAAAGTGAACTGACAGTTGTGTCAGTAAAGTTGTTATTGGGTAAGTTTTCTGTGCTTTGTTTGATGAGTGTTCAATCTTTCTGAAGAACATTTGAAACTCTCCAACAATAACATATCTGCATGATAGTTCCTGTCCAGTCTGCATGAAAATTGGAATATGAATATGCATAAGTTGGAGATGCTTTAAAGAAAATACCTCATGTAACCTATCAATGTGAATGTTACAGTCTGCTTGATTTGTATATCCTATTTTGGTGCATGTATCATTCTTGTATGTAAAGATAGAAATATGAAGTATATGACTTTATGATTTAATGTGCTAATGAGAGCCGTTACTGGTGCTCCGGAAGCCTGGATGATTGGATGATCAACTTAGCAACTTGTAAACAACCTTGTTTGTCTTGTAAGTCCAAAGGTGATTGGACTAATAAGACATGTGACTGTGCCACCTGGAACTGGGATTCCATTTTTTGACCCAGGTAGTTTTCATGGAAGAGAGAATATAGAACAAAAGATCCCCACCTTGGGGAGAAGACTATTCAAGCAAGGGGAAGCTCTTTGTCTTTGGCTGGTCAAGACAATCCTGGAAGAGTACAAAGAGTTGGGAATCCAGGTCAGAGTAAAATATCATCTTTGTCCTGAAGATTATGCCTAGATCAAGTATAGCTCTTTAGGGAAAGATTCTGATTACAATCTTCTTCTTAAACCATTGTACCCCGAGTAGAGCATAGATCATCTACAAGTCTCCTCCACTTCATTCTGTCTTGAGACAAAACTTCTAGCTGACTCCAGGAATACCCCAGTTGTTGCTGTCCTTCAGTCTCAGTAGATCTTCTCCACATTGTCCGAGGTCTTCCTCTTTTGCATTTTCCTTGTGGGTTCCATGTGAGAGCTTGACAGACTATGCTGGATGATGGTTTTCTCAGAGTGTGGCCTAGCCATCCCCACTTTTTTCTCTTGATTTGAATGTCAAGTGGTTCTTGTCCTGCTCTGTTCCAAAGCTCCTCATTTGTGACAAAGTCTTGCCATTTGATGTGAAGGATGTAACTCAGGCATCTCTTTATGAATGTCTGTAGCTTGTGGTTTGAAGACTTTTTAGTATGCAAGGTCTCACATCCATACAAGAGCACACTCTTCACATTTGTGTTGAGGATCTGCAGTTTCATGTTCACAGATATGATTTGTGAACTCCATATGGGTATGTCTACACTAGCTCATGAGTTCGAGCTAGGTAGGCAACTGAGAGCAACCGGAGTTGCAAATGAAGCCCGGGATTTAAATATCCCAGGCTTCATTTGCATGTTCCCAGACGCTGCCATTTTGAAATCCCCCTTAGTCCAAACTAACTGCCCGCGGCTAGACGCGGCAGTTAAACGTTAATTCGAACTGACTCCTTAGTTCAAATTAACTGTTACTCCTCGTCTAACCGCGGGCAGTTAGTTCGGACTAAGGGGGATTTCAAAATGGCGGCACCCGGGAACATGAAAATGAAGCCCGGGATATTTAAATCCTGGGCTTCATTTGCAACTCCGGCTGCCCTCAATTGCCCACCTAGCTCGAACTAACGAGCTAGTCTAGACATACCCTATGGGATGAAGAGTCTTGAATGCAGCTGCTGCTTTCCCTGTCCTAGCATTGATATCCTTGTGTGTTCCTCCATCGCTGCCCTTAATACTCCCCAAGAAGATGAACTGCTCACATCTTCCAGGTCATCCCCTCTCAGTGTGATGGTGTTGCTGTTGGACTGGTTGGACTCATTGTCTTGATCTTTCCCTTGTTAATGCTCAGTCCAAACATTGAGGCAGTTTTTTCTAGCGTTGGGACCTTTTCTTCCATGCTTTCATGTTGGTGTGAAAGGAGGGAGATATTGTCAGCAAAATCAACGTCCTTTAGCTGTTTGAAAAGTGTCCACTACATGCCCCGTTGATGGTCATTCATTGTGATCAAGAACAGGAAAGGTGACAACAGGCACCCTTGTCACACTCCTGAGAGCATGCTGAAGGATTCTGTCAAGATACCATTGTGGGTGGTCTTGCTTACAATATAGGGTGTTTTTAGTGAATTAGCACTAGCTATGTGTTTTCTTTTGAGCTTAGTAAATGACTTTTGTCTGGGTGCTTTCACTTTCATTGATAAAGAGGGCAAAGACCCTCATGAGTTTCCTTTGGGTAAAACTTTTACTCAGGGAACTACGGATTTATGTGGGGACGTGATCTCTTTTGAAATTTGGTTTCAAGCATACTTTACCCTGGCATTGCATTCTCCCAGGGCTGAAGAGCTTGAGAGTCTGCATTGCTCTTTGGGAGTCTGGTTACCCCAACTCTGTGCCTCGTCTGGGGGAGATCAGAATATCTGGCCCAGCAGAACATGATGGTGGTGTGATGGACACCCCCCATGCTTTATGAAATGGATTTATGGACATGAATATACATAAATCAAAAGTGCTTTGAGCAAATTATGTCGTGTAACCCATTAATCTTCATGTCACAATCTGCTGGTTCTGTTTACCTTACTTTGATGTAGGTATCAATTTTGTGTGCAAAATTAGCCTTCTTGAGTGGGAATACTTTGTGCATTTCAAATGTGTGAATGAGAGACATGGAGGGTGTTACCTTCAAGGTCTTGATGAGCAACTGTTGAACAATCTCTTTTGTCCTTACGTCCTAGCAGTGGTTGAGAGAGAGTGGCCTCGATTCCTTAACAAACGGAATAGGAAAGGAGAGGCCTTGGTCTTTGGGCTGGGCTGCACCTGAAGGAAGGAGCCTGTGACCCCAGGGTGGCAGAGACAGCCCTGGTTTGGAGGGGCAGCTGGAAAAGTGGTTCTAGGGTGAGTTTGAAGAGTTTGTGCTGAGGTTTCAGTGTAGAATTAGCCAAGTGGTTTTGTGTCTTTTGATTTGTAACCTACTTTGCTCTGCCTGTTTTCACTTATCACCACTTCAATCCTACTGCTTGTACTTAATAAAATCACTTTTACTTTCTATCAAACCCAGTGTAGTTGTTACCTCGGGAGGGGAAGGGGGGGGGACAACCAGTGTGCACAATATATTGTTAAAACCCCTAATTCGTTGGGGTCTGATCCCATGTGGGGAGTGCTCTCTCAGGAGGCTGGGCCCCAAACTGCACTCACCTTGGACCTGAAGTGGGTCAGTCTGTACTGCTTCTCGGTGGGGGCAGGGACCTCAGCTTGGGGCCTTGGCTGGGGGAGACCAGAGGAGCTGGCCCAGCAGGACCGGGCAGTGAGGAGCCCCAGACAGCAAGAAGGTGAGTGGCAGTGGCCGTGGCAGCACTCTGAGAGGCCCCCCGAGGGGTCATCTGTGACCCCCCCATTACAGGCGGGGAGCCCCAGAGAGCAAGGTGGCGGTGTCAGTGGCATAATCGACACGAGAGGGAAGAGGGTCTTTTGTTATCGTACCCTGTCACAACCTGCGTAATTAAAACGGTGTAAAGCGAGTGGCCTGCAAAAAGTTCTGCAATTTCCTTCTACATCTTTAAATTGCCGTCTTAGATGTAAAAGGAGATCAAAGCCTTTGGGGGAAGGACTGTGGGGTCCAGAGTCTGTGAGCAGCACCTGACACTTGCTGGCTGCGATCTGACTCCCATGGGCAGCAGGTGACGTTGGCAAGGGATGTAATTTCCCTCTACTCTGCGTGGGCACGAGGGCTGGGCTGCAGTCGGCACAGAAGGGCTGTGTCTACACTCGCGGCTTCTTGCGTGAGTCATATGCAAATGAGGCTAAGCGTGGAATATCGCGGAGCCTCATTTGCATACCTAATGAGCCCCCATTTTTTTCAGAAGAGGCTCTTGAGCCAGAAGGAGCATCCACACGGCCCCTTCTTGCGCAAGAAAACCCCTCTTGTGCAACGCCGTTCTTCCTGAAAAGTAACAGGTGTCACAGCGTTGCACAAGAGGGGTTTTCCTGCGTAAGAAGGGGCCGTGTGGATGCTCCTTCTTGCGCAAGAGCCTCTTCTGAAAAAAATGGGGGCTCATTAGGTATGCAAATGAGGCTCAGCGATATTCCACGCTTAGCCTCATTTGCATATGACTCGCGCAAGAAGCCGCGAGTGTAGACACAGCCAAGGGGCAGAGCCTTGGACAGAAGCAACGGGACTGGGGCTTTGCTCTCCAACCCAGCCTTCCACGCACCGCCCTTGCTGAATATAAACGGGAAATAGGAGGAAGGAAACACACCTGTAAAACAGAGAACTCGCTGGTCTCAGCTGACGTCCGTTCTGCCGCACAGACTCTGTGGTGTGCTCAGTGCCTAGTATGGCAGGGCTGGGTGAGGGGGACGGATAGCACAGTCCTAGTAGCCATGGATCACCAAGTGCTGTGACGGGGGGAGGCCACACGCTTTGTCACGTCTGCCAGCGGAATCCCTTGCGCACAGCAGGGACCGCGGGTGTCCGTCCGTCCCACCGCACACGCTCATTGCGTGTCTCCCTGAAGTCAGGCAACACCCCTTTCTTCCTGCTTCTCCGTTCTCTTCTTCCTACCAGAGACGTCATCCCAAGGGGCGACATTTCTAACTGCTGTGGATGGCCAGAGCTGAGACGGGGTCGTTATGCCGGGAGGTGTGTGTGGTTCGCATCCACTGGCTTCGGCCTATAGCCAATTTCAGAGGTGGCTGAGGCTGCCAGTTTTACAAAGCAGATGCCGAGGACTCTTCCTTGTGTTCCCCTTTGCTGCTCAGCAGTTCGAATTAGGGTGGCAGTGTAGACATACCCCCAGAGACAGCAGCATGGCCTAAGGGACATGGCGTTAGAATGGGCTTCAGGGGACACAGAGACTAGACCTAGTTCTGCCACAGTCTGAGTGTGTGACCTTGGGTTAGTCACTTCACCTTTCCATGCCTCAGTGTCCCCATCTATAAAATAGGGCTCACACTCTGCCCTCGTTAGGTGCTCGCCTTGTGATCTGCTGGTGAAAGGGGCCATGTAAGAGCTCAGGATTGTTAATCGTTAGGTCTGGCGGCCTGTGCCCTACAGAAATCCTGCTTCTGGCCTGGTTATGAAAGGGAGAAACCCCCAAGCCAGGCAAGGGTGAGCAGAGACTGAAATCTGGCCATGGTTGGCAGTGGCCCAGAGCTGGGAAGTGACTGGCAAGGGGCCTTAAAGTAAATCCCTCACACGCTGTACTGGTTTCTCCAGAGCAGGGAGGATTCAGGCTGGTGGGAGGGCAGGTGCCACCCACTGCCCTGCCCGGCAGGGAGGGAGACTCAGGGCAGAGGTGAGATGACAGCTTTTACTCCAGGCTTTTGGCTTGAAGGGCCTGTTGCACAGGCCAAAGCTTGACTGGGTTATCACACGTTCAGAAATGGCCCTGTGGGACGTATCCAGGGAAGGCGATTAGCCAGGGAGGCCCCCGCCTGCTCCGGGTGCTGCTGACTCTGAGGGCCAGAGCTGGGACTGGACGAAGTCAATAATGAACTAGATCAATTGTCCGGTTCTGCTCATTCCCTGTGAAGCACCAGGCCCTGGCCCCTGGCAGAGGATGGATCCTGGGCTAGATGGACCCTGGGTCGGACTCACACTGGCCCTGTCTATATCCCTGGGCAGGCTCCAGGCCGGGGGCAATTAGCTCTTGCTGCTGTACGAGGCGTCTGTGCCTGATTAGCCCCTGGTCACACCTCAGCCTCCGCCTGTGTCCCAAGGGCGGGGGGAGTCCCCGGCGCTGCTGCCAGGATGCTGGATAAATACTCCCCGTGCCTGGCAGGCTGCAGCCTGCGCTCCAGGCAGCCGGGCCCGGGGGCTTGTTCCTTCCACTGAAGATCATTGTCCTGCCCACCCGGTGAGTCGGCTGCGCGGAGAGACGGGGGGTGATTCTCTGACCCCTCTGTGGGGAGAGTCCAGGGCAGAGACCAGCCCCACAAAGCTTCTCTAATTCTGCCCATTGCTTGCTAGTGGTTCTGGACAATTTTCCCTATGGACAGACAACCCCCTCGCCAGCGTGCGCAGCAAAGGTCCCGTCACGCCCGGGCACAGAACCAGGGAAAGGGGTGGGGGGGGGGGGGATTTTTCCAATGAGTCTTTCAAAGCTGAGACCATCTCTGCTCTGCCTTGTCCCGGGCTCTGTCCTGAGAGGAGGGATTTGTCCCAGGGCCGCTGGCCAGGGTTCCTCTGCCCACTGCTGGGGGGGTTGGTGCAGGGGGTGGGTGGCTCTGGGGGCACTGGGCCATGGCAGGAGTGGGGAATCTCATCCAGCTCTCATTGTTCTCCCTGGTGATCCCTGCTACCCCCCAGCCCGGCGCCTCTGCCTGCTGCCCCGACTGCATCTCCCCTCTCTGGGAACATCTCAGCATGTCACATTCAGACAGACACACACACACACTCAGTCACTCATATTGACACTGACACAAACAGAGAAACAGACACAGACTGACACTCACACAGACACACATTCACTCACCCTGACACTGCCACGCTAAGACTCACGCAGACAAAGTGTGATGCAGAAACACACAGAGACACAGGGACGCTCGCTCACACTCACGCGCTCACACCCTGCTGCAAGGGGCAGTAAAACCCAGGAGTGCCCAGGGAAGAGACACACAGGCCAGCACATTCCCCACCGGCTTCTTCCTTCCCATCTCCGCCTCCTGCCGCTGGCTTCTCCCCCGGCTTCACTCTGGCTCCCTCGGGTTCCCACACTAGGAGCTGGGCCCGTCCCTGGCCAGCGCTCGCAGAGACAGACTAGCTCCCAGCAAGCCGGGCGCGTCTCCATGGCAGGGTCTCTGGGCTCGCTCTGGCCGGTCACAGAGGCAGGGCTGATCCGTGTCCAGGCCAGAGTCACAGGGGCAGGTCGGTTTGTACCCGGCACGGGTCAGCCCTGCCCCCATTCTCCCTCTGGTGCCCTGCGCTCTGGCTGGGTGAGAGCTGGCAGGGACCTGCCTACAGGTGCAGGGAATCGAACCCCAGCTCCTAGCGCCACCGGAGCCAGCGGGACAAACTGACCTGCGGTCCAGCCCCCTGAACCCTGCTCAGCCTGGGCCTTGTGAGTGCGCGTTGCTGGGCCTGTCTCGTCCCCCGTCCGTGCTGATGTGCCCCTGCGCCTGGGCCCGTCCCATGGGCCGTGAGAAATCTGTACTCCCGCTGCGCTCCATGCGCCTGAGAGGGCCAGCAAGTGCCCGGGCCCTGCAGGGCTCAGGGACACTTTTCTGGCCCTTCCAGGTGTTCAATCTCCCGGCCGGTAACAATGTGACCTGAGGTCTGGCCTGACTGTGACTAGTGTGGGGCCAAGGTATCAACTTCCTCCCTAGCGATCGCTCTGGAGCGGCGGGCAGCAGAGCTGCGGGGGGCAGGATCCCTGGTTCCTTTGAAATGAGCTAGGGCTGGAAATCAGCAACTAAAGGGAGCTCCTTTTCTGGGGAGAGATGCCCCTGAGTTCCTGGAGCCTGGCTCCTCCGGCTCCGTTCCAAACAGTCCCCACTGATACCTGTGAGAGCAGCCCCAGGCCGGCAAGAGAGGGCTCTTGTGTGTTGGATTCGGCAAATCAGTGTAGAACTGCACGTCCCTCCCCTGGTGCCAGGGGAACTCACAGGTTCATTTTGCATTGACACAGGGGTTGGGAGCTGGCCGGGACAGCGACTGCTCAGCATGGTGGGTTTCAATAGCATCAGCTTCCACCCTGCGACGTTCCAGCTGACCGGGTTCCCAGGCCAGGAGGCGGCTTACCACTGGATCGCCGTCCCCTTCGTTGTGTTATACGTCACTGCCATGGCGGGGAATTGCCTTGTTCTCTGCATTGTCTGGGCAGACCGGCGTCTCCACCAGCCCATGTATCTGTTCCTTTGCATGTTGTCAGTCAATGACCTCGGGATGGCTCTGTCAACCCTGCCCACTGTGCTCGGCACCTTCCTCTTCCATTTCACAGACATCGCTTTCCACGCCTGCCTGGCCCAGATGTTTTTCATTCACTTGTTTTCCCACATGGAGTCGGCGATTTTACTGGCCATGGCGTTCGATCGCTTGGTGGCCATCTGTAACCCGCTGCGCTACGCGGCCATCCTGACCCGCCCCAGGATCATGGGAATCGGGCTGGCTGTTGTGGTTAGAAACTTCAGCGTGATGTTTCCTGTTCCCTTTCTCATTAAACGCTTGCCGTTCTGTCGCTCCAATGCCCTCTCCCACGCCTACTGTCTGCACCCTGACGTGATGAAGCTGGCGTGTGCGGATATCTCAGTCAATAATATCTATGGCTTATTTGCTGTTCTCCTTGTCTTCGGAGTAGACCTATCGCTTATTTCCATCTCCTACGTTGTAATTGTGATGACCATCTTCAATATAGCCTCTGGGCGGGAACGCCTCAAGGCCCTGAACACCTGCGTCTCCCATGTCTGTGCTGTGCTAATCTACTTCATTCCAATGATCACAGTCTCTGTCATACACAGGTATGGCAGGAACACCCCTCACGTGGTCCATGCCCTAATGTCCACTTTTTACCTCTTCGTACCCCCTGTGTTAAACCCCATCATTTATACTATAAAAACCAAGGAGATTCGAAAATGCATCCTCAAAATCTTCTCTAGGTAACTGGGTGTGGGATGGTTTCTTGATGTAACTCTCTTTGGTTTGTAAGTACATGGATGGATGGGTAGATGGGAGAAATAGGGTGATGGATGAGAGATAGCTGGATGGAGGGATGGCTGGCTGGATGGGAGAAATGGGCTGATGGATGGATGGATGTTTTCAAGATACTGAAGTCACTAATAATTCGGGGGTCTTCTGTTCTGGGGCATCTCACTGAAGATACTGCACAGGACCTGGTTTTTTAAAGGGCTGGATTTTGGTTCTCCGAGAACTGGCACATGAAGACATCTCGGTTTAGGCATCTACACACTGAAGCCACCAACATCTCTAGTCCCCTTTCATATGTAGGACATTCCTTGTGTGTCAGGTGTCTGGCTGATCATGCAAAAAGAGACGACACCAACTCTGACATGAGGTGGGTGAACTGTGGCCTTGTGGGAGATGCTTTGTCTCTCATTCATTCTTTATGCACAATTCTTTGTGGGAGGCAGACGGTGCCCAGCGTGAATGTCCTCTGTATCACAGCTGCACACTCTGTCGCTGGAGCGAGGGGAGATTGCAAATGACTGATAAATAAAAGCCATGCAAACCCGACACACGACCTCGAGAGCCGTTCCAGCAGCCGATCATATGTGGGATTTCCTCCAGCAGCTCGGGCGTCAGCTCAGAGTTGCTCCTCCGTGATTTTCCGTCTGCCCCTGGCCGGCTGCCATCTCACCTCCCCCCGGTGTTAATGACACAGCTCTCAGGGCCAGACTGGGGCTGCTCCGTGCGCAAGGATGAACATGGGACCCCGCTCCCCGGAAGGCTCAGTGTGCTGGAGAGCTGGCAGGCCAGTGCCAAGCCCTGCGGGCCCCTTGGGTGCTGCCCTGGTGCAGATCCAAGGGAGGGTGGGAGGCATGTGACAGCGGGGATGTCCAGCCTGGCTGACGGGGTGTGAGAGCGAAGCCCTGCCCGGGGTCGCACTGCCAGGGTCCCTCTCTGGCCCCGCGCTCGCCCCTGGCTCACACGGAGCTCAGAGGGCTAGAAAGGTTAAGGGAGGAACTAGCGGTGCCTCTGGAGAGCTGGGAACGGGGTGGTTTTGGGGCAGTTTCTTTGCCGGAGACGCAGGGCACAGGACAGGGAGCCCAGGGAGCAGGGTTCTGCTCTACCAGTGACGCTTTGTGACTGTAGCAGGGTCTCTCTCTTGCTTGCTCCTGTTTGTGTGTGTGTGTGTGTGTGTGTGTGTGTGTGTGTGTGTGTGTGTGTGTGTGTTGGCGCGAGGTGTGTCTGCTCCGGTGTGTGCGCGTCTCACTGCCCAGCAGCTCGGGCCGAGGGAGGGCAGCGGCACCGTCATTAAACACCAGCACCAACAATGGGGTGTGAGCCGCTACACATCCATGGAACGGGCCAGCTCCCAGCCCGCAGGGGCTGCACGGCCTGGATCTTTTCTTTTCCGTGTGCCGGGCATCAGGCGCTGGGGAGGCTCCATTGCCACAGGCAGCGAATCCCTACGGCCGCCTGCTCAGCCCTTCTCTGAGGTGGGCCTGGGACAGGGCCAGTGAGGGGACATCCCCGTCCCAGAGTGCCCCAGACGCCGGGGACCCTCCCGGCCACTCACACACCCCCTACGGGTGCCACTGGGATTCCCCTCTGCCGCACACACACATACACACACACCATGGGTGGTGCTGGGATTCCCCTCTGCTGCACACCCACAGGGCGCTCACACACACACACACACACCATGGGTGCTTTTGGGATTCCCCTCTACTGCGCACGCACACACACACACACACACACACGCGCTGCTGGAATTGCCCTCTGCCGCACACACGCAGGGCGCTCAAAGCCAAGGCCAGACACAGACAGTCCCTCCCCTGTGACCCATGGTCTGCAAGGTGCCAGCCAAGCCACCCCTGCCTGGTCTCTGGGACTCCTTGTGGGCTCCCCTCCCGCATCCATGGCAGGGCCCTTCCCACCCTGAGGGGACACAAGCTCCCGGGGGGACGTGTGACCCTCCCACCTGTCCCCTCCTCACCCTGCACCCAGCCTGGGGCTCCCGTGCCCTCCCAGGGGTCCTGCCGTGGGGAGGAGCTCTGCCCTCCCGCTGCACCAGCCCCCCGGCGCATTCGCCTGCTCTTCCTGGCAGCCAGAGGGGGCGGGAAGGGGGTCGGAGCTGCCCCGATCCCTGTTCTGCGCAGCGTAGCCCGGTGCCTGGGAGGGAGCCAGGCTGGGGAGGGGCACTAGGGGCAGCCTGTGGGGTGGGGTGGGGGGGAGGCTCTGCCTCATTGGCTGCTGACCCCAAAAGCCGAGTCCGGACAGGCGGCAGCCAGGTGCTCTCCCAGTCCGATTTGACACAAGAGGCTCCAGTCTCACCCTTCCGCTCTGGTCCCGCCTCGGCCCCGTGCGCTGCCCACTCCCACCACCTCAGGGAGGAGGGGGAGTACCGGACCCTACACGTCCCCCCCCGACCCATCTCTGCCCGCCCCCTCACACTCATTGTTCCCACGGGCCGTGTGGGCTCCGGCCTGTTGCACTGGGGAGGATCCAAGGGACGGTGCAGACCTGTGGGCGCTGATGTTTAATTATTCCTTGTCCGGGGAGCCGGTGGGACTCTCGCAAAGGCAGAATTTTCCGGCCCACACCTGGACACATCTTTGGTGAAGCAGCCATGGCCAGATTTCAGTCTCTGCTCACCCTTGCCTGGCTTGGGGGTTTCTCCCTTTCATAACCAGGCCAGAAGCAGGATTTCTGTAGGGCACAGGCCGCCAGACCTAACGATTAACAACCCTGAGCTCTTACATGGCCCCTTTCGCCAGCAGATCACAAGGCGAGCACCTAACGAGGGCAGAGTGTGAGCCCCATTTTATAGATGGGGACACTGAGGCATGGGAAGGTGAAGAGACTCACCCAAGGTCACACACTCAGACTGTGGCAGAACTAGGTCTAGTCTCTGTGTCCCCTGAAGCCCATTCTAACGCCATGTCCCTTAGGCCACGCTGCTGTCTCTGGGGGTATGTCTACACAGCTACCCTATTTCGAACTAGGGTGGCAGTGTAGACATACCCTGAGAGAGGGGCATGATTCAGCTAAATGTGATGCAGAAGGCTGGGTCCCTAAATGACACGCAGGCGTCTCTGTCTGGTTCCCCATTGGAGTTTGGAAAGGCTAAAATCCTGCCTCGCTTTACGAGTGGTGAGCCAGCCCCACTGAGCCAGACGTGTGCATAGCTGCCCCACTCGTGTTCCCCCCCACCTGGGGTAGGTCCTCAGTACCCGCCGTTGGCTCTCCCCCGTCGTCGGGCGCTTGGTTCGACCGTTATTGCCGGGACGTGGGAGTAGGGGGCCCCAGCCCAGGGCCCTAAGGACAGGTTCGCTGGAACCTGCCCAGCCGGCCGGGCTAATGCCCACAACTCACCGGCTCACCGACTCCAAGCCCCGCCCTGGGCTACTTCCTGCCCCCCAGTCTCTCTCTGGTCCTACTGCCGCCCCGTGGGACCGGCTCCCGCCATGTGACTCCCTTCCCGGGTGTTTCCCCTCCCGGGCATCCTCCTTCCTCCCCGGGCGTCCTCTCCTCCCCGGGCGTTCCTTTTCCTGCCTCCCTCCCGGGTTTAAAATGCTGCGCCGCCGTCCTCCCGCCGTGACATCGCCTGCCGCGCACATCGCGAGTGATGTGTAGCTCCGCCCAGCCACGGTGCACCGGCTGGCGCTCCGCTCTGGCCCCTCCCCTGCCTCTAAGTGGGAGGTGGCGGTGGTACAGGGGCCGCACGCCACCCGCACTTCCCGGGCCGCACTGCGGCGGGAAGAACCGTGTGCAACATTGACATTGGTGTCGTTTATAAGAACTGGGTGGTAACGGGGGGTCACTCCCCTGAGGCGAGCAGCCCCCGTGGCCGAGTGCATGTGTCCGCACGCCCTGCTATGGCGGCCCCCCTGCAACCCAGCCCCCTGCCAAGGCTGAGCCCCTGGAGCTCCAAGGAGGAACTGCCTCTCTGTGCCTCAGCAGCTTCCTTTTACCTGGTTTGCTGGGCCCTGATTGGACGCTTCCTTGGCCCTATTCCATCTGCCCGGGGGGTTCTCAGTCTGTGGTTTGCTGGGCCAGTGTGGCAAGGCCAGAAGCCTCCAGCAGGGGGCTCTGTGGCCGGTTCACCCCAGCACGTGGCTGGACACGTGTGTCGGGGCAAACTGTGAAATATTCACGAACCTGGGGGGTACCGTGCCCGAGGCCTTAGGGACGAGTCAGAGCTGCCGTGCGCCCATCCCATGGCCCTGGGCTCGGGAGGGTGCCGGACGCGGGCTGCTCGGGGGGACGGTGCTGTTGGCGACGGGGTAACCAGGAAGGCGTCACAGGGGCTGTTCAGGTCTGGCTGGTGAATCTGAAGAAGGGAACAGCCACCAGCTGCGGGGAGGGGCTGCCCCATCCTGTGCAGCTTGGCCCTGCCTGAGTGCCCTCGGCTGGCTGCCTGGGATCCCTGGGCACACGCCGGCCGGGCCTCTGTTCCTGGACAGGCTCCAGGCCGGGGGCAATTAGCTCTTGCTGCTGTACGAGGCGTCTGTGCCTGATTAGCCCCTGGTCACACCTCAGCATCCGCCTGTGTCCCAGGGGCGGGGGGAGTCTCCGGCGCTGCTGCCAGGATGCTGGATAAATACTCCCGGTGCCTGGCAGGCTGCAGCCTGCGCTCCAGGCAGCCGGGCCCGGGGGCTTGTTCCTTCCACTGAAGATCATTGTCCTGCCCACCCGGTGAGTCGGCTGCGCGGAGAGACGGGGGGTGATTCTCTGACCCCTCTGTGGGGAGACTCCAGGGCAGAGACCAGCCCCACAAAGTGTAAAACGTTTCCTTTTCTCGTCTGTTCTGGGCAAATTCTGCGCCTCGCTGGCCAGTTGGTTCCAGGCAAGTTCCCTCGGGGCAGAGGAGCCCAAACGCCGGGTGCCCAGCAACGCCCCGTCACCCCCAGGGAGGAAACCAGGCAGCTGGGGAAGGGGCAGGGGGGATTTTTTTATGCACGATTTAAACACTCAGATCTCCTCCGCTCTATGTGAGAATCCACGTCCCTCGGCTCTGTCCTGAGAGGAGGGATTTGTCCCAGGGCCGCTGGCCAGGGTTCCTCTGCCCACTGCTGGGGGGGTTGGTGCAGGAGGTGGGTGGATCTGGGGGCACCGGGCCATGGCAGGAGTGGGGAATCTCATCCAGCTCTCACTGTTCTCCCTGGTGTTCCCTGCTACCCCCCAGCCCGGTGCCTCTGTCTGCTGCCCCGACAGCATCTCCTCCAATGCTCCGGCTGGGTGAGAGCTGGCAGGAGTCTGCCTGCAGGTGATGGGAATGACAATCCAGCTCTTTCTGCAGCTGGAGCCATATGGACAAATCCTGCTCCGACTGACCTACCGTCCGGCCCCCTGAACCCCACAGCCCTACTCAGCCTGGGCCTTGTGAGTGTTCGTCATTGGGCCTGTTTCGTTCCCCGTCCGTGCTGTGCTGATGTACCAGCAAGAGAGGGCTCTTGTGTGTTGGGATTCGGCAAATCAATGTAGAACTGCACGTCGCTCCCCTGTCACCTGGTCGCAGGGAAACTCATGGATTCGTTTTGCATGTACACAGGAGTTTGCAGCTGGCTGGTCATGGTGGGTTTCAATAGCACCAGCTTCCAGCCTGCGACATTCCAGCTGACCGGGTTCCCAGGCCAGGAGGCGGTTTACCACTGGATCGCCGTCCCCTTCGTTGTGTTATACGTCACTGCCATGGTGGGGAATTGCCTTGTTCTCTGCATTGTCTGGGCAGACCGGCGTCTCCACCAGCCCATGTATCTGTTCCTTTGCATGTTGGCAGTCAACGACCTCGGGATGGCTCTGTCAACCCTGCCCACCGTGCTCGGCACCTTCTGCTTCCACTTCACAGACATCGCTTTCAACGCCTGCCTGGCCCAGATGTTTTTCATTCAATTCTTTTCCTTCGTGGAGTCGGGGATTTTAGTGGCTATGGCGTTCGATCGCTTGGTGGCCATCTGTAACCCGCTGCGCTACGCAGCCATCCTGACCCACCCCAGGATCGTAAGAATTGGTCTCGTCATTGTGGTTAAATGTACCAGCATGCTCTTCCCTTTCCCCTTTCTGATTAAGAGGCTGCCATACTGCAAAAGTAACGTGCTGTCCCACGCCTACTGCTTGCACTCAGACATGATGAGGCTGGCGTGTGCAGACACCACCCTCAATAACATCTGCGGACTATTTGCCATTCTCATCACATATGGCTTGGACTCTCTGTTCATCATCCTCTCTTATATCATGATTCTGAGGACTGTTTTAAATGTTGCATCCCATGAGCAGCGCCTCACGGCCCTGAACACCTGCATCTCCCACATCTGTGCCGTCCTACTCTTCTATGTCCCAAGACTTGCTGTCCCCATTATCCACAGGTTTTGGAAAAATGCCCCTCTTCTTGTGCATATTCTTATGTCCTATGTCTATATCTTTGTCCCTCCTGTGCTAAACCCAATCGTTTACAGTGTGAAAATGAAAGAGATTCACAAGGGGATTGTGCGACTATTCTCTAGAGGCTGAAAGTGAACTGACAGTTGTGTCAGTAAAGTTGTTATTGGGTAAGTTTTCTGTGTTTTGTTTGATGAGTGTTAAATCTTTCTGAAGAACATTCGAAACCCTCCAACAATAACATATCTGCATGATAGTTCCTGTCCAGTCTGCATGAAAATTGGCTTATGAATATGAATATGCATAAGTTGGAGATGCTTTAAAGAAAATACCTCATGTAACCTATCAATGTGAATGTTACAGACCGCTTGATTTGTATATCCTATTTTGGTGCATGTATCATTCTTGCATGTAAAGATAGAAATATGAAGTATATGACTTTATGATTTAATGTGCTAATGAGCGCTGTTACTGGTGCTCCGGAAGCCTGGATGATTGGATGATCAACTTAGCAACTTGTAAACAACCTTGTTTGTCTTGTAAGTCCAAAGGTGATTGGACTAGTAAGACATGTGACTGTGCCACCTGGAACTGGGATTCCATTTTTTGACCCAGGTAGTTTTCATGGAAGAGAGAATATAGAACAAAAGATCCCCACCTTGGGGAGAAGACTATTCAAGCAAGGGGAAGTTCTTTGTCCTTGGCTGGTCAAGACAATCCTGGAAGGGTACAAAGAGCTGGGGATCCAAGTCAGAGTAAAATATCATCTTTGTCCTGAAGATTATGCCTAGATCAAGTATAGCTCTTTAGGAAAAGAATCTGCTTACAATCGTCTTCTTAAACCCTTGTACTCTGAGTAGAGCATAGATCATCTACAAGT
Organism: Pelodiscus sinensis; assembly: GCF_049634645.1. Classification (NCBI taxonomy): domain Eukaryota; kingdom Metazoa; phylum Chordata; order Testudines; family Trionychidae; genus Pelodiscus; species Pelodiscus sinensis. The sequence continues at coordinate 330,798,085 of NC_134711.1, read as the reverse complement.
CTCCTCCACTTCATTCTGTCTTGAGACAAAACTTCTAGCTGACTCCAGGAATACCCCAGTTGTTGCTGTCCTTCAGTCTCAGTAGATCTTCTCCACATTGTCCGAGGTCTACCTCTTTTGCATTTTCCTTGTGGGTTCCATGTGAGAGCTTGACAGACTATGCTGGATGATGGTTTTCTCAGAGTGTGGCCTAGCCATCCCCACTTTTTTCTCTTGATTTGAATGTCAAGTGGTTCTTGTCCTGCTCTGTTCCAAAGCTCCTCATTTGTGACAAAGTCTTGCCATTTGATGTGAAGGATGTAACTCAGGCATCTCTTTATGAATGTCTGTAGCTTGTGGTTTGAAGACTTTTTAGTATGCAAGGTCTCACAACCATACAAGAGCACACTCTTCACATTTGTGTTGAAGATCTGCAGTTTCATGTTCACAGATATGATTTGTGAACTCCATATGGGTATGTCTACACTAGCTCATGAGTTCGAGCCAGGTAGGCAACTGAGAGCAACCGGAGTTGCAAATGAAGCCCGGGATTTAAATATCCCGGTGTCACATTACCGAATTGGAGGGAAGCAGCCAGATCGCTGCTGCACCCCTAGGTGGGGGTGTTGGCCCCAGAAATTGATATAAAAGGGAGCCATGTGGGGTATTGAATGGGAGCTTGTTGTTTGCTGATCCTGTGTACACTGTTTATGTGAGTATATAATGTCTGTGTGTGTAGGTAGGAATCTGTAATCTGTGTGGAAGCTGAATATTTCTCTGAATGCGGTTAAGCATGGCTATGGACAGGCTGAGTAGCGAAGCCCTGTGGAACAATGGCACTTGATGGGCCAAAGACACACCTAAAGCAGGAGGGCGGAGACCTAAGAACTGCAAGCAGAGAGAGGCTGAGGACCAGGTGACCGGCTGAGACCAGAAGAGGCCAGGAAGGGGGTATAAAGAGGCCATGTGGTCGGTGCCATTTTGTTCTCAGCTCAGCACTTCATCCCAGAGGCAGCAGTGCAGGGATTGAAGAGCCCGGAAGACCTGTGAACCCATCCTGATCGTTGGATGTGCAATAAGAACTTTTAAACCAGCAGCTGCAACATCTCTGCTAAAGCCTGCATCGAGGACTGGGAGATTCGGTGCATGTAACGTACTGTACTTTAATAACCTTACTCTCTTGCTTTTCTTTATTGTAATAATAAACCTTTAGTTTTAGATTCTAAAGGATTGGCCCAGCGTGATTTGTGGGTAAGATCCAGAGGGTAAATTGACCAGGGATCTGTGGATCCTGCCGACTACGCCACTGTGACGGACCGGGCCGTGTCTGGGCACAGCTGAGGGCGTCCGCTCAGGGCGAATTGCTCCTTACAGCCCCCCTGACTGGTGACCTCTCCAAACAGGCCACAAACCAGTCCCACAGAGCGCTTCAGCAACCTGCCTGAAGCCTCACGAGCAAAACCCCTCTGACACCGCAGCAATATCCGTGCCCCAGATGGCCCCGGGCCTATACAGAGGTGGGGGTTCTTAGCACCCAATCCCACCTACCCCGAACAAGTTCTGTCCGGTTCCAAGAAACCAGCCACAGATCCCTGGTCAATTTACCCTCTGGACCGTACCCACAAATCACGCTGAGCCAATCCTTTAGAATCTATATCTAAAGGTCTCTAACCCAGCCTTTCACGCACCGCCCTTGCTGAATATAAAAGGGAAATAGGAGGAAGGAAACACACCTGTAAAACAGAGAACTCGCTGGTCTCAGCTGACGTCCGTTCTGCCACACAGACTCTGTGGTGTGCTCAGTGCCTAGTATGGCACGGGTGGGTGAGGGGGGACAGATAGCACAGTCCTAACAGCCATGGATCACCAAGTGCTGTGACTGGGGGAGGCCACATGCTTTGTCACATCTGCCAACGGAATCCCTTGCGCACAGCAGGGACCGCGGGTGTCCGTCCGTCCCACCGCACACGCTCATTGCGTGTCTCCCTGAAGTCAGGCAACACCCGTTTCTTCCTGCTTCTCCGTTCTCTTCTTCCTACAAGAGACGTCATCCCAAGGGGCGTGTCACATTGCTGAATTGGAGGGAAGCAGCCAGATCGCTGCTGCACCCCTGGGTGGGGGTGTTGGCCCCAGAAATTGGTATGGGGGGATTGAATGGGGATTGAATTGTTTGCTGATCTTATGTACGCTATTTATGTGAATGTATAATGTCTATGTGTGTAGGTAGGAATCTGTAATTTGTGGGGAAGCTGAATATTTCTGTGAATGTGGTTAAGCATGGCTATGGACAGGCTGGGTAGCAAAGCCCTGTGGAACAATGGCCCTTGATGGCCCAAAGACACACCTAAAGAGGAGGGCGGAGACCCAAGAGCTGCCAGCAGAGAGAGGCTGAGGACCAGGTGACCAGCTGAGACCAGAAGAGGCCAGGAAGGAGTATAAAGAGGCCATGTGGTCGAGGCCATTTTGGTTCTCAGCTCAGCACTTCATCCCAGAGGCAGCACTGCAGGGATTGAAGAGCCCGGAAGACCTGGGAACCCATCCTGATCGTAGGATGTGCAATAAGGACGTTTAACCAGCAGCTGCAACATCTCTGCTAGCGCCTGCATCGAGAACTGGGAGATTCGGTGCATGTAACGTACTGTACTTTAATAACCTTACTCTCAGGCTTTTCTTTCTTGTAATAATAAACCTTTAGATATAGATTCTAAAGGATTGGCCCAGCGTGATTTGTGGTAAGGTCCAGAGGGTAAATTGACCAGGGATCTGTGGCTGGTTTCTTGGAACCGGACAGAACTTGTTCGGGGTAGGTGGGATTGGGTGCTAGGACCCCCCACCTGTGTATAGGCCCGGGGCCATCTGGGGCACGGATATTGCTGGGGTGTCGGAGGGGTTTTGCTCGGGAGGCTTCAGGCAGGCTGCTGAAGCGCTCTGTGAGACTGGTTTGTGGCCTGTTTGGAGAGGTCGCCAGTCAGGGGGACTGTAAAGAGCCCCGGATTTGAGCAATTCGCCCTGAGCGGACGCCCTAAGCTGTGCCCAGACACGGCCCGGTCCGTCACAGGGCGACATTTCTAACTGCTGTGGATGGCCAGAGCTGAGACGGGGGTCGTTATGCCGGGAGGTGTGTGTGGTTCACATCCACTGGCTTCGGCCTATAGCCAATTTCAGAGGTGGCTGAGGCTGCCAGTTTTACAAAGCAGATGCCGAGGACTCTTCCTTGTGTTCCCCTTTGCTGCTCTGCTGTTTTTCTGAGGGCATCAAAATCCACAGGGCTGGGCCCATGGGTGACTAGAACATTCCCGGAAACTTTGGAATGGGTCAGCTGCAGCACTCAAAGGGCACCACCCTAGAGAGAGACAAATAAGCAGAGCCAGGCCATTGGGTCGTGTGTTTGACTCTCCTGCACCTGGCTATTAAGGTTCCCTGTCAATTAAATGGCTTGGAGGTATAAAGCAGAAATTCTGTGCAATAAAAGGACCCCTGCCGGAAATTGTATTAGGCTGTTACTTGCACTGAGAAACTGAAAACAACAGTGGTGAATAGTGTCATCTGTTGAACGCACTGGGCATCGGAAAGGCTGTTCACACAAGAGGGTGGGACAATTTTTCACTAATGGTCGCCAGTCTGAACATACTATTTGCAGAAGCACAGCTCACCAGATGTGTCAATTCTGATGAAATTTCCAATGGAGACGTGTAGAAACGAATTGTTTGTCATTCTGGTTTCATTTATCATCAAAGCCCAGTATTTATACATTTTAGTTATTTCTTACTATACAAAGGACCAGTCGGATGTTTGTCCATGACACATTTCCAGCATTTCCCTTGTGTGATTAAGGCTCAGGCCCGATTCACAGTCAAAGCGCCTGGTGGTGACTCGTCGTTGGTGGGGCCATGATGGAGATTTGTGCAGCACGTTTCCTGGGCATACACAGAGCTGCTCGTCCTGCTCGTCATGTGCCTGGGGTTCTGCTCTTCCTCCCCATCCATTCGCACAAGGGTATAGACCTAGAGAAGTGATTATTCCCCTTTATTCGGCACTGATGAGGCCACATCTGGAGTATTGTGTCCAGTTCTCCCACACACACGCACACTATAGAAAGGGTGTGGACGCATTGGAGAGGCTCCAGCGGAGGGGAAAAAATGATGAGGGGTCCGGAGCACATGACCAACAGGGAGAGGCTGAGGGATTTGGGCTTCTTTAGTCTGCAGAAGAGAAGAGTGAGGGGGGATTTGATAGCAGCCATCAGCTTCCTGAAGGGAGGTTCCAAAGAGGATGGAGAGAGGCTGTTCTCAGTGGGGGCAGGTGGCAGAACAAGGGGCAATGGTCTCAAGTTGCAGTGGGGCAGGTCTAGGTTGGATATTAGGAAAAACTATTTCCCTAGGCGGGTGAGGAAGCACTGGGCTGGGTTCCCTAGGGAGGGGGTGGAATCTCCATCCCTAGAGGTTTTTAAGTCCAGGCTTGACAAAGCCCTGGCTGGGATGATTGAGTTGGGTTGGTCCTGCTTTGGGCAGGGGGCTGGACTTGATGATTCCTGATGTCTCTGCCCGCCCTGGGATTCTATGATTCTATATTTTGTCCACACGTTACTGCTGTTGTTAAGAATTCTTGTGTCTCCTTCTACCTCCTTGTGCCACTGGCATATGAGCAACAATAATTTCAGTAGGGAAGAAAGCTAATTATGTCCCCTAGAAACACCTAGCTCTGAGATCACAGCGGGACAAGGCAGAAACGCTTTGGACCATGAGGTTTCAGGAAGTCAAGAGACGCCAGGGAGCTTCCCAAATGAAGCAGCGGCAGGAAGGAGAGAGGCAGCTAAATACTGGTGCTATCAGGAGAGGCTGCCACCCATCGAGCCCAGCTACACTAGGCTCAGGGGGTGATGTCAGGACAGCCCTGTGATGGAGTGTGGGCAGAGTCCAGGACAGCCTGGCAAAAACCACGGAACCTCAAGAGCCAGACGACTGGGACTGGAGTCAGAGAAATGCCCCACCCAGCCCTGGGGATGTGTGGAGCTGGAAGGAGAGAGCATCTCCACCCTTTCAGGCCCTCTCAGCGCCCTGCAGCAGAGAACTGCTCTTGTCTTTTGTAGGCTGCATTTTTAGGGACCCTGCTTTCTCCCCCATATCTGCCCCAGTGGGTATCCCCAGCCTTGAGACCTCAGCCTCCTTCAAAGAGAAAGAGGAGCGGCTGGTGTCCCCCGAGTCTAGTTTCTGGGGGGAGGTGCTCATCCACAGTGGCAGCCCGCAGGCTCTTCTGTGTGGGACCGACAGGACTGCATATGCCGGGTGGGCAGTGTGGGGGTCTGGGGATGGATTCCCAGCTGGAGTTACAGCCCTGGGGTCAGCGCCCTTCCCAGCAGGCTGGGCAACGCCCAACATTTTAGCCTTTCCAAACTCCAATGGGGAACCAGACAGAGACGCCTGCGTGTCATTTAGGGACCCAGCCTTCCACAGGGCCACATGGGATGAGACAGGAGGTATAACTCCAGCAGTCAGAATAGGGTAGCTGTGTAGACATACCCCCAGAGACAGCAGCATGGCCTAAGGGACATGGCGTTAGAATGGGCTTCAGAGGACACAGAGACTAGACCTAGATCTGCCACAGTCTGAGTGTGTGACCTTGGGTGAGTCACTTCACCTTCCCATGCCTCAGTGTCCCCATCTATAAAATGGGGCTCACACTCTGCCCTCGTTAGGTGCTCGCCTTGTGATCTGCTGGCGAAAGGGGCCATGTAAGAGCTCAGGGTTGTTAATCGTTAGGTCTGGCGGCCTGTGCCCTACAGAAATCCTGCTTCTGGCCTGGTTATGAAAGGGAGAAACCCCCAAGCCAGGCAAGGGTGAGCAGAGACTGAAATCTGGCCATGGTTGGCAGTGGCCCAGAGCTGGGAAGTGACTGGCAAGGGGCCTTAAAGTAAATCCCTCACATGCTGTACTGGTTTCTCCAGAGCAGGGAGGATTCAGGCTGGTGGGAGGGCAGGTGCCACCCACTGCCCTGCCCGGCAGGGAGGGAGACTCAGGGCAGAGGTGAGATGACAGCTTTTACTCCAGGCTTTTGGCTTGAAGGGCCTGTTGCACAGGCCAAAGCTTGACTGGGTTATCACACGTTCAGAAATGGCCCTGTGGGACGTATCCAGGGAAGGCAATTAGCCAGGGAGGCCCCCGCCTGCTCCGGGTGCTGCTGACTCTGAGGGCCAGAGCTGGGACTGGACGAAGTCAATAATGAACTAGATCAATTGTCCGGTTCTGCTCATTCCCTGTGAAGCACCAGGCCCTGGCCCCTGGCAGAGGATGGATCCTGGGCTAGATGGACCCTGGGTCGGACTCACGCTGGCCCTGTCTATATCCCTGGACAGGCTCCAGGCCGGGGGCAATTAGCTCTTGCTGCTGTACGAGGCGTCTGTGCCTGATTAGCCCCTGGTCACACCTCAGCCTCCGCCTGTGTCCCAGGGGCGGGGGGAGTCCCCGGCGCTGCTGGGAGGATGCTGGATAAATACTCCTGGTGCCTGGCAGGCTGCAGACTATGCTGCAGACAGCCGGGCCCGGGGGCTTGTTCCTTCCACTGAAGATCATTGTCCTGCCCACCCAGTGAGTCGGCTGCGCGGAGAGACGGGGTTTGATTCTCTGACCCCTCTGTGGGGAGACTCCACGGCAGAGACCAGCCCCACAAAGCTTCTCTAATTCTGCCCATTGCTTGCTAGTGGTTCTGGACGATTTTCCTTATGGACAGACAACCCCCTCGCCAGCGTGCGCAGCAAAGCTCCCGTTACGCCCGGGCACAGAACCAGGGAAAGGGGGGGGGGGGCGATTTTTCCAATGAGTCTTTCAAAGCTGAGACCATCTCTGCTCTGCCTTGTCCCGGGCTCTGTCCTGAGAGGAGGGATTTGTCCCAGGGCCGCTGGCCAGGGATCCTCTGCCCACTGCTGGGGGGGTTGGTGCAGGGGGTGGGTGGATCTGGGGGCACCGGGCCATGGCAGGAGTGGGGAATCTCATCCAGCTCTCATTGTTCTCCCTGGTGATCCCTGCTACCCCCCAGCCCGGTGCCTCTGCCTGCGCCCCGACTGCATCTCCCCTCTCTGGGAACATCTCAGCATGTTACACCCAGTCAGACACACACACACACACACACAGTCACTCATATTGACACTGACACAAACAGAGAAACAGACACAGACTGACACTCACACAGACACACATTCACTCACCCTGACACTGCCACGCTAAGACTCACGCAGACAAAGTGTGATGCAGAAACACACAGAGACACAGGGACGCTCGCTCACACTCACGCGCTCACACCCTGCTGCAAGGGGAAGTAAAACCCAGGAGTGCCCAGGGAAGAGACACACAGGCCAGCACATTCCCCACCGGCTTCTTCCTTCCCATCTCCGCCTCCTGCCGCTGGCTTCTCCCCCGGCTTCACTCTGGCTCCCTCGGGTTCCCACACTAGGAGCTGGGCCCGTCCCTGGCCAGCGCTCGCAGACGCAGACTAGCTCCCAGCAAGCCGGGCGCGTCTCCATGGCAGGGTCTCTGGGCTCGCTCTGGCCGGTCACAGAGGCAGGGCTGATCCGTGTCCAGGCCAGAGTCACAGGGGCAGGTCGGTTTGTACCCGGCACGGCTCAGCCCTGCCCCCATTCTCCCTCTGGTGCCCTGCGCTCTGGCTGGGTGAGAGCTGGCAGGGACCTGCCTACAGGTGCAGGGAATCGAACCCCAGCTCCTAGCGCCACCGGAGCCAGGGGGACAAACTGACCTGCCGTCCAGCCCCACTGAACCCTGCTCAGCCTGGGCCTTGTGAGTGCGCGTTGCTGGGCCTGTCTCGTCCCCCGTCCGTGCTGATGTGCCCCTGCGCCTGGGCCCGTCCCATGGGCCGTGAGAAATCTGTACTCCCGCTGCGCTCCATGCGCCTGAGAGGGCCAGCAAGTGCCCGGGCACTGCAGGGCTCAGGGACACTTTTCTGGCCCTTCCAGGCGTTCAATCTCCCAGCCGGTAACAATGTGACCTCAGGTCTGGCCTGACTGTGACTAGTGTGGGGCCAAGGTATCAACTTCCTCCCTAGCGATCGCTCTGGAGCGGCGGGCAGCAGAGCTGCGGGGGGCAGGATCCCTGGTTCCTTTGAAATGAGCTAGGGCTGGAAATCAGCAACTAAAGGGAGCTCCTTTTCTGGGGAGAGATGCCCCTGAGTTCCTGGAGCCTGGCTCCTCCGGCTCCGTTCCAAACAGTCCCCACTGACACCTGTGAGAGCAGCCCCAGGCCGGCAAGAGAGGGCTCTTGTGTGTTGGGATGCGGCAAATCAATGTAGAACTGCACGTCCCTCCCCTGGTGCCAGGGGAACTCACAGGTTCATTTTGCATTGACACAGGGGTTGGGAGCTGGCCGGGACAGCGACTGCTCAGCATGGTGGGTTTCAATAGCACCAGCTTCCACCCTGCGACGTTCCAGCTGACCGGGTTCCCAGGCCAGGAGGCGGCTTACCACTGGATCGCCGTCCCCTTCGTTGTGTTATACGTCACTGCCATGGCGGGGAATTGCCTTGTTCTCTGCATTGTCTGGGCAGACCGGCGTCTCCACCAGCCCATGTATCTGTTCCTTTGCATGTTGTCAGTCAATGATCTCGGGATGTCTCTGTCAACCCTGCCCACTGTGCTCGGCACCTTCCTCTTCCATTTCACAGACATCGCTTTCGATGCCTGTCTGGCCCAGATGGCTTTCATTCACTTTTTTTCCCACATGGAATCTGCGATTTTAGTGGCCATGGCGTTCGATCGCTTGGTGGCCATCTGTAACCCGCTGCGCTACGCGGCCATCCTGACCCACCCCAGGATCGTGAGAATCGGGCTGGCTGTTGTGGTTAGAAACTTCAGCGTGATGTTTCCAGTTCCCTTTCTCATTAAACGCTTGCCGTTCTGTCGCTCCAATGCCCTTTCCCACACCTACTGTCTGCACCCTGATGTGATGAAGCTGGCGTGTGCGGATATCTCAGTCAATAATATCTATGGCTTATTTGCTGTTCTCTTTGTCTTCGGAGTAGACCTGTCGCTTATTTCCATCTCCTATGTTGTAATTGTGACGACCATCTTCAATATAGCCTCTGGGCGGGAACGCCTCAAGGCCCTGAACACCTGCGTCTCCCATGTCTGTGCTGTGCTAATCTACTTCATTCCAATGATCACAGTCTCTGTCATACACAGGTATGGCAGGAACACCCCTCACGTGGTCCATGCCCTAATGTCCACTTTTTACCTCTTCGTACCCCCTGTGTTAAACCCCATCATTTATACTATAAAAACCAAGGAGATTCGAAAATGCATCCTCAAAATGTTCTCTAGGTAACTGGGTGTGGGATGGTTTCTAATGTACCTCTCTTTGGTTTGTAAGTACATGGATGGATGGGTAGATGGGAGAAATAGGATGGATGGATGGATGGATGGATGGACAGATGCACGGATGAATGGATGGATAGGAGAAATAGGGTGATGGATGAGAGAGGGAGGGAGGGATGGATGGATGGATGGGAGAAGTAGGGTGATGGATGAGAGATAGCTGGATGGAGGGATGGCTGGCTGGATGGGAGAAATGGGCTGATGGATGGATGGATGTTTTCAAGATACTGAAGTCACTAATAATTCGGGGGTCTTCTGTTCTGGGGCATCTCACTGAAGATACTGCACAGGACCTGGTTTTTTAAAGGGCTGGATTTTGGTTCTCCGAGCACTGGCACATGAAGACATCTCGGTTTAGGCATCTACACACTGAAGCCACTAAAATCTCTAGTCCCCTTTCATATGTAGGACATTCCTTGTGTGTCAGGTGTCTGGCTGATCATGCAAAAAGAGACGACACCAACTCTGACATGAGGTGGGTGAACTGTGGCCTTCTGGGAGATGCTTTGTCTCTCATTCATTCTTTATGCACAATTCTTTGTGGGAGGCAGACGGTGCCCAGCGTGAATGTCCTCTGTATCACAGCTGCACACTCTGTCGCTGGAGCGAGGGGAGATTGCAAATGACTGATAAATAAAAGCCATGCAAACCCGACACACGACCTCGAGAGCCGTTCCAGCAGCTGATCATATGTGGGATTTCCTCCAGCAGCTCGGGCGTCAGCTCAGAGTTGCTCCTCCGTGACTTTCCGTCTGTCCCTGGCCGGCTGCCATCTCACCTCCCCCCGGTGTTAATGACACAGCTCTCAGGGCCTGACTGGGGCTGCTCCGTGCGGAAGGATGAACATGGGGCCCCGCTCCCCGGCAGGCTCAGCGTGCTGGAGAGCTGGCAGGCCAGTGCCAAGCCCTGCGGGCACCTTGGGCACTGCCCTGGTGCAGATCCAAGGGAGGGCGGGAGGCATGAGCCAGCAGGGATGTCCAGCCTGGCTGACGGGGTGTGTGCGCGTCTCACTGCCCAGCAGCTCAGGCCGGGGGAGGGCAGCGGCACCGTCATTAAACACCGACAATGGGGTGTAATCCGCTACACACCCTGGAATGGGCCAGCTCCCAGCCCGCAGGGGGCTGCACGGCCCGGCTGTTTCCTTTTCCGTGTGCCGGGCATCAGGCCCTGGGGAGTCTCCATTGCCACAGGCAGGGAATCCTACGGCCGCCTGTCACCCCTTCTCTGAGGTGGGCCTGGGACTGGGCCAGTGAGGGGACATCCCCGTCCCAGAGTGCCCCAGACGCCGGGGACCCTCCCGGCCACTCACACACCCCCTACGGGTGCCACTGGGATTCCCCTCTGCCGCACACACACATACACACACACCATGGGTGCTTTTTGGGATTCCCCTCTACTGCGCGCACGCACACACACACACACACACACACACACACACACACACACACACACACACACACACACACACACACACACACACACACACACACACGCTGCTGGGATTGCCCTCTGCTGCACACACGCAGGGCACTCAGGGCCAAGGCCAGACACAGACAGTCCTTCCCCTGTGACCCATGGTCCCCAAGGTGCCGGCCCAGCCACCCCTGCCTGGTCTCTGGGACTCCTTGTGGGCTCCCCTCCCACATCCATGGCAGGGCCCTTCCCACCCTGAGGGGACACAAGCTACATGGGGGGACGTGTGACCCTTCCACCTGTCCCCTCCGCACCCTGCGCCCAGCCTGGGGCTCCCGTGCCCTCCCAGGGGTCCTGCCATGGGGAGGAGCTCTGCCCTCCCGCTGCACCAGCCCCCCGGCGCATTCGGCTGCTCTCCCTGGCAGCCAGACGGGGCGGGAAGGGGGTCGGAGCCGCCCCGGTCCCTGCTCTGTGCAGCATAGCCCGGTGCCTGGGAGGGAGCCAAGCTGGGGAGGGGCACTAGGGGCAGCCTGTGGGGTGGGGTGGGGGGGAGGCTCTGCCTCATTGGCTGCTGACCCCAAAAGCCGAGTCCGGACAGGCGGCAGCCAGGTGCTCTCCCAGTCTGATTTGACACAAGAGGCTCCAGTCTCACCCTTCCGCTCTGGTCCCGCCTCGGCCCCGTGCGCTGCCCACTCCCACCACCTCAGGGAGGAGGGGGAGTACCGGACCCTACACGTCCCCCCCCGACCCATCTCTGCCCGCCCCCTCACACTCATTGTTCCCACGGGCCGTGTGGGCTCCGGCCTGTTGCACTGGGGAGGATCCAAGGGACGGTGCAGACCTGTGGGCGCTGATGTTTAATTATTCCTTGTCCGGGGAGCCGGTGGGACTCTCGCAAAGGCAGAATTTTCCGGCCCACACCTGGACACATCTTTGGTGAAGCAGCCATGGCCAGATTTCAGTCTCTGCTCACCCTTGCCTGGCTTGCGGGTTTCTCCCTTTCATAACCAGGCCAGAAGCAGGATTTCTGTAGGGCACAGGCCGCCAGACCTAACGATTAACAATCCTGAGCTCTTACGTGGCCCCTTTCGCCAGCAGATCATAAGGCGAGCACCTAACGAGGGCAGAGTGTGAGCCCCATTTTATAGATGGGGACACTGAGGCATGGGAAGCTGAAGTGACTCACCCAAGGTCACGCACTCAGACTGTGGCAGAACAAGGTCTAGTCTCTGTGTCCCCTGAAGCCCATTCTAATGCCATGTCCCTTAGGCCATGCTGCTGTCTCTGGGGGTATGTCTACACAGCCACCCTAGTTCGAACTACGGTGGCAGTGTAGACATACCCTGAGAGAGGGGCATGATTCAGCTAAATGTGATGCAGAAGGCTGGGTCCCTAAATGACACGCAGGCGTCTCTGTCTGGTTCCCCATTGGAGTTTGGAAAGGCTAAAATCCTGCCTCGCTGTACGAGTGGTGAGCCAGCCCCACTCAGCCAGACGTGTGCGTAGCTGCCCCACTCGTGTTCCCCCCCACCTGGGGTAGGTCCTCAGTACCCACCGTTGGCTCTCCCCCGTCGTCGGGCGCTTGGTTCAACCGTTATTGCCGGGACGTGGGAGTAGGGGGCCCCAGCCCAGGGCCCTAAGGACAGGTTCGCTGGAACCTGCCCAGCCGGCGGGGCTAATGCCCACAACTCACCGGCTCACCGACTCCAAGCCCCGCCCTGGGCTACTTCCTGCCCCACAGTCTCTCTCTGGTCCTACTGCCGCCCCGTGGGACCAGCTCCTGCCGTGTGACTCCCTTCCTGGGTGTTTTCCCTCCCGGACATCCTCCTTCCTCCCCGGGCGTCCTCTCCTCCCCGGGCGTTCCTTTTCCTGCCTCCCTCCCGGGTTTAAAATGCTGCGCCGCCGTCCTCCCGCCGTGACATCGCCTGCCGCGCACATCGCGAGTGATGTGTAGCTCCGCCCAGCCACGGTGCACCGGCTGGCGCTCCGCTCTGGCCCCTCCCCTGCCTCTAAGTGGGAGGTGGCGGTGGTACAGGGGCCGCACGCCACCCGCACTTCCCGGGCCGCACTGCGGCGGGAAGAACCGTGTGCAACATTGACATTGGTGTCGTTTATAAGAACTGGGTGGTAACGGGGGGTCACTCCCCTGAGGCGAGCAGCCCCCGTGGCCGAGTGCATGTGTCCGCACGCCCTGCTATGGCGGCCCCCCTGCAACCCAGCCCCCTGCCAAGGCTGAGCCCCTGGAGCTCCAAGGAGGAACTGCCTCTCTGTGCCTCAGCAGCTTCCTTTTACCTGGTTTGCTGGGCCCTGATTGGACGCTTCCTTGGCCCTATTCCATCTGCCCGGGGGGTTCTCAGTCTGTGGTTTGCTGGGCCAGTGTGGCAAGGCCAGAAGCCTCCAGCAGGGGGCTCTGTGGCCGGTTCACCCCAGCACGTGGCTGGACACGTGTGTCGGGGCAAACTGTGAAATATTCACGAACCTGGGGGGTACCGTGCCCGAGGCCTTAGGGACGAGTCAGAGCTGCCGTGTGCCCATCCCATGGCCCTGGGCTCGGGAGGGTGCCGGACGCGGGCTGCTCGGGGGGACGGTGCTGTTGGCGACGGGGTAACCAGGAAGGCGTCACAGGGGCTGTTCAGGGCTGGCTGGTGAATCTGAAGAAGGGAACAGCCACCAGCTGCGGGGAGGGGCTGCCCCATCCTGTGCAGCTTGGCCCTGCCTGAGTGCCCTCGGCTGGCTGCCTGGGTTCCCTGGGCACATGCCGGCCGGGCCTCTGTCCCTGGGCAGGCTCCAGGCCGGGGGCAATTAGCTCTTGCTGCTGGACGAGGCGTCTGTGCCTGATTAGCCCCTGGTCACACCTCAGCCTCCGCCTGTGTCCCAGGGGCGGGGGGAGTCCCCGGCGCTGCTGCCAGGATGCTGGATAAATACTCCCTGTGCCTGGCAGGCTGCAGCCTGCGCTCCAGGCAGCCGGGCCCGGGGGCTTGTTCCTTCCAATGACGATCATTGTCCTGCCCACCCGGTGAGTCGGCTGCGCGGAGAGACGGGGGGTGATTCTCTGACCCCTCTGTGGGGACACTCCAGGGCAGAGACCAGCCCCACAAAGCGTAAAACGTTCCCTTTTCTCGTCTGTTCTGGGCAAATTCTACCCCTCGCTGGCCAGTCGGTTCCAGGCAAGTCCCCTCGGGGCAGAGGAGCCCAAACGCCGGGTGCCCAGCAAAGCCCCGTCACCCCCAGGCAGGAAACCAGGCAGCTGGGGAAGGGGCAGGGGGGATTTTTTTATGCAAGATTTAAACACTGAGATCTCTGTGAGAATCCGTCCCTCGGCTCTGTCCTGAGAGGAGGGATTTGTTCCAGGGCCGCTGGCCAGGGTTCCTCTGCCCACTGCTGGGGGGGTTGGTGCAGGGGGTGGGTGGCTCTGGGGGCACCGGGCCATGGCAGGAGTGGGGAATCTCATCCAGCTCTCAATGTTCTCCCTGGTGTTCCCTGCTACCCCCCAGCCCGGCGCCTCTGCCTGCTGCCCTGACTGCTTCTCCTCCAATGCTCCAGCTGGGTGAGAGCTGGCAGGAGTCTGCCTGCAGGTGATGGGAATGACAATCCAGCTCTTTCTGCAGCTGGAGCCATATGGACAAATCCTGCTCCGACTGACCTACCGTCCGGCCCCCTGAACCCCACAGCCCTACTCAGCCTGGGCCTTGTGAGTGCTTGTCATTGGGCCTGTTTCGTTCCCCGTCCGTGCCGTGCTGATGTGCCCCTGCACCTGGGCCCGTCCCATGGGCCATGAGAAATCTGTACTCTCCCCGCACTGCACATGCCCAAGAGGGCCGGCAATTCACAGCACCCTGCAGAGCTCAGGGACACGCAGGCCCCATTGGGCATTCCAGGTCAGTCCAAGGGGGAGTTCTCCCTGCTGGAAACAATGGGAGCTTAATGGCTACAGCCTCTTCCTTAAAAGGTTCTGGAGCGGTGGCAGCAGAGCTGCGGGGGGTAGAATCTCTTGGGGTATGTCTACACTATAAAGTTAGTTCGAACTAACGGACGTTAGTTCGAACTAACTTTAATAGGCGCTACACTAGCGCTCCGCTAGTTCGAATTTGAATCGAACTAGCGGAGCGCTTAGTTCGAACTAGGAAAACCTCATTTTACAAGGACTAAGCCTAGTTCGAACTAGCTAGTTCGAATTAAGGGGTGTGTAGACCCTTAATTCGAACTAGTGGGAGGCTAGCCCTCCCCAGCTTTCCCTGGTGGCCACTCTGGCCAACACCAGGGAAACTCGTCTGCCCCCCTCCCGGTCCCGGAGCCCTTAGAGGGGCATGGGCTGGCTACGGTGCCCGTGCCAGGTACAAGCCTGCCAGCACCCAGCCAGCAGACCCTGCACCTGGCATGGCACAGAGCCACCCACCCGATGTCCCCCAGCCCACCCCCTCTTCCCGGACCAGGCTGGCGGCTCCCGGGAGCTTGCCCTGGACCGCAAGAGGCGGGCACCTTCCTGGGCTAGTGCGGACATCGTGGACCTTGTCCACGACCTCCGCACTAGGCACAGGAAAGTGGCTGGCTAGGGCAGGAGAGCTGCCAGCCTGGCCACCCAGGAGCAGGTGTTCATGAAAATCAAGGGGGTCCACTGAGACCCCCGACCCTGAGCCCTGAGCTTACAATGGCCGTCCTGGGTCAGACCAAAGGTCCATCTAGCCCAGTAGCCTGTCTGCCTACAGCGGCCAACCCCAGGGACCCTGGAGGGGATGGACCGGAGACAGTGACCAAGCCATTTGTCTCGTGCCATCCCTCTCCAGCCTTCCACAAACTTTGGGCAGGGACACCACTCCTACCCCCTGGCTAAGACCACTCCATGGACCCAACCTCCATGACTTGATCTCACTTCCCTTTAAACTCTGTTCTAGTTGTAGCCTTCACAGCCTCCTGCAGCAAGGAGTTCCGCAGGTTAACTATTTGCTTTGTCAAGAAGAACAACTTTCTCTTACTAGTTTCAAGCCTGCTACCCATTCCTTTCCTTTGGTGTCCTCTAGTCCTTCTTTAGGGGAACTCAGGAAGAACTTTTCTGAATGCACCCTCTCCACCCAACCCCTGCTTTTAGAGACCTCTATCCTGTCCCCCCTCCGTCTCCTCTTTTCTAAGCTGAACAGTCCAGTCTCTGTAACCTCTCTTCATCTGGGACCTGTTCCCAACCCCTGATCATGTTAGTTGCCCTCCCTTCTCCCAGCCTTTCTCTTCCCCTCTCCCACCTCCTTTTCCCAGTCTCCCCCAGTTTTGTTCAATAAAGACAGAGTCAATGTTGGAAGAAACGTTATCTTTATTTTGTACATCAATAAGAAGGGGGGCTAGGGAAGGGTAAGTGGAAGGAGGTGAGGGAGGAATGGGGTACGAGCCCCCGATGGGGAGGACTGGGCTGGCTCTGCGGGCTTCTGGGGGTGGAAGCTCTCCTGCAGCCCCCCAATTGCCCCCTCTCCCCAGATGGCAGCCTGCGGCAAGTGCAGCCGGGCTGATGGCCGAGTGGTGTGATGTGCCCAGTGTGGGTACTCCGGGCAATCCAAGCCAGAACTTCTTTGCAAGCGGGGCACCCCTTAGAACTGTCTGTCCGGGGTGGGGGTCGGGACCATTTAAGCGCAGCCCTCGGCTAGCCTGAGACAGCATCTCCATGCTCTAAGTCCTCCTCTTATGCCCTGCCGGCACTGCTTCCGGCCATCCTTAAGCCCTGTTCATAGTCCACTCAATGTGGACTTGCTAGTTCGAATTAGCAAAACGCTAATTCGAACTAGTTTTTAGTTCTAGACGCGTTAGTTTGAATTAGCTTAGTTCGAATTAACTAATTAACTGCAGTGTAGACGTACCCCTAGTTCTCTTAAATGAGCTACTGCTAGAAATCAGCTACTAAAGCGAGCTCCATTTCTGCGGAGCGATGGCCCTGAGTTCCTGGAGCCTGGCTCCTCTGGCTCCGTTCCAAACAGTCCCCACTGATACCTGTGAGAGCAGCCCCAGGCCAGCAAGAGAGGGCTCTTGTGTGTTGGGATTCGGCAAATCAATGTAGAACTGCACGTCCCTCCCCTGTCACCTGGTCGCAGGGAAACTCATGGATTCGTTTTGCATGTACACAGGAGTTTGCAGCTGGCTGGTCATGGTGGGTTTCAATAGCACCAGCTTCCAGCCTGCGACGTTCCAGCTGACCGGGTTCCCAGGCCAGGAGGCGGCTTACCACTGGATCTCCGTCCCCTTCGTTGTGTTATACGTCACTGCCATGGTGGGGAATTGCCTTGTTCTCTGCATTGTCTGGGCAGACCGGCGTCTCCACCAGCCCATGTATCTGTTCCTTTGCATGTTGGCAGTCAACGACCTCGGGATGGCTCTGTCAACCCTGCCCACCGTGCTCGGCACCTTCTGCTTCCATTCCACAGACATCGCTTTCGATGGCTGCCTGGTCCAGATGTTTTTCATTCACTTCTTTTCCTTCATGGAGTCGGGGATTTTAGTGGCCATGGCGTTCGATCGCTTGGTGGCCATCTGTAACCCGCTGCGCTACGCAGCCATCTTGACCAATCCCAGGATCGTAAGAATTGGTCTGGTCATTGTGGTTAAATGTACCAGCATGCTCTTCCCTTTCCCCTTTCTGATTAAGAGGCTGCCATATTGCAAAAGTAACGTGCTGTCCCACGCCTACTGCTTGCACTCAGACATGATGAGGCTGGCGTGTGCAGACACCACCCTCAATAACATCTGCGGACTATTTGCCATTCTCATCACATACGGCTTGGACTCACTGTTCATCACCCTCTCTTATATCATGATTTTGAGGACTGTTTTAAATGTCGCATCCCATAAGCAGCGCCTCACGGCCCTGAACACCTGCATCTCCCACATCTGCGCCGTCCTACTCTTCTATGTCCCAACACTTGCTGTCCCCATTATCCACAGGTTTTGGAAAAATGCCCCTCTTCTTGTGCATATTCTTATGTCCTATGTCTATATCTTTGTCCCTCCTGTGCTAAACCCAATCGTTTACAGTGTGAAAATGAAAGAGATTCACAAGGGGATTTTGCGACTATTCTCTAGAGGCTGAAAGTGAACTGACAGTTGTGTCAGTAAAGTTGTTATTGGGTAAGTTTTCTGTGCTTTGTTTGATGAGTGTTCAATCTTTCTGAAGAACATTTGAAACTCTCCAACAATAACATATCTGCATGATAGTTCCTGTCCAGTCTGCATGAAAATTGGAATATGAATATGCATAAGTTGGAGATGCTTTAAAGAAAATACCTCATGTAACCTATCAATGTGAATGTTACAGACCGCTTGATTTGTATATCCTATTTTGTGCATGTATCATTCTTGTATGTAAAGATAGAAATATGAAGTATATGACTTTATGATTTAATGTGCTAATGAGAGCCGTTACTGGTGCTCCGGAAACCTGGATGATTGGATGATCAACTTAGCAACTTGTAAACAACCTTGTTTGTCTTGTAAGTCCAAAGGTGATTGGACTAATAAGACATGTGACTGTACCACCTGGAACTGGGATTCCATTTTTTGACCCAGGTAGTTTTCATGGAAGAGAGAATATAGAACAAAAGATCCCCACCTTGGGGAGAAGACTATTCAAGCAAGGGGAAGCTCTTTGTCTTTCGCTGGTCAAGACAATCCTGGAAGAGTACAAAGAGTTGGGAATCCAGGTCAGAGTAAAATATCATCTTTGTCCTGAAGATTATGCCTAGATCAAGTATAGCTCTTTAGGAAAAGATTCTGATTACAATCTTCTTCTTAAACCCTTGTACCCCGAGTAGAGCATAGATCATCTACAAGTCTCCTCCACTTCATTCTGTCTTGAGACAAAACTTCTAGCTGACTCCAGGAATACCCCAGTTGTTGCTGTCCTTCAGTCTCAGTAGATCTTCTCCACATTGTCCGAGGTCTTCCTCTTTTGCATTTTCCTTGTGGGTTCCATGTGAGAGCTTGACAGACTATGCTGGATGATGGTTTTCTCAGAGTGTGGCCTAGCCATCCCCACTTTTTTCTCTTGATTTGAATGTCAAGTGGTTCTTGTCCTGCTCTGTTCCAAAGCTCCTCATTTGTGACAAAGTCTTGCCATTTGATGTGAAGGATGTAACTCAGGCATCTCTTTATGAATGTCTGTAGCTTGTGGTTTGAAGACTTTTTAGTATGCAAGGTCTCACAACCATACAAGAGCACACTCTTCACATTTGTGTTGAAGATCTGCAGTTTCATGTTCACAGATATGATTTGTGAACTCCATATGGGTATGTCTACACTAGCTCATGAGTTCGAGCCAGGTAGGCAACTGAGAGCAACCGGAGTTGCAAATGAAGCCCGGGATTTAAATATCCCGGTGTCACATTACCGAATTGGAGGGAAGCAGCCAGATCGCTGCTGCACCCCTAGGTGGGGGTGTTGGCCACAGAAATGGGTATAAAAGGGAGCCATGTGGGGTATTGAATGGGAGCTTATTGTTTTCTGATCCTGTGTACGCTGTTTATGTGAGTGTATAATGTCTGTGTGTGTAGGTAGGAATCTGTAATCTGTGTGGAAGCTGAATATTTCTCTGAATGTGGTTAAGCATCGCTATGGACAGGCTGAGTAGCGAAGCCCTGTAGAACAATGACACTCGATGGCCCAAGGACACACCTAAAGCAGGAGGGCGGAGACCTAAGAACTGCCAGCAGAGAGAGGCTGAGGACCAGGTGACCGGCTGAGAGCAGAAGAGGCCAGGAAGGGGGTATAAAGAGGCCATGTGGTCGATGCCATTTTGTTCTCAGCTCAGCACTTCATCCCAGAGGCAGCATTGCAGGGATCGAAGAGCCCGGAAGACCTGTGAACCCATCCTGATCGTAGGATGTGCAATAAGAACTTTTAAATCAGCAGCTGCAACATCTCTGCTAGAGCCTGCATCGAGGACTGGGAGATTCGGTGCATGTAACGTACTGTACTTTAATAACCTTACTCTCATGCTTTTCTTTCTTGTAATAATAAACCTTTAGATATAGATTCTAAAGGATTGGCCCAGCGTGATTTGTGGTAAGGTCCAGAGGGTAAATTGACCAGGGATCTGTGGCTGGTTTTTTGGAACCGGACAGAACTTGTTCGGGGTAGGTGGGATTGGGTGCTAGGACCCCCCCAACTGTGTATGAGGCCCGGGGCCATCTGGGGCACGGATATTGCTGGGGTGTCGGAGGGGTTTTGCTTGGGAGGCTTCAGGCAGGCAGCTGAAGCGCTCTGTGGGACTGGTTTGTGGCCTGTTTGGAGAGGTCACCAGTCTGGGGCTGTAAGGAGCCCCGGATTTGAGCAATTCGCCCTGAGCGGACGCCCTCAGCTGTGCCCAGACACGGCCCGGTCCGTCGCAGTGGCGTAGTCGGCAGGATCCACAGATCCCTGGTCAATTTACCCTCTGGATCTTACCCAGAAATCACGCTGGGCCAATCCTTTAGAATCTAAAACTAAAGGTTTATTATTACAAGAAAGAAAAGCCTGAGAGTAAGGTTATTAAAGTACAGTATGTTACATGCACCGAATCTCCCAGTCCTCGATGCAGGCTCTAGCAGAGATGTTACAGCTGCTGGTTTAAAAGTTCTTATTGCACATCCTACGATCAGGATGGGTTCACAGGTCTTCTGGGCTCTTCAATCCCTGCAGTGCTGCCTCTGGGATGAAGTGCTGAGCTGAGAACAAAATGGCATCGACCACATGGCCTCTTTATACCCCCTTCCTGGCCTCTTCTGGTCTCAGCCAGTCACCTGGTCCTCAGCCTCTCTCTGCTGGCAGTTCTTAGGTCTCCGCCCTCCTGCTTTAGGTGTGTCCTTGGCCCATCAAGTGCCATTGTTCTACAGGGCTTCGCTACTCAGCCTGTCCATAGCCATGCTTATCCACATTCAGAGAAATATTCAGCTTCCACACAGATTACAGATTCCTACCTACACACACAGACATTATATACTTACATGAACAGTGTACACAGGATCAGAAAACAACAAGCTGCCGAGGACTCTTCCTTGTGTTCCCCTTTGCTACTCTGCTGTTTTTCTGAGGGCATCAAAATCCACAGGGCTGGGCCCATGGGTGACTAGAACATTCCCGGAAACTTTGGAATGGGTCAGCTGCAGCACTCAAAGGGCACCACCCTAGAGAGAGACAAATAAGCAGAGCCAGGCTATTGGGTCGTGTGTTTGACTCTCCTGCACCTGGCTATTAAGGTTCCCTGTCAATTAAATGGCTTGGAGGTATAAAGCAGAAATTCTGTGCAATAAAAGGACCCCTGCCGGAAATTGTATTAGGCTGTTGCACTGAGAAACTGAAAACAACAGTGGTGAATAGTGTCATCTGTTGAACGCACTGGGCATCAGAAAGGCTGTTCACACGAGAGGGTGGGACAATTTTTCACTAATGGTCGCCAGTCTGAACATACTATTTGCAGAAGCACAGCTCACCAGATGTGTCAATTCTGATGAAATTTCCAATGGAGACGTGTAGAAACGAATTGTTTGTCATTCTTGTTTCATTTAACATCAAAGCCCAGTATTTATACATTTTAGTTATTTCTTACTATACAAACGACCAGTCGGATGTTTGTCCATGACACATTTCCAGCATTTCCCTTGTGTGATTAAGGCTCAGGCCCGTCTCACAGACAAAGCGCCTGGTGGTGACTCGTCATTGGTGGGGCCACGATGGAGATTTGTGCAGCACGTTTCCTGGGCATACACAGAGCTGCTCGTCCTGCTCGTCATGTGCCTGGGGTTCTGCTCTTCCTCCCCATCCATTCGCACAAGGGTATAGACCTAGAGAAGTGATTATTCCCCTTTATTCGGCACTGATGAGGCCACATCTGGAGTATTGTGTCCAGTTCTCCCACACACACGCACACTATAGAAAGGGTGTGGACGCATTGGAGAGGCTCCAGCGGTGGGAAAAAAATGATGAGGGGTCCGGAGCACATGACCAACAGGGAAAGGCTGAGGGATTTGGGCTTCTTTAGTCTGCAGAAGAGAAGAGTGAGGGGGGATTTGATGGCAGCATTCAACTTCCTGAAGGGAGGTTCCAAAAAGGATGGAGAGAGGCTGTTCTCAGTGGTGACAGATGGCAGAACAAGGAGCAATGGTCTCAAGTTGCAGTGGGGCAGGTCTAGGTTGGATATTAGGAAAAACTATTTCCCTAGGCGGGTGAGGAAGCGCTGGGCTGGGTTCCCTAGGGAGGGGGTGGAGTCTCCATCCCTAGAGGTTTTTAAGTCCAGGCTTGACAAAGCCCTGGCTGGGATGATTGAGTTGGGTTGGTCCTGCTTTGGGCAGAGGGCTGGACTCGATGATTCCTGATGTCTCTGCCCGCCCTGGGATTCTATGATTCTATATTTTGTCCGTACGTTACTGCTGTTGTTAAGAATTCTTGTGTCTCCTTCTACCTCCTTGTGCCACTGGCATATGAGCAACAATAATTTCAGTAGGGAAGAAAGCTAATTATGTCCCCTAGAAACACCTAGCTCTGAGATCACAGCGGGACAAGGCAGAAACGCTTTGGACCATGAGGTTTCAGGAAGTCAAGAGACGCCAGGGAGCTTCCCAAATGAAGCAGCGGCAGGAAGGAGAGAGGCAGCTAAATACTGGTGCTATCAGGAGAGGCTGCCACCCATCGACCCCAGCTACACTAGGCTCAGGGGGTGATGTCAGGACAGCCCTGTGATGGAGTGTGGGCAGAGTCCAGGACAGCCTGGCAAAAACCACGGAACCTCAAGAGCCAGACGGCTGGGACTGGAGTCAGAGAAATGCCCCACCCAGCCCTGGGGATGTGTGGAGCTGGAAGGAGAGAGCATCTCCACCCTTTCAGGCCCTCTCAGCGCCCTGCAGCAGAGAACTGCTCTTGTCTTTTGTAGGCTGCATTTTTAGGGACCCTGCTTTCTCCCCCATATCTGCCCCAGTGGGTATCCCCAGCCTTGAGACCTCAGCCTCCTTCAAAGAGCGGCTGGTGTCCCCCGAGTCTAGTTTCTGGGGGGAGGTGCTCATCCACAGTGGCAGCCCGCAGGCTCTTCTGTGTGGGACCGACAGGACTGCATATGCCGGGTGGGCAGTGTGGGGGTCTGGGGATGGATTCCCAGCTGGAGTTACAGCCCTGGGGTCAGCGCCCTTCCCAGCAGGCTGGGAAACGCCCAACATTTTAGCCTTTCCAAACTCCAATGGGGAACCAGACAGAGACGCCTGCGTGTCATTTAGGGACCCAGCCTTCCACAGGGCCACATGGGATGAGACAGGAGGTATAACTCCAGCAGTTAGAACTACGGTAGCTGTGTAGACATACCCCCAGAGACAGCAGCATGGCCTAAGGGACATGGCGTTAGAATGGGCTTCAGAGGACACAGAGACTAGACCTAGATCTGCCACAGTCTGAGTGTGGGACATTGGGTGAGTCACTTCACCTTCCCATGCCTCAGTGTCCCCATCTATAAAATGGGGCTCACACTCTGCCTTCGTTAGGTGCATGCCTTGTCATCTGCTGGCAAAAGGGGCCATGTAAGAGCTCAGGGTTGTTAATTGTTAGGTCTGGAGGACTGTGCCCTACAGAAATCCTGCTTCTGGCCTGGTTATGAAAGGGAGAAACCCCCAAGCCAGGCAAGGGTGAGCAGAGACTGAAATCTGGCCATGGTTGGCAGTGGCCCAGAGCTGGGAAGTGACTGGCAAGGAGCCTTGAAGTAAACCCCTCACACGCTGTACTGGTTTCTCCAGAGCAGGGAGGATTCAGGCTGGTGGGAGGGCAGGTGCCACCCACTGCCCTGCCTGGCAGGGAGGGAGACTCAGGGCAGAGGTGAGATGACAGCTTTTACTCCAGGCTTTTGGCTTGAAGGGCCTGTTGCACAGGCCAAAGCTTGACTGGGTTATCACATGTTCAGAAATGACCCTGTGGGACGTATCCAGGGAAGGCGATTAGCCAGGGAGGCCCCCGCCGGCTCCGGGTGCTGCTGACTCTGAGGGCCAGAGCTGGGACTGGACGACATAAATAATGAACTAGATCAATTGTCCGGTTCTGCTCATTCCCTGTGAAGCACCAGGCCCTGGCCCCTGGCAGAGGATGGATCCTGGGCTAGATGGACCCTGGGTCTGACTCACGCTGGCCGTGTCTATATCCCTGGGCAGGCTCCAGGCCGGGGGCAATTAGCTCTTGCTGCTGTACGAGGCGTCTGTGCCTGATTAGCCCCTGGTCACACCTCAGCCTCCGCCTGTGTCCCAGGGGCGGGGGGAGTCCCCGGCGCTGCTGCCAGGATGCTGGATAAATACTCCCGGTGCCTGGCAGGCTGCAGCCTGCGCTCCAGGCAGCTGGGCCCGGGGGCTTGTTCCTTCCACTGAAGATCATTGTCCTGCCCACCCGGTGAGTCGGCTGCGCGGAGAGATGGGGGGTGATTCTCTGACCCCTCTGTGGGGAGACTCCAGGCAGAGACCAGCCCCACAAAGCGTCAAACGTTTCCTTTTCTCGTCTGTGCTGGGCAAATTCTGCCCCTCGCCGGCCAGTTGATTCTAGACAAGTCCCCTCGGGACAGATGAGCCCAAAAGCTGGGCACTCAGCAAAGCCCCGTCACCCCCAGGCAGCAAACCAGGCAGCTGGGGAAGGGGCAGGGGGGATTTTTTATGTGAGATTTAAACACTTGGAGCTTCTCCGCTCTCTGTGAGAATCCACGTCCCTCGGCTCTGTCCTGAGAGGAGGGATTTGTCCCAGGGCCGCTGGCCAGGGTTCCTCTACCCACTGCTGGGGGGGTTGGTGCAGGAGGTGGGTGGATCTGGGGACACCGGGCCATGTCAGGAGTGGGGAATCTCATCCAGCTCTCACTGTTCTCCCTGGTGTTCCCTGCTACCCCCCCAGTCAGGCACCTCTGTCTGCCCCCCCCCCCCCGACTGCGCCTCCTCTCCCCTCACTGGGGCTACGTCTAGACTGCATGCCTTTTTCGACAGAGGTTTTGTCAACAGATACTCTCGACAAAGCCTCTGTTGAGAAAGAGCGTCGAGACTATGATCAGTATTGTCGACAAAGCAAGCGGCTTTTTCAAAAGAGAATCCAGACGCTCTCTTTCGAAACAGAACAGTTTGCATGCAATAGCGCCTTTTTTTGAAAGAGTACTTTTGAAAAAAGGCATCATTCCTCGTAAAACGAGGTTTACCGCTCTCGAAAAAACTGCTGCTTTCTGCCTACTTACTGTCGACAGAAAGTGGAGGTAGTGTAGACAGAGGTATAGTTTTGTCAACAAAAGCCAACTTTTGGCAACAAAACCCTGTAGTCTAGACACACCCTAGGAACATTTCATCATTTTCCCCACAGACAAATGGATGGACACACAAGCCCCCCCCCCCCACATACTTTCACACAAGCACACTCTCATATTGACACAAACACAGAAACTGTTGCATTTAATTTCAAAAAGGGGATCTACTGAAAACGAGGAGGTTCAATAGAAATCCCTGCAATCTGCATAGAGACTTTTCAAAGACACCATAATAATGGCTCAACCTAAATGTATTTCCCAAATTAAAAAACACAATAAGGAACCCAAAAAAGTGCCATTGTGGCTTAACAACCAAGTAAAAGAAGCAGTGAGAGATTAAAAAAAGGCATTGTTTAAAAAGTGGAAGTTAAATCCAAGTGTGGCAAATAGAAAGGAGCATAAACGCTGTCAAATTAAGCATAACAATATCATAAGAAAAGCGAAAAAGGAGTTTGAAGAACAGCTAGCCAAAAACTCCAAAAGTAATAACAAAATGTGTTTTAAGTACATCAAAAACAGGAAGCCTGCTAAACAACCAGTGGAGCCAGCCACTGGGTAATCCAGATGATAAAGGAGCACTCAAAGATGATAAGGTCACTGTGGAGAAACAAATAAATTCTTTACTTTGGTCTTCATGACTTAGGATGTTAGGAAGAATCTCAAACCTGAGACATTCTTTTTAGGTGACAAATAGGAAGAATTGTGCCAGATCGAAGTGTCATTAGAGGAGGTTTTGGAACAAACTGATAAACATAACAGTAACAAGTCACCGGGACCAGACAGCATTCACCCAAGAGTTCTGAAAGAACTCAAATGTGAAATTGAGGAACTGTTAACTATGGTTTGTAACCAAACTCCGTCCATCTGAAGAAGTGGGCTGTGCCCACGAAAACTCATGATACCCACTACATGTTTTGTTAGTCTATGAAGTGCTACCAGACCTTTTTTTTTCTTTACAGACTAACTCAGCTACTCCCTGAAGCTTATGGTTTGTAACATCCTTTAAATCAGCTTTCGTACTTACTGATGAGAAGATAGCTAATGTGACACCAATATATAAAGAGGGCTCTAGATGTGATCCTGCCAATTACAGACTGGTAAGTCTAACATCAGTACCAGGCAAATTAGTTAAAACTACAGTTAAGAATAGAATTGAAAGACACATAGATGAACATAATTTATTGGGAGAAAGCCAATATGGTTTCTGTAATGGGAAATCATGCCTTACTAATCAACGAGAGTTCTCTGAGGAGGTCAACAAGCATGTGGATAAGGGGGACCAGTAGATATAGTCTAACAACATTTCCAGAAAGCCTTTGACAAGTTCCCTCTGTGACGGCGCGTTGGGGGTCCCCCGTCTCCTGCACCCCGAAATGGCACAAACAGACTGCACCAGCCGGTGGAATAGAGGAAGTTTATTGCCTCTCCAGGATACAGCACAGCACAGATGGAATCTGGTCACAGAGCTGGGCTAAGATGCCTCAGGCCCCCTTGAGATGGGGGAGACTGGGCCCCTAAACTCCAGCCCCTTTCCCTAGGCTGTCTCCTCCATGCTCCCAGACAGCAACTAACCAACACTCTTCCAGCCCTGCCCCCCAGCCAGGGCAGCATTCCCCCTTCCTTTGTTCCTCTCCATAGGGGGTGTCTGGCCACTGGTTTGCATAGTGACTCATCCTGTTTTGCTGGGTCGTGGTACCCACGGCAGCCAGTGGGGCTTACCCCAGAGCCAGCAGCATAGAAACCAGCCAGGTACCCCCACTACGTCACACCCTCACCATAGGATCTTAAGTGAAGTCATGGGATAAGAGGGAAGGTCCTTTCATGGATTGATAACT
This sequence comes from Pelodiscus sinensis, assembly GCF_049634645.1. NCBI lineage: Eukaryota > Metazoa > Chordata > Testudines > Trionychidae > Pelodiscus > Pelodiscus sinensis. Next base: position 330,771,234 of record NC_134711.1, on the reverse strand, counting down.
GGTTAAAAGGCAGGAAACAAAGTGTAGTAATAAATGGTAAGTTTTCATAGTGGAGAGAGGTTACTAGTTGTGTCCCCCAACAGTCCATTCTGGGACCAATCCTATTCTACCTATTTATAAATGATCTAGAGAAAGTGGTAAAGAGTGAGGTGGAAATATTTGCTGATGACACTAAACTGCTCAAGTTAGTTAAGATCAAAGCAGACTGTGAAGGGCTTCAAACGAATGTCACGAAACTAGGTGATTGGGCAACTAACTGGTACATGTATTTTAATGTTGATAAATGCAAAGAAATGCACATTGGAAAAAATAACCTCAACTATACATACAATATGATAGGGACTAATTTAGTTACAATTACTCAAGAGAGAGATTTTGGAGTCATTTTGCATAGGTCTCTGAAAACATCCACTCAGTGTTCAGGGGCAGTCAAAAAAAGGAAACCGAATGTGAGGAATCATTTAAAAAGGGATATAGAATAAGAGAATAAGAGATTGCCTCAGTAAAAATCCATGGTATGCCCACATCTTCCATACTGTGTACAGATGAGGACACCTCATCTTAAAAAGATATCTTGGGATTGGAAACAGTAGAGAAAAGGGTAACAAAATGATTAGGGTTTTTTTTGTAATGGGTCCCATATGAATAGAGATTAACAAGAGGGGGACTTTGCATCTTAGAAAAGAGGAGACTAAGGTGGGATATGATAGAGTTCTTTTTCATGCCTGGCATGGAAAAAGTGAATAAGGAAAAGTTATTTATTTGTTTCCATAACATAAGAACTAGGGGTCACCAAATGAAATTCATAGGTAGCAGGTTTAAAACAAACCAAAGGAAGTATTTCTTATGCAGTGCACAGTCAACCTATGGAACTGCTTGCCAGAAGAGGAAGTTGTGAAGGCCAGGACTTTAACAGGGTTCAAGAAAGAACTAGATACATTCATGGAGGTTAGGTCCATCAATACTTATTAACCAGGATGGGTAGGGATGGTGTTCCTAGCCACTGTTTGTCCAGGGGCTGGAAATGGATGACAGGAGCAGGATCACTTGATCATTCCCTGTTTCTGTTCATTCCCTCTGGGGCACCTGGCATTGGGCACTGTGCGCAGACAGGACACTGGGCTAGATGGACCTTTGGTCTGACCCAGTATGGCCGTCTTTATGTTCTTAAGGAATAGACACAGAGAGACACACTCACACAGTCACATTGACATTGTCACAGACAAACTGTGATACACACACACACACACACACACACACACACACTCAACTACTAAAAGGGAAATAATATCCAATAATGCCCAGGTCACAGAATTACCAGCCAGCACATTTCCATACAATCGTCTTCCTTCCCATCCCCAACTCCTTCTCCGGCTGCACTCTGGCTCCCTTGGGCTGCTCACATTAGGAGTTGGGTCAGTCCCACTCGCAGACACAGACTAGCTCCCAGCAAGCCAGGTCTGTATCACTGGCAGGGGCGCTGGGCTCACTTGGGCCAGCAATAACCCATTCCAATAATAATCTGTGCCAGGGATCTATCTCCAAAATACCAATTACTGATCATGTCCATGCAATGTACTTAACGTCCAATGAACACCCCTTTACTGAACAAGCTCAGAAAACAGGGTTTACCCAACTGAGATTAATGTTCCTCTGGATGTAACCCCCCCAGTGTGCAGTTGGATAAACTCAATGTACAGATACAGGTTACAGCTATAAAAGAAATGCCTCTACCCGGCATTTCCACAGCCATCACTCACCTCCACCCACCCCAGGGTGCACCCTGCTCTGGATTTCAGAGTCCCAGGCCCCGGGGTGTGGGCGCTGAAAGATCTGCAGTTGGAGTAGAGGCAGAACTGTGCAGGATCTGTGGGTCAGTCCAGCCAAGCATGCACCGCCCCTCTGAAGCCTGGAGCTGCTCCCGCCCCCACGGCAGCAGCTCTGGATCACTGGGCACATCGCTCGGCCTCTCCTCAGATCAGACTCAGGCTCTCTGCTGTGCTCCTTTGCAAGCACTTGCCCAAACCACAGTCCCAGTTACTCCCAGTTCCTTCCCGCAGGCCCTTCTCAGTCAGATCCAGGAAAGGCCAGGGTCTCTCCCCTTCTGGGACAGCCACCAACAGCCTCTGACACTCCCTGGTCCATCAAAGCCCCGCAGGCTCTCAGCATCAGCTCCTGGTGTGGACAGAGCTCCACCCCTGCCCTCTAGCTCCTCTCTGCAAAATGGAGCCAGCGCTTGCTGTCTCTGCACCTGGCACTCCTGGAGAAGAGCAATACCCCACTAGATTGAAGGCATCATGGGAGTTGTAGTCTCTCAGGTGAGTTGGCAACCCCCCGGATCTTCCCAAGAAAGGGCAGAGGCTTCTGTAGTAAGCCCATGGATTTGTTCCTTTGTTCGTCCTGCCAGAGAGTCAAAGATGTAAGGCCTGAAGGGACCATTCTGAACAGCTGCTCCAAGGTCCTGTGTAGAACAAGCCAGACACCTGCCCTGAATTAATTCCTGTTCCAGTTGAAGCATGGCTGATGGAAAAACTGCTCAGTTACCAGCAATGGGGAATTCATAGTTGCCCATGGAAAGTTGTTCCAAGGGTTAAATTTCCTTTCTGATCACAAAGGGCAGAACTGTTGAGAGCAGAATCTCTTGCTTCCCTCTCAATGGGTGTGTCTACACGGTGTCTACACTTCCCCTGCATCTAGACTGCTGCCGCGTTCTTTCGAAAGTAAATCAAAAGAACGTGGCAGATTTTTCAACCGTGGAAAACCTCATTTTACAAGGAAGAACCCCTTTTTCTGAAAGTGCTCTTTTGAAAAAAGGCGCTATGTCATGCAAACTGCTTTTTTGGAAGAGAGCATCCAGACTGCCTGGGTGCTCTCTTTCGAAACAGCAGCTTGCTTTTTCAAAAGTACTGGTCGTAGTCTAGATGCTCTTTTTCTAAAGAAGCTACTTCGAAAGATACTTTCGAAAAAGCCTCGTTTGAAATAGGCTTGCAGTCTAGATGTAGCTAATGAGGGAGTGTAGAAAATATATTCTTGGAGCCTGGTTCTTTTGTATTGATTCCAAACAAGTCCTCACTAATTTCCCTGGGGAAGGCAGGCCAAGGCTGGCAAGAGAGGGTTTTTATGTATTGGGATAGGGCAAGTCAGTGTGTAACTGCAAGAACATTCCAAGTCCCCTGGTCCCAGGGGAACTCACAGATTTATTTTACATTTACACAGGGGTTGGGAGCTGGCCAGGACAGCGACTGCTCATCATGAGGGGTTTCAATACCACCAGCTTCCAGCCTGCAATGTACCAGTTGACTGGGTTCCCAGGCCAGGAGGCGGTTTACCACTGGATCGCCGTCCCCTTCGTTGTGTTATACGTCACTGCCATGGCGGGGAATTGCCTTGTTCTCTGCATTGTCTGGGTAGACAGGAATCTCCACCAGCCCATGTATCTGTTCCTTTGCATGTTGGCAGTCAACGACCTCGGGATGGTTCTCTCAGCCCTGCCCACCGTGCTCGGCACCTTCTGCTTCCATTCCACAGACATCGCTTTCGACACCTGCCTGGCCCAGATGTTTTTCATTCACTCCTTTTCCTTCATGGAGTCGGGGATTTTAGTGGCCATGGCGTTCGATCGCTTGGTGGCCATCTGTAACCCGCTGCGCTACGCAGCCATCTTGACCCACCCCAGGATCGTGAGAATCGGGCTGGCTGTTGTGATTAAAAGTACCAGCATCCTTTTGCCTTTACCCCTTCTGCTTAAACGGCTGCCTGTCTGCAAAAGCAACATCCTCTCCTACAGCTACTGCTTGCACTCGGACATGATGAGGCTGGCGTGTGGAGACACCACCATCAATAACATCTACGGACTATTTTCCGTTCTCTTTACTTATGGCTTGGACTCAGTGTTCATCATTTTCTCTTACATTAGGATTCTGAAGACTGTTTTAAGTATTGCATCCCATGAGCAGCGCCTCACGGCCCTGAACACCTGCATCTCCCATATCTGTGCTGTCCTACTCTTCTATGTCTCAACAGTTGCTGTCTCTGTTATGCACAGGTTTGGGAAAAATGCCCCTCCTCTGATGCACAGTCTTATGCCTTATGTCTACCTCTTTGTCCCTCCTGTGTTAAACCCAGTCATTTACAGTGTGAAAATGAAGGAAATTCGCAAGGGAATCTTCCGAATATTCTCTAGAGGCTTACTGTGAATTGGGAGGTGTGTCGGATATAGTGTTGCGGGATGAATTTTATGGGGCTTTTGGGGGAAATAAAGCTGAACAACTCAAACTGTCTATAGCCAGAGGCCTGTGATTGATTCTGTTACCTCCTCTTGCATCTTTAAATTACAGTGTCAAATATTAAGAAAAATAAAAGTCCATCAGTGTTTTGGGCCAGTGGCTGCGAGCAGTGCCCAGCACTTTATGGCTGGGACCTCAATACAAAAGGGAAATCAGAAGAAGGATACACACCTGTAAAACTGATCTAAAGTTCTGTCATCTAAACCAGTGGTCTCCACTGTGGTGCCTGCGGGCGCCATGGCTCCCACCAGACCATTTCTGTGCACCTGCCAAGTGATCGGGGCCGGCCCTGCCCCTGGACACGCGGCACAGGAGCGGCGCCGGCCCCAAGCGCGTGGCGCATTGGTGCTGCCAGCTCCTGGGCGTGCGGCACAGGAGAGGAGCCGGCTCTGGGCATGCAGTGCATGGGCTGTTCCGCCCCAGGCACATGGCGTATGGGTGGTCCCGCCCCGGGTGTGTGGCACAGGAGTTTCTTGCCATTTTAACCAGAAAGGACACTCTCTCAATGACTTAACCACCTGCATTCTGCTACAAAGACCTTTTACATCTGCACTTGAAAGGGAATCCTCTGAACTGTCATTCATGTTAAAATTCGACACTCTCTGGGAAGGAATGAACAAACTATCTTACCCATTACCAAGATAGCTTCCCCAATTATCACCTCTAATACCATTAACTCACAGACATCCCACTCTCCCCACCTCTAATATCATCAATTCACAGACACTTACCTTCCTTCTCTCCCCCCCGCCCTGCATTCCCCTCCTGTTCTGAAATGTGATTTGTCCTTTTCATATGTGTTCACTTTTTTTAATTGTATCCTTTGGTATATATGGTTGTGACTATTTTCTTCCACTATTTGATCTGAGGAAGTGGGTCTGGCCCACGAAAGCTCATCATCTAATAAACCATCTTGTTAGTCTTTAAAGTGCTACATTGTCCTGCATTTTGCTTCAGCTACCCCAAACTAACACGGCTACATTTCTATCACTTTAATCTATAGTAAGGGTTAGATCCACTCAGATCTAACACTAACATATGCTGACATCTTGTGGCAAGTCACTTCAGGGACACTGGTTAAGCTGAAAATGTGAATGTACACTCTGACTGTGTGACTAACTCCGGGTAGAGAAAGACAGGCAGGTGTCCTGGGCTCTATCTCAGCTGTGCGAGGGGAGTGGGATCAATCAGCTTACATTAGGAGGCAGATACTTCTGGGTTCTACGCAGTCACATCAGAACGGCCATATTGGGTGTCACATTACTGGATTTTAAGGGGAGCAGCCAGATCACTGCCGAAAAAATGATACAAAGGGGGCCATGTAAGGTGTCAAATGAACGCTTTCCTTCTACTGGTTCTGTATATGCTATCCATATACTTGTATAGTATCTGGGTATGGAATTATGAATATGTATTCTGTGTCAATACTGGAAACTTCTCTGTTTGTGGCTGAGCAAGAGACGAAGAATGCTCGGCCTATAGACATGCTAATGAGCAAGTCTCCATGGAACAATAGCCCTCTATAGGCCAAGGACACACCTCAAGAATGGTGACTGATACCTAAAGGCTACCAGCAGGGAACACAGGGATAGGGCATTGGCCAGGTGACCTGCTGCAGCCAAGAAGAGATGAGAAAGGAGGTATATAGGGGCCATGTGGTCGACTCCATCTTGGTGCTCAGCTCAGCTCTTCATCCCAGAGGCAAGAGTGCAGGGATCGAGGAGCTGGAAAGAACTGTGGACCCATCCTGATGTAGGACGTACACCAAAGACTTTTAAGCCAGCAGTTATAACATCTCTTCTGCAAGCCTGCATCGAGAACTGGGAGATTCGATGCATGTAATGTATGATACTTTAACAACCTATGGAACTCCTTGCCAGAGGAGGCTGTGAAGGCTAGGACTATAACAGAGTTTAAAGAGAAGCTAGATAATTTCACGGAGGTTAGGTCCATAAAAGGCTATTAGTCAGGGGATAGAATTGGTGTCCCTGGCCTCTGTTTGTCAGAGGCTGGAGAAGCATGGCAGGAGACAAATCGCTTGATCATTGTCTTTGGTCCACCCTCTCTGGGGCACCTGGTGCTGGCCACTGTGGGCAGACAGGCTATACTGGGCTAGATGGACGTTTGGTCTGACCCAGTTCGGCCGTTCTTATGTTCTAACTTTACTCTCGTGATTTTCTTTCTGGTAGTAATAAACCTGTAGATGTTAGATTCTAAAGGATTGGCTCAGCGTGATCTTGTGAGTAAGGTCCAGAGGGTAAATTGACCTGGAATCTGTAGCTGGTTTCTTGATACCGGACAGAACATGTTCGGGGAAGGTGAGATTGGATCCTACCACCCCTCACCTGTGTATGAGGCCCGGGGCCATCTGGGGCACGGATATTGCTGGGGTGTCGGAGGGGTTTTGCTCGTGAGGCTTGTGGCTGGCCAGGCAGGCAGCTGAAGCGCTCTGTGGGACTGGTTTGTGGCCTATTTGGGGAGATCTCCAGTCTGGGGGCTATAGAGAGCACTGAATTTGAGCAATTCGCCCTGAGCGGATGCCCTCAGCGGTGCCCAGACCCAGCCCGGTCCGTCACACTGGGTCAGACTGAAGATCCATCTGGACCAGTGTCCTGTGTTCCTACAGTGGCCAATGCCGGTGCCTCAGAGGGAACAAACTGGTAATTGGCAAGTGATCCCTCGCCTGTCATCCATTCCCAGCTTCTGACAAAGAGAGGCTAGGGGCACCATTTGTGAATCCATTGATGGACGTGTCCTCTCTGAACTTATTTTGTTCTTATTGGAACCTTTCATCGCTTGGGCCCTTCCACCATCTCCTGGCAAAGAGTTCCACATATTGACCACGACAAAATAATTTATTTTGATTGTTTTATATCTGCCTATAAATGGCATCGGCTGAGCACCTTGTGTTATGTTAGTGAAGGAATAAATATCATTTCATTATTCTAGTTTTCCACACCATTTATAATTTTCTAGACCTCTAACATATCCCCCTTTCTTTAGTCATTTATTTTCCAAGCTGAAAAGTCTCAGTCTTGTTAGTTTCTCCTTGTAGGGGTCACAGGGCATGATCCTAGGTAACTCGGGGGAGTGGAAGATCACAAGGATCGATGAAGCTCTCCCGCTCTAGGCCCAAGCACCCTAAAAGCCCCCTTCCCCTCCTTCCGCCTCTCCCCCCCCCCCCCCCGACGCAACTTTTCTCTAGCTCGCTAACAGCTGGGAACGGCAAGACCTTGAAGTTGTCTAGTTACTATCAGTGATATAGAAGAAGAATTCAGATGTGTTCCTGTAAAGGGGGAGGAGGAGGAGGTCCCAGCGTGGGAATCTTGCTTGTTACAGTTCACTATTCTCCTGCAAGTAAACAACCTGGGTATATAAGGAGGGAAAACTGCTTACGTTGATGTGCTTGATTTGAGATGTCTGGTCTCCTCGCACCTATTTGAACGTTCAAATAAACTTTGTTTTGCTTCTCCACACCGGTGTGTTATTGGAGCGCGCACACCAGGCAACGAACCCAGCTGTTGCCCCCCCCCCTCGGGCACTGTGTGCTGGCAACATCCTCATATGGAAGCTGTTCCATACCCCTAAATACTTCTATTGCTCACTCTGAATCTTTTCCAAACCTTTTTTTTTTCCAGATGGGATGACCAGATTGCCATGCAGTATTCAGGATGGGGGCATACCTATATAGAGGCAACATGATATTATCTGTTTTATTAGCTATTCCTTTCCTCATCAGTACCAATATTCTGTTATCTTTTTAGACTGCTACTGCACGGCTGCGTCTAGACTGGCATGATTTTGCACAAATACTTTTAACGAAAAAGTTTGTCCGTTAAAAGTATTTGCGTAAGAGAGCATCTATACTGGCATGTGCCTTTGCGCAAAAGATTTGCTTTTGTGCAAAAGCATCCGTGCCAGTGTAGATGCTCTCTTGCGCAAGAAAGCTCCAATGGCCATTTTAGCCATTGGGCTTTCTTGTGCAAGAAATTAATGTTCCTGTCTACACTGGCCCTCTTGCGCAAGTATTCTTGCACAAGAGGGCTTATGCCTGAGTGGGAGCATCAAAGTATTTGCGCAAGAAGCACTGATTTTGTACATTACAAAGTCAGTGTTCTTGCGCAAATTCTCGCAGCCAGTGTAGACAGACGGCAAGCTTTTGCCAGTCTAGACACACCCAACATGTAACCCATGTGGTTTGTAACCTATCCTTTAAATCGGCTTCCGTACCTAATGACTGGAAGATAGCCAACGTGACACCAATATTTAAAAAGGGCTCTAGAGGCGATCCTGGTAATTACAGACCGGTAAGTCTAACTTCAGTACCGGGCAAATTAGTCGAAACAATAGTAAAGAATAAAATTGTGAAGCATGTAGAAGAACATAATTTGTTGGACAAAAGTCAACATGGTTTCTGTAAAGGGAAATCCTGTCTTACTAATCTATTAGAGCTCTTTGAAGGGGTTAACAAACATGCGGACAAGGGGGATCCAGTAGATATAGTATACTTGGATTTTCAGAAAGCCTTTGACAAGGTCCCTCACCAAAGGCTCTTGTGTAAATTACATGGTCATGGGATATGAGGGAAGGTCCTTTCTTGGATTGCGAACTGGTTAAAAGACAGGAAACAAAGGTAGGAATAAATGGTAAATTTTCAGATTGGAGAGGGGTAACTAGTGGAGTCCCCCAAGGGTCAGTCCTGGGACCAATCCTTTTCAACTTATTCATAAATGATCTGGAGAAAGGGGTAAGCAGTGAGGTAGTAAAGTTTGCAGATGATACCAAACTGTTTAGGATAGTCAAGACAGAAGCAGACTGTGAGGGACTCCAAGAAGATCTCACCAAACTGAGTGATTGGGCAACAAAATGGCAAATGAAATATAATGTGGATAAGTGTAAAGTAATGCACATCGGGAAAAATAACCCAAACTATACGTACAGTATGATGGGGGCTAATTTGGCTATGACAAATCAGGAAAGAGATCTTGGAGTTATCGTGGACAGTTCTCTGAAAACTTCCACGCAGTGTGCAGCGGCGGTCAAAAAGGCAAATAGGATGCTAGGAATTATTAGGAAAGGGATAGAAAATAAGACCCAGAATATCTTACTGCCCCTGTATAAAACTATGGTACGCCCCACATCTTGAATACTGTGTACAGATGTGGTCTCCTCACCTCAAAAAAGATATTTTGGCCTTGGAAAGGGTTCAGAAAAGGGCAACTAAAATGATTAGGGGTTTGGAACGGGTCCCATATGAGGAGAGGCTAAAGAGACTGGGACTTTTCAGTTTAGAAAAGAGGAGACTGAGGGGGGATATGATAGAGGTCTATAAAATCATGAGTGGTGTGGAGAGGGCTGATAAAGACAAGTTATTTATTAGTTCCCATAATAGAAGAACTAGAGGACACCAAATGAAATTAATGGGTAGCAGGTTTAAAACTAATAAAAGAAAGTTCTTCTTCACACAGCGTGTAGTCAACCTGTGGAACTCCTTGCCAGAGGAGGCTGTGAAGGCTAGGACTATAATAGAGTTTAAAGAGAAGCTGGATAAATTCATGGAGGTTAGGTCCATAAAAGGCTATTAGCCAGGGGATAAAATGGTGTCCTTGGCCTCTGTTTGACAGAGGCTGGAGAGAGATGGCAGGAGACAAATCGCTTGATCATTGTCTTCGGTCCACCCTCTCTGGGGCACCTGGTGCTGGCCACTGTCGGCAGACAGGCTACTGGGCTAGATGGACCTTTGGTCTGACCCAGTACGGCCGTTCTTATGTTCTTATGCACATAATAGAGAGCTGTCTCTTTAAGAGATCCCAGTGGGGCGTAGGAGTGAGTTGAGTGTTACTGTTGCTGGGCAGATTTAGCCTCCACCCAGAAGCTTCTGGAGTTGGGGGTGGTAGTTTGGGGTCAGATTTCATGAGCCAGCAGGCAGGGCAGATGCTTTTCTGAGCTGCAGGAAGCTGAGCCAGAAGCAGAACTGGCTGCTGTTCCTCACTCTGCAGCACTTTGTCATGTTGTTAACCCTGCACCAGGGCTCACGGGCAATGCCACTAGAGCTAGGAGAACCTGGGAGGGGCGATCACTTCTGCGTCCATTGCCTGCTTTCCATGCTGTTTTGATTGTAGTCAGACTGGTCTAGTTCACTTTCTCAGTCCGCGGGGTTCTTCAGCCCCTCTGTAAATGTAGCAAGGGGGAAAGAGCCATTTCTAGTTTGTTATTCTCAGGGTTTGTATTTTCTTGTACCAGGGTTTCTTTAAGTCTGCTCACTTGTGAGCTAACTGATTAGTTAATCAGTGAGCTGCCTGCCTAGCAGTGACCATAGAGGAAGAGTCTGTCTGGACTCGAACTGAGGAGTCCCTACAAGCAAGTGGAGAGAAAATTCAGACTCAGCATATGGTGCAGATTTGATAGCAGAAGCACAAACTGAGCCTTTGGTGAACCAAATCTAAGCTTTTGGGACCTCTCAGTCTTTTCTTACTGTGTGTGGAGTGAACTTTGCAAATTTCACTTTTAGTTTTCTCTGTACTTATGTTTACTGTAACTATGGACATTATTTGTGGGTTATAATAGAGCTGTGTTCTGTTGTAAGAATTAGATTATTTCTTCATAAGATTTTATAAAGTTATTTAATTAAATTCATTTCTTTAGTTTCTTTTGGAACTTGAATGTAGGGAGGCTGACATTGCAATCCTTGCTGAAATTTCTTAGTCTGAACTCAGGGTCTCCAGTACTGCTGTGGGAGAGGGGGTTTCTTTCAGACACTGGAGAAGGGCAGTGGAGTCTAGCCCACCGAAGGTTACACACACTCAGCAGATGTTTTCAGGGAACTATCCATATTGACTCCAAGATCTTTCTTGAGTGGAAACAACTAATTTCAGCCTCCTCATTTTGTGTGGATAGTTGGGATTATATTTTTCCATGTGCACTACTTTGCATTTATGATCACTTGTCCTTGTGTTGTCTAGTCACCCAGTTTTGTGAGATCTGTTTGTATGGCTTTTAAGTCAGCTTTGGACTTAACTAGTTGGGATAATTGTATAACATCTGAAAATGTTGAGACCTCCCTGTTTACCCATTTTCAAGATGATTTGTGAAGAATTTGCACAGCACTAGTCCCAAAGCAGACTACTCTTTTATTTAATTTTTACTTGGAGTACCAGGGAATGTTTTCATATTCGTTCAATCATCCTTCAGTTACTTTCAATTCATTTAATGAGTCAACAGTGTGCCTTTGTAGCCAAGAAGGCTAACAGCCTATTGGGGTCCCTCAGTAGGACCATTACCAGCAGATCCAGAGAAGTGATTATTCCCCTTCATTTGGCACTAGTGAGGCCACATCTGGAATACTGCATCCAATTCTAGGCTCCCCATTACAGAAAGGATGTGGAAAGAGTGAAAAGAGTTCAGCAGAGGGCAACAAAAATGATGAGGGGGCTGGAGCACATGAGTTATGAGGAAAGGCTGAAGGGTTTGCGCTTGTTTGGTCTATAGCAAGAAGTGTGAGGGGGGAGTTGGAACCTGAAGGGGGTTTGAAAGAGGCTGGAGAGGGGCTGTTCTCAGGGGTGACTGATGACACAACAAGGCGCAATGGTCTCAAGTTACAGTGGGGGAGGTCTAGGTTGGATACTAGGAAAATCTGTGTCACTAGGATTGTGGTGAAGCACAGGAATGGGTTCCCTAGGGCTGGGAATAAAGAAGTTAATGTCAAAGCCATTCAAAATGGAGGCGGTGAACTTTTGACCTAAGGACTCCATTTTGAACAAGGTGCCTGTCAGCCGCTGGAGGGCTCTGGGCGGGGCTGGTTCTGACCGGCTGAAACTGGTTTTTCCCGCCTCAGCAGACCCTGAACATTCCATCACCTCAGAGCGTTGGCGCCACAGAAGGGGTCTGAGGCTCAGTGCAGCCGCTGGGGCGGGGGCTGGTCTTTTCCATCGATGCCCCGTCCGCATCGGCCCACCACAAACCATCCAGGCTGGAAAGGAGGAAGGGGAAGAGTTACCATCAGTGATCCACCACCACTTATAGAACTTCCCCACTGGGATCTTCCTGAACTTCCTTCCCAAGAACTTCCCATTAGCTCGAGGGTAGAAGGTCCCAGGCCTCAGGGGTGCACAGCACCCATCGGTGCTTCTCAGTGTAAAAGGGGTTGATTACTTCTAGGGCCTTCACTGTTGTCTCGTCTCTTCTTTCTGGCCAAAGAGGGCTTTGGGGCTGAGGCTTCATGTGTCATTGATCAAATCCCTGAACCCCTAAACGGTGATGGTTGATTTGAGGATGTTTGCTGCTGTTCTTTGCTTTTGGTTCTAGTTTGAATTTTCCCATGTTTTCCAGTAGTTGTAATTTAATCCCATAATACATTTGTTAAATTTACCTAGAGTGTCATTATTGATTTACTTCAAGTCACACTGGGAGGGGGCACACAGTAATTATTCCAAACCAGTGATAGATACAGGAAAAGGGTACTTGCATCCTTTGAAACAGGGGCTACCCTGTGTGACACACCGGGCCGTGTCTGGGAACAGCTGAGGGCGTCCGCTCAGGGTGAATTGCTCGAATGCGGGGCTCCTTACAGCCCCCAGACTGGTGACCTCTCCACACAGGCCACAAACCAGTCCCACAGAGCGCTTCAGCAGCCTGCCTGAAGCCTCATGAGCAAAACCCCTCCGACACCCCAGCAATATCTGTGCACCAGATGGCCCCGGGCCTCATACACAGGTGGGGGGTCCTAGCACCCAATCCCACCTACCCCGAACAAGTTCTGTCCAGTTCCAAGAAACCAGCCACAGATCTCTGGTCAATTTACCCTCTGGATCTTACCCACAAATCACGCTGGGCCAATCCTTTAGCATCTAACAACTAAAGGTTTATTAACACAAGAAAGAAAAGCATGAGAGTAAGGTTATTAAAGTACAGTATGTTACATGCACCGAATCTTCCAGTTCTCGATGCAGGCTCTAGCAGAGATATTGCAGCTGCTGGTTTAAAAGTTCTTATTGCACATCCTAAGATCAGGATGGGTCCACAGGTCTTCCGGGCTCTTGAATCCCTGCAGTGCTGCCTCTGGGATGAAGTGCTGAGCTGAGAACAAAATGGCATCGACCACATGGCCTCTTTATACCCCCTTCCTGGCCTCTTCTGCTCTCAGCCGGTCACCTGGTCCTCAGCCTCTCTCTGCTGGCAGCTCTTGGGTCTCCACCCTCCTGCTTTAGGTGTGTTCTTGGGCCATCGAGTGTCATTGTTCCACAGGGCTTCGCTACTCAGCCTGTCCATAGCAATGCTTAACCACATTCGGAGAAATATTCAGCTTCCACACATATTCCTATCTACTCACACAGACATTATACACTCACATAAATAGCGTACACAGGATCAGCAAACAACAAGCTCCCCTTCAATACCCCACATGGCCCCCTTCTATATAATTGTTGGGGCCAGCACCCCCAGCTATGGGTGCAGCCATGATCCGGCTGCTTCCCTCAAATTCCAGTAACGTGACACCCTGATACACGGGTCACCTTCTTGCTTCTTATTTTTCACTAGTCGCCTTTATCCCCTGGTAACACTAGGGAGGTGGGGGAATCTCCATTTCTGGAGATTTTTAAGCCTCTGCTTGACAAAGCCCTGGCTGGGATGCTTTATTTGGGGATGGTCCTGCTTTGGGCAGGGGGTTGGACTCAATGACCTACTGAGGTCTCTTCCAACCCTAGGATTCTCTGATTCTATACCCAAATAACAAACTTTGGTTACCTTAATCACCTGCCTCCCTCTTGTTTTAAACAAACTCCCTGCTCCAAAGGCAAAGCTGAGAGTAACCCAAGGTCTGTTGCAGTTAATAGCTGCCTCTGGAGCTAGGAGATGGGCTTGAAGCAGATCTCAAGTATAAAATACAGGGGTTCAAGCTTTGGGGGGGGCTACAGACCCCTCTACCCTCACTTAAAGGGGGTCCCTGACTCCAACCTCTTCCATTCGAGCATTTTTTCTCTGTTTCTGCCAGAGGACTCTTCGCAAGGGTCGACATTTGAAATTGTTTTGGACAGCCAGAGCTGAGACGGGGGGCAATTGTTCAGCTGGGAGATGTACATGACTCCCATCAACTACGACTTTCATCTAGTGCCAAATCCAGATGGGGCTGAAGCTGTTGTTTCTGCTAACTGGATGCTGAGGACTCCTCCTTGCGTTCTCCTTTGCTCCTTTTCTGTTTTACTGATGGCACCAAAACTCACAGGGCTGGGCGCATGGGTGGCTAGAACATTCCCTGAAACTGGAATTGGTCACCTGCAGCACTCAAAGGGCATCGTATTACAGAAAGACAAATAAGCAGAGATAGGCCATTGACCTGCGTGTTTGACTGCCCTGTGCCTGGCTATAGATTTCCCTGACAGATGAATGGCTTGAGGAATAAGGAGATGATAAGAGATAATGTCCTAAAGCAGGAGGCTCTTTCTTAGCCTGCAAAAGAGGCAAGAGAAAAGGGAAGGAGAGAACAGTGTTGCAAAGTGGTGTCTGTTTCACTCACTTGGCATTTTCTGCCCTACCTCTCAAAATGGCTCTGATCTCCCCACCAAAAGGAGCTGTGTAAGGGAAGGACAAGTCCTGTCCCCTCCCAGCCTGGCCAGGCTAGCAGCTGGATGCCCCAGGTGCCTCGCCACATGGGGAGATCAGTTTTCTTACTCCATCACACATTGCTTGGCTTTGAAATTGATAGGGCCCAAGTCAGGTTCTCAGGGACCTTCTTTCCCCATGGAGCAGAGATGGGGAACGTTTATGAACTCAGGGTCCTGACCCACTGAAAAATCAGTTGGGGACTGAATACAAGTGAGAAACAAAAAATAAAACCCCATCCTCCACCAGTGTGGGCTCCCCAATGCTGGGAGGAGCCCCAAACTCCAGGGGCCAGATCTAGGCAAGTTGGGGGCTGCATCTGGCCCCCAGGTTTCAGGTTTCTCATACCTGCCACAGAGATCAGCACTGGATGGGAGATTCCATGGAAAGAGTGTGGTCAGGCTTTGAACACCCAGGGAAGGTCTTCAACTCCTTCTATTTGCTGTTTGGTGCAGCAGCATCGCTGAAGGACGCTGGCAGCTCGAGCTCAGGTGCTGGTGAAAGGCTTGATGAGGAGGTCCTCTTGGTCTTAAATAGGTCTCTGGTACAGCCTCACTCCCATTGCTATTCCCCGGATACCAGCTTTTATCCTCAGCTGCTCTTGTCCTGTCTCTCACCTCAAATGGCCTTTGCCACTTGGCCAGCAGATCTGACTTCCAGAATGGCAGAAACAACACACCCTGTCCCTGGGTTTGAATTGTCATATTAAGGCCCCTTGTTTCCATCCTGTTCCTGGCTCTAAGATTACAGCAGGTTCGCCCGCAACAAAGACTGGAGGGGCGCCAAGTGTCCTCTCTGGCAGAACATGGCTTGAGCCATAACCCTCCCCTATTCAAAGAGCAGAGTGGCCCAATGACTGTAGTCAGTAACTCCCTCCCTCTTCGCAGGGCAGTGTGGCTCAATGGCTACAGTCAGTAATTAGCCCCTTATTCTCAGGGCAGTGTGACCCAATGGCCTGAGTCAATATGCTTGTCCCTGCACACAGGGATATGCAGCCCAATGGCCAGAGTCCATAACCTGCCAATATTCACAGAGCAGAGCGGCCCAATGACTGTAGTCAGTAACTCCCTCCCTGTTCGCAGCGCAGTACGGCCCAATGACCAGAGTTCATAACCTGCCCCTCTTGGCAGTGCAGCTCAATGGCTACAGTCAGTAACTCGCCCCTTATTCATAGGGTAGAGTGACTTAATGGCCTGAGTCAATATTCTTGTCCCTATTCACAGGGCAGTGTGGCCCAATGGCCAGAGTTCATAACTTCCCCCTTTTCACAGAGCAGTGTGGCTCAATGGCTAAAGTCAGTAAATCGCCCCTTATTCACTGGGCAGTGCGGCTTAATGACTGGAATCCATAACATGTCTCTATTCTCAGGGCAGGGTAGCCGAATGGCTATATTCTAGAATTCGCTCCCCTCTTTGCAGGGCAGTGCGGCTCAATGGCAACAGTCAGTAACTCGCCTCTTATTCACAAGGAAGTGTGAACCAATGGCCTAAGTCAATATGCTTTTCCCGATTAACACGGATGTGCTGCCCAATGACCAGAGTCCATAACCTGCCCCTGTTCACAGAGCAGAGTGGCCCAATGACTGTAGTCAGTAACTCCCTCCCTATTCTCAGGGCAGAGCGGCCCAATGGCCAGAGTTCATAACCTGCCCCTTTTCGTAGGGCAGTGTGGCTCACTGGCTACCGTCAGTAACTTGCCCTTAGTCATAGGGTAGTGCATCCCAATGGCTAGAGTTTATAACCTGCCCCTATTCATAGAGCAGTGTGACTCCATGGCTAAAGTCAGTAATTTGCCTCTTACCCTAATGACCGGAATCCATAACATGTCTCTATTCTCAGGGCAGGATAGCCCAATGCCTATAGTTAATAATTTTCTCCCCTATTTGCAGGGCAGTGCAGCCCAATGGCCAAAGTCCATTACCTGCCCCTATTCACAGACCAGAGCTGTCGAATGACTGTAGTCAGTAACTCCCTCCATATTCACAGGGCAGTGCGGCCCAATGGCCAGAGTTCATGACCTGCAACGCTTCATAGGGTAGTGTGGCTCAATAGCTACAAATAGTAACTCGCCCCTTAATCACAGGGCAGTGAGTCCCAATGGCCAGAGTTCATAATCTGCAGCTCTTCACAGGGTAGTGCGGCTCAATGGCTGCAATCAGTAACTTGCTCCTTATTCTCAGGGCAGTGCAACCCAATGGCCTGAGTCCATAACCTGCCCTTATTCACACAACAGAGCGGGCCAATGACTGTAGTCACTGAATCCCTCCCTATTCACAGGGCAGTGTGGCCTAATGGCCGGAGTTAATAATCTGCCCCTCCTCACAGGGCAGTGTTACTTAATGAGTCAATATGCTTGTCCCTATTTACAGGGATGTGCTGTCCAATGGCAAGAGTCCATAACCTGCCCCTATTCACAGACCAGAGTGGTCCATTGACTGTAGTCAGTAACTCCCTCCCTGTTCACAAGGCAGTCCAGCGTAATAGCCGGGGTCCATAACATGTCCCTGTTCTCAGGGTAGGGTAGCTCAATGGCTATAGGCAATAATTCGCTCCCCTGTTCGCATTGCAGTGTGTCCCAATGGCCAGTGTCCGTACCCTGTCCCCATTTGCAGGTCAGTGTGGCCCAATGAGTACCGTCAATACGTTTATCCCAACTCATGGGGCTGTGTAGTTCCCTCTCGTGGGAAAGGAGACAAGGGAGAGGTTCCATCCCCCACAGGGGTGGGCCAGCACCTCCCACTTGTTACGCGAGGTAAAGTGAATATTTAATTTAGGATGCCAATTAACCTAATTAATCCAGAAGATTACAAATGCGGACTCCGAATGCCGTATCTATCACCGGTTTTAAAGTATTATTAGTTTAGTTTGTGACACATAAATAAATACCAATTCTAATGGTAAAATTTAAACCACAAGACTATATTTTTACGGGCATAAAATAACAAGCAAGCAAGGAATAGATTACAGAAAAGGAAACACAAACACAAAATACATTACATAGTCTAGGCGCAGAGGGCGATTGGGGTGACGCTGGCAACCTCGATCCTTTGGTCCTTCTGGGCCTCAGGAGAGGAACTGCCAGGAGATCCCTCGAAGACGCCTGGAATCGGGTGCGCTAACTCGAGCCTTCCGCACGAACCACGAATCCTTTTCCTGTTCTTCGGGACAGCTCGAGCAGGCGATGGTGACCTAAACGGTGTTAAACCTAACCTAAACTAAAAGAAACACTCTAGCTACGTCCGACGCCCCAATGAACATGCACGATGACGGCCGATATGCTTCAAACCAACGCTGCCTGACAAACAGTCACGACGACGATAGCTAATCTACCTAAACCTAACTTTGGATCCAATTCAAATTGGTAGGTACAAGACTACAGGAGTCTTCGTACCCAACTAACCAACAAACCAACCCAACCCAACCAGAAGAAACTCCCCAGTTTATATTAAGTGAATTCTTTTAAATTGATTGGATGCCTAGAGGATGCATCTGAATAAACGTGAGCATGGTTTTAAACTGATTGGTTCCATGACATAACACATGAATATTCATTAATAACTGATACAGTTTTTGAAAATAACATAACAGTTGGTGATGTCATCAACATACGGAATGATGTTTTAACATATTCATAAACTACTCGTACATATTCATATATAATCATGAAAATTCTGTTACAACACACTCCACTGGAGCCCAGTGCAGGGCCAGAATAGTGGCTGTAGGTCTAGTCACTGATTCAGCGGGGAGAAGCTCCGACTGACACATGCTGACTTCCGCCGGCGGCTCACGCCCCAAGCAGCCATCGCCTGTACTGGGTTGCGGCCTGCTGCTGGAGAGACCATGAGAAGGAGCCTCACTGCTGCAGGGCCACGGGAATCTCTGAGGTTGCCCCCTGCCTTGTGCCTCTGTCCTGATTGGCTGTTGTTGGGGTCTTTCTGCCCCCAAGCTCTCTTGCAGGACCTGCCTGAGGTCAGACCAGCCAATGCAGAGCCTGCAAAGGAAGGGCAGCCATGTGTCCTAGTCGGGAAGCTGGGAAAACTCCCCAGAGGTAGCCTCCTGCTCGGCCAATCAGCATTGAGACTTGGAGAGGCAGGAGGCTGAGAGGTCTCACGAGACATCCCAAAGGATGGCCCAGGTCAAGAGGGGTCACCTTCAGAGCAAGTTCAGCCCACCTCTTCGGGAGGCCTCTCACAAAGCCAGAAAGAAGTGTTTGGGGGCTGTCTCTGAGGCTGCCCCTGCCTTGAAAGTGATGTCGGGGTCTCTCAGCGAGGTCAGCACCTACCCAGCATCTTTCCACACCAGCCCTTTGTATGTCACTGCCTCCACCACACTTCCCCCAGCCCTACAGACCCACCACTGCTCCTAGCCACCATCCAGCAAGGGTGGGAGAAGACTTGTCAACTTAGAGAGACTCAGGAACTGCCCAGAGATAACAATTGCACAGAAGCTGCACAATCAGCCCAGGCCATGTTACCTGGAGTCTGGTCTGGCCTTACAGAGAGGAAAAGGACCCGAGTCTCCTCCGTCAATTACAATCCCTTCGGCCAATCAGCATTGAGAGCTGGGAGGTGGAGGGATCTCAGCAAAAGTCCAGAAGCTCAGCCCAGGTCACCTCCAGCTCCAAGCGCTCTTCCAGGCCCACCTCTGCTTGAGGGCTTCTCACAACTACAGTATTCCCCCTCTCCCGCCCAACACTCACCCACCTCTGCTGGTGAGGTGGGGAGAATTGAAAAGGGGGAAGACGCAAGAGAAGGTCAGAAAGAGGAAGAGAAGGAGGCAAAGGGAAGCCAGACTGAGCAGGCACCAAACCTCTCTGAGGCTCTGATCTTCTCACCAGACCCGATACAATCAGCAGCAGGGAAGGAGAAAAGTCCAATGAGATTCCTCTTCCTGCCCACGTCCATTGATGCTAATGCTGCCGTGTAATTCCCGGCTTGTTCTGCCTAGGCACTGCCTGTAGCTCCGCCCACAGTTTTGCAATTCTATGACATACCCGCCAAAGTCAGCAACCCCACAGTGTTCCAAGGGGCAAAGCGGCCCAATGGCCAGAGTCAGTAAGTGTGGCCCATTGGCTCTGTTCAGCAACTCCCCCCACATTCTCTGGGCAGTGTTGTCCAATGAGTACAGTTCACAACCTGCCCCTATTCGCAGGGCAACATGGCCCAATGGCCAGATTCAGTAACTTACCCCTATCTTCAGGGAAGTGTTTCCCAATGACCAGAGTCCATAACCTGCCCAATTTCTCAGGGCAGGACGGCAAAATGGCTGGAGACTATAACCTGCCCCATGTATACAGGACAGTACGACCCAGTGGCCAGAGTCTATAATCTAACCCCTATTTGCAGGACAGTGGCCCAATGGCCAGAGCCAATAACCTGCCTCTGTTCACAGAGCGGTATGGCTCAATGGATACTGCTAGTAACTCGCCCAATATTCATAGGGCAGTGCGGCCGAATGGCCAGAGTCCATAACATGTCCCTACTCTCTGGGCAGCGAAGCCCAATGGCTATAGTCAGTAACACCCCCCGCATTCGCAGGGCAGGACAGCCCATTGGCCGGAATCCATAATCCACCTCCCTATTCACAGAGCAGTGTGGCCCAATGAGTACTGTCAGTCAGTTTATCCCAACTCATGGGGCTGTGTAGTTCCCTCTCGTGGGAAAGGAGACAGGGGAGAGGTTCCATCCCCCACAGCGGGGGGGCAGCACCTCCCTCTCCACTGGAGCCCAGCACAGGGCCAGAGTAGTGGCTGTAGGTCTAGGCACTGATTCAGCGGGGAGAAGCTCCAACTGACACACGCTGACGTACGCCGGCGGCTCACTCCCCAAGCAGCCATCGCCTGTCCTGGGTTGTGGCCTGCTGCTGGAGCCACAGGTCTGGTGCAGATCTGAGACAGGTTAACCCTCTCCTGCCCAGTGTGCCCCGTCACCATCCCCTTTCTTAGCCTGCAAAAGAGGCAAGTGTCCTCTGTCAATAACCATCCCTTCGGCCAATCAGCATTGAGAGTTTGGGGGCGGAGGGATCTCAGCAGAAGTCCAGAAGCTCAGCTCAGGTCACCTCCAGCTCCAAGGGCTCTGTCAGCCCCACTTCTGCATGAGGGCTTCTTACAGCTAAAACAGGCCCCCTCACCCCCACACACACACTCACACACTGCTGCTTGGGGAGGTGGAGAGAATTGAAAAGGGGGAAGATGCAAGAGAAGGCCAGAAAGAGGGAGGGAAGGAGGCAAAGGGAAGCCAGACTGAGCAGGCACCAAACCTCTCTGAGGCTCTCACCTTCTAACCAGACCCGACACAATCAGCAGCAGGGAAGGAGAAAACTCCAATGAGATTCCTCTTCCTGCCCACGTCCATTGATCCTAATTCTCCCCCAGTCGCCCAGGAGAGACCTTGAGAAGGAGCCTCGCTGCTGCAGGGCCACAGGAATCTCTGAGGTTGTCCCCTGGCTTGTGCCTCTATCCTGATTGGCTGTTGTCAGGGTCTCTCTGTGAGGTCATCACTGTCCCCCACTAGGATGTGGTCCTGCCACAGGCCTTTGTGATGACACTGACACTCCCACCTTCCCCAACATCCTGCGCCTGGCCAGCCTCTGTGGATTTTTGAGTGGTTCCCCAGGATCACCCCACTGAATGCAGCTGAGTCTGGGGCCCAGGCTGCCTGGGCAGTAACTCCCCAGAGGCTGCTTCCTCAGCCACAGCGAGCTTTTCATTAATTAGTAGAGTGTAAGGCCAGAAGGGACCATTAGAACATCAAATCTGACCCTGCCTATCCCAGCCCCCTGTATATCGCAGTAGTTCAGTGGTTCTCAAACTTTTTGGCCCATGGACCACGTGGCTGTATGCAAACCTCTCCGTGGACCACCAGTTGCTAATGGAAACTCGGGCTATGTCTAGACTGCAGGCTTCTTTCGAAAGAGCCTCTTTCGAAAGCATCTTTTGAAAGAGGCTCTTTCGAAAGAGCGCGTCTAGACTACAATGCGCAGATCGAAAGATCGATCCGCTATTTCGAAAAAGAGCGTCCAGACTGCTGGACACTCTTTTGAAATTCAAAGCCACCCGGAACTGCTTCTGCCAGGGCATGGGGGCAGCATTTCCTTCCAGGTGCTGCCTGCCTGCCCTTTGCAGAGACGCGTGGTGAGAGGGACACTCCTGAACACCCGTTGCTCTGCTACTGCAGCTGCCTTTGCTGTCCCTTGAGGAATTTTGCAAGGCATTGCAGTGCTGGTTTGGAGTGCTCAGCTTCCTGGGACACCCCAGCAGCTTTTTTCTTTTGAGGTTTTTCTGCTTGCAGACCCTTATTTTTGGCATGGAGCCAGAGCTGCCCCTGGGCAGGCGATGGCCCCACACCACCATACTGCAGCTGTTGCTGCATCTTCGTGAGACAATCATGAGGCTCCTTCCCGAGCTGCTCCCAGACCAGAGGTACGAGGGGCTCCTCCGTCAGGCAGCCGCACTGCCCTTGCCTCCGAACTTTTTCGTGGACAGGCGTGTTTGGAGATTTGACACCAGCTCTGACTGGTGGGACCGGCTTGTGATGGAGATCTGGGATGACCAAGACTGGCTACGGAACTTCCGCATGAGAAAGACCACTTTCCAGGAGCTCTGTACCTGGCTCGCTCCTGCTCTGGAACGGCAAGACACCCACCTGCGGCCCGCCATCCCCCTGGAAAAGAGGATCGCCATTGCCCTCTGGAAGCTGGCAACCCCCGACAGCTACCGCTCCGTGGGACACCAATTTGGCGTGGGGAGATCTACTGTCGGGGCCGTCTTGATGGAGGTAAGTCATTGTCTGGGGACAGTCACAGTTTGGGGTGGGGGGAAGGGAGACTGCCAGGAAGGGCCAAGTGGAGTGGGAGTGGGAGGGAGCTTCTCCACTCACCCTGAATTGTGGGGGGGGGTTCTGAGGAGGGGATTCCCGGGGTGTTTGAGAGGGAAGGTGGGTGGTGGGTTCTCCTCCTAAGACATAAGGCACCCCTTCTAACACTTTGTTGTCTGTCTCGTTCTGCAGGTGGTGAGGGCCATCAATTCGGAGCTGCTCAACAGGCTCATCTGTCTACCGGATCTGGACAGCGTCATGGCCGGCTTTGCTGCCCTCGGCTTCCCGAATTGCGGAGGAGCGCTCGATGGGACACACATTGCCATCCGTGCACCGCCCCATCGAGCAGCCCAATTCATCAATAGAAAGGGCTACTTTTCTATGGTCCTCCAGGCCCTGGTCGACCATCGTGGACAGTTTTCGGACATTTGTGGTCAGGGCGGGCACACGATGCCCGCATCTTCAGAAACTCGTACCTGTACCGGAGGCTTCAGGCAGGAACATTTTTCCCCCATCGCCAGTTTGCGGTTGGGGATGTGCACATGCCGGTGTGCATAGTGGCTGATGCCGCCTATCCCCTGATGCCGTGGCTGATGAAGCCCTACACCGGCCAGCTGGATGCGAGCAAGGAGCAGTTTAATGCTCACCTTAACCGGGCTCGCAACCAGGTTGAATGTGCGTTTGGCCGTTTAAAGGGCAGATTCTGGTGCTTGCTCACACGCCTCGACATGGGGGAGACCAACATCCCCGAGCTGGTGGCCGCGTGTTGCGTCCTCCATAACCTCGTGGAGAGGAAAGGGGATGCCTTCCTACCAGGGTGGGGGAGAGCTGCTGATGCCCAGGAGAGGCTCTTTGCCCAGCCCCGGACAGCTGCCATCCGCCAGGCTCACCGGTCTGCAGTTGGCATCCGGGAGGCCCTCCGGGAGCAATTCTCCAGTGGAGGCCACTGAGACTGAGTGCACTGAGGGGCTTCTGCCTGGGGACTGGGCCCTGGCCCAATAGAAGCTTCCCTCCACAACCCATCTCCTGACCCAGTTTGGACACATCACTTACACCAGGGTGTGTTTCAAAATAAAATGTTCTCTTTACTTGTTAGGTAATATGTACAAAATTATAAATGTTGCAAACATAACAAAACATTTTTTCATTTTTGTTGTTGCCAAACTATATACAATAAAGAAACAGTTCGTTTAACCCTTTGTTTGTGCTTTATAACTGGGGTGATGGGGGTGATTGAAACCTGGAGGGGGGAAGGGGATCAGGTTGAACGGGGCTTGGCAGATTTCCCTTTCCTGCCTGGGCCTCGTGTTTGGGGTGCTCCCCGGCTACGGGATCGGGTGATGCACCTGTCGGTTGGCTGGCTGCTGGGGTGCTCTTGGGACGTGGAAGCCTGGGGGAGAGGAGGGCCAGGGGGAGAGAGGGGCTGGGGAACTGTGGGGGCTGGGGGAGAGGGAGGTCCAAGGGGGGAAAGGGATGCTGTTGTGGAAGGGGCGTTTGGTGGGGTGGGGTCATGGGGTGCTGGAGGAGCAGGACCAGGCACAGCAGCAGGCAAGCCGCTGACCTCCCTCAGGGTGCTGTACAGGACCGTGCGCTGCAGGACCAGCTCGTTCATGAGCCGATCACGCCAGCGATCCTCTGCCTCCGCCCTCTGTCGCAGGATGGAGTTCTGCTCCTGCACAGCCTCGACGTGCTGCCGGAGGATGTCCGCGTAGACACGCCTGTGTCTGCGGCTCCCATGTCCCCGAGATGGAGATGGAGATGGAGGTGGGGCTGGGGTGCTGCGGCCCTCTTCCACGGCTGGTCCGGCTGTGGAGGAAAAGAAGAACACACAATCAGTCCTATAAACTGGACTCTGTAGCACTGAAAATACTAACAGGATGGTTTATTAGGGGATGAGCTTTCCTGGGCCAGACCCACTTCCTCAGATCAGAGTAACACGGCTACATTTCTATCACAATCAGTCATGTGTGCAACAGCTGTCCAAAAGGGCATGCCCTCTCCCTTGAGACAGGGGAAGCAGACATTCTGAAGGTCACACTGTGTGTGTGTGTGTGACCTGGGCATCAGCCTGAGCATGACAGGTTTCCCTTGTGCATCACCCACTGTGCACCCACCTACCTCCCCCCCCCCCCCGGGTGTGACACAACCTCACTGTACTCACCTGCTGCTTCCTCTCCTGCGCCAGATGACTCCTGGGAGGCCTCAGAGGCCTGGGTGACTGGCTCCACGGTGGTGAGGGTCGCCGTCTCCTCGCTGTCCTCCTCCTCCTCTGGGACCATGTCCCCGTCTCCAGAGGTGCTGTAGCTCCTGCTCTGGAGCGTCCACCACGGGGTCTGCCAGTCCGGACTGCACGAACCTCCGTGGTGTGCGTGCTTCTGCACTGCCACCCAGGATCTGGTCCAGCTCTGGGTAGTAGGGGCAGTAGTGGGGGGCTGCCCCAGACCGGGAGCTCTCCTCTCTGGCTTTGGCGTAGCCCTGCCGCAGCTCCTTTACTTTGGAGCGCACCTGGTCGTGGGTGCGGGGGTAGTGGCCCTTCTGGGCCAGGGCTTCAGCCATGCGGCCATCAATTTCGGCATTTCGCCGCCGGCTTTTGAGGGCCTGTAAGGCCTCCTTCTCTCCCCACAGCTCCAGCAGGCTCTTTATCTCTGCGCCGGACCAGGATGGTGCCCGGCGCTTGGAGCCCTTGGCTGGGTCCCCAGAAGGCTCGGTGGAAGGGCCAGGACGGTCTTGGGGCTGGGACATGCTGCAGCAAGGTCGCCGTGTGCTCTGGCTCCTTGTCTGCAACAAGTGTCTGTGAGGGTGCCTGTCCCTTTAAGGAATGGCTGCAGCCAGGAACCACAGACGTGCAACCCATGGCCCAGATTGTCCACCAGGGCTTCTTACTGGAGGCCAATTCTTTCAAAAGAAAGGACTCCCCCCGTCCACACTCACGTTCTTTCGCTGGATCTCCCTCGAAAAAGGCGTTCTTCCTCGTAAAATTAGGTGTACAGCCGTCGAAAGAAAAGCCGCATTCTTTCGATTTACTTTCGAAAGAACGCAGCTTGAGTCTGGACGCAGGGGAAGTTCTTTCGAAAAAAGGCTACTTTTTTCGAAAGAACCCCTGAGTCTGGACACGGCCTCGGTGTTAAAAACATAATTATGCCCGAGCCATTTTCCTAGTGCTGCAGCTAGGGAGAATGGTTTAATTTAAATTATTAAACAGATTAAGCAGCCTAACTTTCTTGTGTTCTTATTTTCCTTGCCGGGTGGGGAAGCACTGGGATGGATTCCCTAGGAAGGAGGTGGAATCTCCTTCCCTAGAGGTTTTTAAGTCCCGGCTTGACAAAGCTCTGGCTGGAATAATTTATTTGGGATTGGTCCTGCTTTGGGCAGGGAGCTGGACTCGATGACTCCTGAGGTCTTTTCCAGCCCTGGGATTCTATCATTCTAATGCCACTTTCACTTCCAAGCAGTCTTCAGAGCAGGGCTAGAGTTGCAAACTTTGTTCTGCTCTTCCTCTCAAGGTGGGTCTGATCTGCCCACCAAGAGTGGCTGCACAGGGGAAGGACAACTCCTGTCCCTTCCCAGCCTGGCCAGGTTAGCAGCTGGGTGCCCCAGGCTTCTTGCCACATGGGGAGATCAGATTTCCTGCTCCATCACACATTGCTTGGCTGTGAAATCGGTAGGCCCCCCCGTTAGATTTTCTGGGACCTAATTTCTCCATGGAGCAGGGGTGGGGAAGCTTTATTAAGTCTGGGCTCTGACCCACAGAAAAATCAGTCAGGGGCTGAATATAAGTGAGAAACAAAAAAAAAAAAAAAAACCAACCTCCACCAGTTTGGGCTCCCCAATGCTGGGTGGGAACCCCGTGTTTCAGGGGCCGGATCCAGGCAAGTCAGGGGCTGCATCTGGACCCCAGGTTTTAGGTTCCCCATGTAGTAAGTTGAGGGTCAGTAATATGGAGTAAATAGGCCTCAACAGAGGCCTGTAACATGAAAACAGCAACAGGCCTAGAATCTAGTGAGCAAGACTTAGGTTGAGTAACACAGGAGCCAAGAAAGAGGCCCTACTGATAACTGTGTGAGGGTATGTCTACACTACAGCACAGGGCACCATGCTCTGCAGCAGGGCCTGTAGGTTTGCATTTCTGGCTCGGTCCTCAGCCAGCTGCTCCTGGCGGAGCTGCAGGTCAGCCCGCATCCAGGCCTCCACTGTGCGGTGCAGGACTCGCAGTGCCCCCAGGTGCTGGTCTCGGTACTCCTACTCCGTGGTGGTGGTCTGGAGCAGGCCGCGGGTGCGGGAGCGGGAGCATGTCCTTGGCGGGGTGGTGCGCCCTGCACAAGCAGCTGGTGCAGCTGGAGAGAAAGAAGAGAAGTGGTCAGTTCTCCCTGGGGACACAGTAGATGATGCCCAGCCCCCCTCTCCCACCACCCCGCAACGTGAGGGTGACAATGCCCTGCACCGTCAGAGCCATTGTGCTTGTACAGAGGCCATGGTCAGGATGTCTGGCTCTCCCCAGGACTGGGAGCTGCCCCAAGACCGCACCCATGTCCCTGTGTCATGTATAGTGTGGCCAAGGCGGGGGGTGGGGAGATGTCCCCTGCCTCCATGTAGAGGGGACATGTGAAGGGAAAGCATCCTGCTGGGTCCCACCCCGGGGTCGGGAGGATGTCAGGTTTCTTCACACACACATGTGCCTTTTGGGCCACGGCCCCTGGGTGTCACGCAGCTGGAGTCACCTGCCCAAGGGTGGCATGGCATGTGCTCGCATGTGCACAGGTGTCTGCGTGATCTGTGGGAGGCATGGCCCATGCACGCGGTCCCTGGTCTCCCTCCCGCCTTCCCCCCCAAACTACTTAATTCGAACTACTTACCCGGTAGGGTCTCCCTAGTCGACCCTGCCAACTCCAGTGCTGGAACTCCTTGTGGTGGCTCCTCCGGTGTGCCCAGGTCAGGGCCCTCCAGTCCCGGCTCACTGCCTCCCAGGCTGGTGCAGACCGCCCTGCCCCCCAAGAGTCAGTCAAGGGCGGCGAAGTAGGGGCAGGTGGCAGCCCCTGCTGTGGCGCCGCCCCTGCTGTGGTGCCGCCCCTGGTGGCCCTGGCGTACCCCTGCCGCAGCTGTTTTATTTTCAGGCGCACCTGCTCTTGCGTGCTCCTGTGTCCCTTTCGGGCCCTGGCAGCCGCTATGCGGCCGTAGACGGCCGCATTCCTCCACCTAGTGCGGAGATCATGGAGGTTGGGGGCCTGCCTCCAAATCTCAATGAGGTCCATGACCTCCGCACTAGACCAGAAGGGTGCACACCATCTATGGCCCCTGGCTGCTGGGGGACTGGGCAGGGGATGGCTCGCTGGCACTGGCTGCCCGGCTCATCCTGCGGCCACTGGGTCGGGGCAGAGACTGTTGGCAGGGCTGGCTGTGGCAAGTGCCTTCTGGCCAGAGTCTACCCCTTTTAGGGCCCGGGGCTGGGGGAGAGGAGAGGAGTTTTTCTGGTTTGGCCCAGAGTAGCCACCAGGGGGAACCTGGGAAGGACTAGCCCTCCAGCTAGTTCGAATGAAGTGGCTACACAGCCCTTAATTCGAACTACTTAATTCGAACTAGGCGTTAGTCCTCGTAGAATGGGGTTTACCTAGTTCTAATTAAGCGCTCTGGTAGTTCGAATTAAGTTCGAACTAGTAGTTTGTATGTATAGACGCTATGAAAGTTAATTCGAACTAATGGCTGTAGTGTAGACATACCCTATTTGTGTAAGTTAGATTGAGCATGGAAGGACACAGGGAGGCACTGGGTACAGACTATGAGCCAAAGAGGAGTAGCGGAACATCTTAATAAGAAATGTCTTGGTACAAAGACTCCCCAAAAACTAATGTCCATACCGACCTAGGTTCAGGACTGGGTCGAAATCGACAGCATGAAGGATAGTAAGTAAGCCCCCCCTCTGTAAGGTGAGAGTGGTAACTAGGCAACAGAGGATGGCAACCTGGGATGTGAAGAAATGATGCAAGTTGTTTGTGCCTGTCTTTAAAAGGACACCGCAAAGGGTGCTCTCCGGCCAACCTGGAGGGGCGGGGGTGCGCACTAGGCGCCTGAACGGCAGGTGTCATTGCCTAAACTTACAGAATGCACAGTAGCTTAACTTTGACTAACTGCTGTTATTATCTGTTCTATGGCAATAGGCCTGCCTGGTGTTGGTACCTTGTCAACGTGGGCCATAGTGCCCAGTGGTGTAACATTGTACTGATCTCGGTTACCAACTGGTAGAGCTTCGCATTTGACAATAAACCTGCTCGATTGATTTCAAACCTTGCCTGCATCTGTCGTTTCCGGGGCCTCTCAGAGATCTCCTGTGTTGACCCAAGGGCACGGGGTCTAACGCTCTAGATAAAGGGAGTACCGATTGTTACACATGCAGCTGAAAGTTTATCTTCACCGACGGAGTAGAGGTCCCGTCAGGAACGCACCAGGACAACCCTGACCAGACGATGCTAACACTGACAGTTCAGACCACCTAAGGTACCAACACCGAGGTACGACACCCCACCCCTGCCATAGAGGTCTGCACTGCATGGGAGTCGCCATGAGAAGGGTGTGGCCAGGCTCTGAACACCTAGGGAAGGACTTCGACTCCTTGTGTTTGCTGTTGCTTTTCGGTGCAGCATCATGGCTGAAGGGCACTGGCAGCCCAAGCTCAGATCCTGGTGAAAGAGGCTTGATGCGGAGGTCCTCTTGGTCTTTTCAAATTTTCAGTAGGTCCCTGTGGCACTTCCTCCATCTGGCTTCTCTTCCCTGCATGGCAGGATTCATCCTCAGCTGCTCTTGTCCTGTCTGTCACCTCAAATGGCCCTTGCCACTTGGCCAGCAGAGCTGACTTCCAGCTTGGCAGCAACAACACACCCTGTTCCCACAATATATAAACTCTTGTATATTTATAATATTTACAGTTTATTAATACGGTTGGCACAGTCACAAACACATCAATTTAATAAGGCAGGGAATGTACATTCATATTTCCTTACCAAATACTGACATCATTCCTTCTAGAACAATCTTAGGTGTTAGCCCATCATCTTCCTCATTACCTTCACCTTCCCCATCATCACCAGGGGCCATCATTCTGGCCCTTCCAAGGACTCCATCCTCTCCTCCTTATCAACCGTGGGCTGGGGTCCCACTTTTATACCAAGTGACGCTGACGATAACGATTTATTGCATATTTATGCAATAGGGTGTGTTTATAATGCTTAAATGTTCTTTTCCTATTGGTCTATATATCATTGCTCTTAACTTATTATCATATATGTCAATTCGTTGCCATTTGCCTTTGCGGTTATCTATCGCAATCTGTGTCCTAATTGCTCAACTCAGCCTGAACCAATTATTTGTGACTTATATTTAATAATACTTCTGCTGAGTCTGAGGGTATTGTTCCCGCCATCCTGTGTGGGTGAGAGGTCCAGATCTAAGTTCCCCTTTTTCAGGCTTGGAAAAGCATAAATAAGTTCTGACCAGTATCTGGGCAAGACGGAGTCCCAACAAGGGAAGTCTGCAAACCTCAGCTCCTGCTGTTCTTGCAAACGGCCTGTTGAAGCATGGAGAAAAGATAAAATATAACCCCGTGTTACTTGACCTGGACTGTGAGCTTATGTCTGTTCTCTCATTCAAGTGCAAGCCTGTCCTTTGGTTGATTGTAATGCAGACATGGCACTCACTGGAAAGTGCATTCAGAGGCTGGACCATCTTGTTATACTCTAGAGCAGGAGCCACTGCACCGCAGGGGAACCCGACTCTCCAGGCAGCCTAGGGCTGGGCTGTGCTGTACCCAGGTGGGCTAATGGCAAAGCCCTCCCCCAAGGAGTTGAGTGCTGCTGTGTTGGTATTAGCGGCCTTCAGAAACTTGGGCAGACAGGAGGCCTAGTGTATTATACCTGAACCTAGACATCAGTCAAGCTAACCAAAAGGACGTACAGGAATGACGAGGGCAGTTTTTAGAAGATTTCTTGCATTACAGCTTTTAACTATTACCAAATTAATCTAAATTAACACAAACATATTATTAGCATGTTAGGAAAGTAACTTGATAGGCTACAGGTCCAATGGCCAGAGTCCATAACCTGCCCCTATTCACAGACCAGAGCGGCCCAATGACTGTAGTCAGTAACTCCCTCCCTATTCACAGCGCAGTGCAGCCCAATAGCCAGAGTTCATAACCTGCCCCTCTTCGCAGGGCAGTGCGTCTCAATGGCTACAGTTAGTAACTCGCCCCTTAGTCACAGGGCAGTGCGGCCTAATGGCCAGAGTCCATAACATGTCCTTATTCTCAGGGATGGGGAGACCAATGGCTATAGTCAATAACTCGCTCCCCTATTTGCAGGGCAGTGCACCCAATGGCCAGTGTCCACATGCCGTCTCTATTTGCAGGTCAGTGTGGCCCAATGGCTACAGTCAATAAGTTCACCCCAACTCTCGGGGCTGTGTAGTTCCCGTTCAAAGGAAGGGAGACGGGAGAGGTTCCATCCCTCACAGGGGTGGGCCAGCCCCTCCCTCTCCACTGGAGCCCAGCACAGGGCCAGAGTAGTGGCTGTAGCTCTTGTCACTGATGCAGCAGAGAGAAGCTCCGACTGGCACACGTTGACTTCTGCCGGCCGCTCACTCCCCAAGCAGCCATCGCCTGTCCTGGGTTGCGGCCTGCTGCTGGAGCCACAGGTCTGGTGCAGATCTGAGATGGGTTAACCCTCTCCTGCCCAGTGTGCCCGGTCATCATTCCTTTCCGGCAACAGCCTGTCGGAGCTGCCTGCCTACGCCGGAGTCAGGGAGCCGGGGTCAGAGGTCACTTACGTAACATCCAGGGATGGGGGTAGTGAGTTAATATAGGCTCTGCTACGGCCTACGGCTCTCCCTACGGCCTTGGCTCTCCCCAGGATACTCTGGCCCTGCTGCCATGGGGGAGGGAGGCAGACCAGGCTCAATAGACCAGTGCGCGTGCTTTGCAGACAAGCCCACCTCCATGTCTGATTCACTGGCCATGGTGCTTGGGAAGGGGCTTTTCACAATGTGCCTGAGAATAGTGTCCTAGTCTGGAGAGACAGAGTCTGGGCTGGTCCCATCCTTTCCGAACCGATCCATGGGCAGCCTATAAGATGGAGACAGACCCCCTGCCCCTTGCTCACTACAAAGTCTTTCGTCAGATAAAGGTAGCAACTGTGAGGAGCACCACCCCCACCCCCACCCCCATTTCAGTGTGGGTAGGAGAGAAGAGCTGACTCCCTTCGGGCCCTGCAGGGTCTCTAGGTTGGAGTCTGTGCCTCTTCTGTGAGCACCATCTCCTGGGTCTCGTGGAGGGAGCGGGGGCGGTTGCGTGGTGAGTGGGGGATTAGAGACTTCCACTGCCAGCCAAGGTCTTGACTTGGAATTCCATCTCCTGCCGCTGTCCCTGAAAGAGGAAGGGAACAGCCTAGCCCTGTCGGCCCTGCCCAAGGCTGGCCCACTGGGTTGCAGGCTAGCAGCACAGACCGGGCTTCCATTTTCACCTTTCCCGTCCTCCCTGGGCTAAGGTAAAACTGCCCTGCCCCTTCTGGCCATGCTCACCTCCAAACTGTATTAGAGCCGGTCTGGGACTCTGCCCCCAAATTCTCCTGCAGGACCTGCCTGGGGTCAGACCAGCCAATGCAGAGCCTGCAAAGGAAGGGCAGCCATGTGTCCTAGCCGGGAAGCTGGGAAAACTCCTCCCTGGAGGTAGCCTCCTGCTCAGCCAATCAGCATTGAGACTCAGAGAGGTGGGAGGCTGAGAGGTCTCATGAGACATCCCAAAGGGAGGGGTCAGCTTCAGAGCAAGTTCAGGGAGGCCTCTCACAAAGCCAGAAAGAGGTGTCTGGGGGCTGTCTCTGAGGGTGCCCCTGCCTTGAAAGTGATGTCGGGGTCTCTCAGCGAGGTCAGCACCTACCCACCATCTTTCCACACCAGCACTTTGTCACCACCACCCTTCCTCCAGCCCAGCCCTTGGGACAAACTGACAATCAGCACCCAGAGCTCTCCAATGGGCTACAGACCCACCATTGCTCCTAGCCACCATCCAGCAAGGGTGGGAGAAGACTTGTCACCTTAGAGAGACTCAGGAACTTCCAAAAGAAAAGAATTGCAGAGAAGCAGCACGTTCAGCCCAGTCCATGTTGGCTGGAGTCTGATTGGTCTGGCCTTACAGAGAGCAAAACGACCTGAGTCTCCTCCGTCAATAACCAGCCCTTCGGCCAATAAGCATAGAGAGTTGGGGGGTGGAGGGATCTCAGCAGAAGTCCAAAAGCACAGCCCAGGTCACCTCCAGCTCCAAGGGCTCTGTCAGCCCCACTTCTGCGTGAGGGCTTCTCAGAGCTACAACAGTCCCCTCCCCTCCCACACACACACTCACACTCACACACTGCTGCTTGGGGAGGTGGGGAGAATTGAAAAGGGGGAAGATGCAAGAGAAGGCCAGAAAGAGGGAGGGAAGGAGGCAAAGGGAAGCCAGACTGAGCAGGCACCAAACCTCTCTGAGGCTCTCACCTTCTAACCAGACCCGATACAATCAGCAGCAGGGAAGGAGAAAACTCCAAGGAGATTCCTCTTCCTGCCCACGTCCATTGATCCTAATTCTCCCCCAGTCGCCCAGGGGAGACCTTGAGAAGGAGCCTCGCTGCTGCAGGGCCACGGGAATCTCCGAGGTTGCCCCCTGGCTTGTGCCTCTATCCTGATTGGCTGTTGTCAGGGTCTCTCTGTGAGGTCACCACTGTCCCCCACTAGGATGTGGTCCTGCCACAGGCCTTTGTGATGACACTGACACTCCCACCTTCCCCAACATCCTGCGCCTGGCCAGCCTCTGTGGATGTTTGAGTGGTTCCCCAGGATCACCCCACTGAATGCAGCTGAGTTTGGGGCCCAAGTTGGCTGGGCAATAACTCCCCAGAGGCTGCTCCCTCAGCCACAGCGAGCTTTTCATTAATTAGTAGAGTGTAAGGCCAGAAGGGACCATTAGAACATCAAATCTGACCCTGCCTATCCCAGCCCCCTGTATATCGCAGTAGTTCAGTGGTTCTCAAACTTTTTGGCCCATGGACCACGTGGCTGAATGCAAACCTCTCCGTGGACCACCAGTTGCTAATGGAAACTCGGTGTTAAAAACATAATTATGCCAAGCCATTTTGCTAGTGCTGCAGCTAGGGAGAATGGTTTAATTTAAATTATTAAACATTAAGCAGCCTAACTTTCTTGTGTTCGTTTATCCAGGCAAGCCAGGAGCTGCATCTGGACCTCAGGTCTTAGGTTCCCCCTCCCCTCCATGAGAAGGGTGTGGCCAAGCTGTGAACACCTAAGGAAGGACTTTGACTCCTTGTGTTTGCTGTTGCTTTTCGGTGCAGCATCATGGCTGAAGGGCACTGGCAGGCCATACTCAGCTCCTGGTGAAAGAGGCTTGATGTGGAGGTCCTCTTGGTCTTTTCAAGTCTTCAGTAGGTCCCCGTGGCACATCCTCCATCTGGCTTCTCTTCCTTGCATGGCAGGATTCATCCTCAGCTGCTCTTGTCCTGTGTCACCTCGAATGGCCCTTGCCACTTGGCCAGCAGATGACTTCCAGGTTGGCAGCAACAAAGCACACCCTGTTCCTGGGTTTTAATTGTCAACTTCAAGTCCCTTGTTTCCATCCTGTGAAGGGAACCTGGGAAGGGCTAGCCTCCAGCTAGTTCAAATTAAGTGGCTACACAGCCCTTAATTCAAACTATTTAATTCGAGCTAGGCGTTAGTCCTCGTAGAATGAGGTTTATCTAGTTCGAATTAAGTGCTCCGCTATTTCGAATTAAATTTGAAATAGTGGTTTACATGTAGGGAGGGAGTTACGAATGGCTATTAGTTCAAATTAACTTTGTAGTGTAGACATAGAATCATAGAATAATAGGACTGGAAGGGACCTCGAGAGGTCATCGAGTCTAGCCCCCTGCCCTCAAGGCAGGACCAAGCTCCATCTACACCATCCCTGACAGATGTCTATCTAACCTGTTCTTAAATATCTCCAGCGAGGGAGATTCCACCACCTCCCTTGGCAATTTATTCCAATATTTGACCACCCTGACAGTTAGGAATTTTTTCCTAATGTCCAATCTAAACCTCCCCTGCTGCACTTTAAGCCCATTACTCCTTGTCCTGTCCTCAGAAACCAAGAGGAACAAATTTTCTCCTTCCTCCTTGTGACACCCTTTTAGATATTTGAAAACCGCTATCATGTCCCCCCTTAATCTTCTTTTTTCCAAACTAAACAAGCCCAGTTCATGAAGCCTGGCTTCATAGGTCATGTTCTCTAGACCTACCCTAACATGTCCCTTTTCTAAGGGCAGGGTAGCCCAATGGCTGTTGTCAATAATTCTCTCCCCAATTTGCAGGGTAATGCAGCCCAATGGCCAGAGTCGATAACCTGCCCCTATTCACAGAGCAGTGCTGCCCAATGACTGTAGTAACTCCGTCCCTACTCACAAGGCAGTCCGACATAACAGCTGGATTTCATAACATGTCCCTATTCTCAGGGCAGGGAAGCCTAATGGCTAGAGGCAAGAATTCGCTCTCCTATTCGCATTGCAGTGTCCCCCAATGGCCAGTGTCCGTACCCTGTCCCTATTTTCAGGTCAGTGTGGCCCACTGGCTACTTGTCAGTAAGTTCATCCCAATTCACGGGGTTGTGTAGTTCCCTCTCAAGGGAAAGGAGACTTTGTGAGAACCTGGGAGGTGTGAGGCTGAGAAGTCTCAGAAGATATCCCAAAGGGTGGCCCAGGTCAGGAGGGGTCAGCTTCAGAGCAAGTTCAGCCCACCTCTTTGGGCGGCCGCTCACAAAGCCAGAAAGAGGAATTTGGGGGCCGCCCCTATCTTGAGACTGATGTCGGGGTCTCTCAGCGAGGCCAGCTAGGGTTGCCAGGTGTCCGTATTCACCCGAACAGTCCGGTAGTTTCACTTCCTGTCCAGTAAAAAAATTCAAAGGATACTGGACACCTGAGATGTTCAGTCATTTCTGATTTTTTCCCCAGCCAGGTGGCGAAAATGCTGGGCACCTGGCAACCCTTCGACACACTCAGCACCCAGCGTCCCCCTGCACTGAGTCTCCCTCTGGCCTCCAACAACCCCAGCCCCCCCGACCCCAGGCTGACCTGGTTCCGCAAGGCTGCCAGCACAAAATGGCTGCCAGAAAAAAGACCAAGAGGAAGTGCTCAACCACTCCCCTGTTCCTATCCCTGCCCTCACTGTTAAAGGGGACATGCTGTTTTAATGCTGTTTTATTTTATTTTATTTGCTCAAGAACTTTGGTCTCCCCCCCCCCCTTTTTTCTTCAACAGAATTTTTTCCTGGGTTTTTTTGGAAGGGGGGTGGCGTGTTCAGTATTTTCGTTTCAATAATCTGGCAAGGCTAAGGTCAGCACCTACCCAGCATCTTTCCACACCAGCCCTTTGTCATGTCACTGCCTCCACCACACTTCCCCCAGCCCACCCCCTGGGACAGTCAGCACCCAGAGCTCTCCAATGGGCTACAGACCCACCACTGCTCCTAGCCACCATCCAGCAAGGGTGGGAGAAGACTTGTCACCCTAGAGAGACTCAGGAACTGCCCAGAGACAACAAGTGCACAGAAGCTGCTTGATCAGCCCAGGCCATGTTGGCTGGAGTCTGGTCTGGCCTTACAGAGAGGAAAAGGACCCGAGTCTCCTCCGTCAATTACAATCCCTTCGGCCAATCAGCATTGAGAGCTGGGAGGTGGAGGGATCTCAGCAGAAGTCCAGAAACTCAGCCCAGGTCACCTCCAGCTCCAAGGGCTCTTCCAGGCCCACCTCTGCTTGAGGGCTTCTCACAACTATAGTATTCCCCCTCTCCCGCCCAACACTTCCCCACCTCTGCTGGTGAGGTGGGGAGAATTGAAAAGGGGAGAAGATGCAAGAGAAGGCCAGAAAGAGGAAGAGAAGGAGGCAAAGGGAAGCCAGACTGAGCAGGCACCAAACCTCTCTGAGGCTCTGATCTTCTCACCAGACCTGATACAATCAGCAGCAGGGAAGGAGAAAACTCCAATGAGATTCCTCTTCCTGCCCACGTCCATTGATGCTAATTCTCCCCCAGTCCTCTGGCAGGGACCTTGAGAAGGAGCCTCGCTGCTGCAGGGCCACGGGAATCTCTGAGGTTGCCGCCTTGGCCTCCGTCCGGCTCCCCAACTGGGTTACATATTCCCAGAGTGTAACACAAGGTACAGGCCAAGGTCCCTGCGAAGGAAAGGGTCTGCAGCCCACTCTGGTTCCTGGGAAGGGCTCAGGGTTCAGCATGTTTCTCCCATCTCCTCCTCCCCAAGGGAGGGAAAAGGGAGCTGTGAGGCTTGTGGGGACGGCCCCGCCCGGTGCAGGGTGAGTACGCCTGGCTCCCTCCTCGTGCTGCCGTGTAATTCTCGGCTTGTTCTGCCTGTAGCTCCACCCACAGTTTTGCAATTCTATGGCATATCCGCCAAAGTCAGCAACCCCACCCTGATCCAAGGGGCAGAGCGGCCCAATGGCCAGAGTCAGTAAGGTTGTCCCTATTCTCAGGGATGTGCAGCCCAATGGTGAGAGTCCAAAACTCACCCTCTATTCATAGAGGAATGTGTCCCAATGGCCAGAGTCCATAACACACCTGTATTCCCAGGACCCGAAGACTGCAGCCAGTAACTTACCCCCTATTCACAGGGCAGTGCACCCAATGCACAGAGTCCATACCCTGCTCCTATTTGCAGGGCAGTGTGGCCCATTGGCTCTATTCAGCAACTCCCCCCACATTCGCCGGGCAGTGTTGTCCAATGAGTACAGTTCACAACCTGCCCCTATTCGCAGGGCAACATGGCCCAATGGCCAGATTCAGTAACTTACCCCAATTCTTAGGGTAGGACGGCCCAATGGCTGGAGTCTATAACCTGCCCTGTATATACAGGACTGTGCGACCCAATGGCCAGAGCCAATAACCTGCCCCTGTTGACAGAGCAGTGTGGCTCAATGGCTACTGGCAGTAACTCCCCCCCCCCCATTCGCAGAGCAAGGCAGCCCATTGACCAGAATCCATAATGCACCCCCCTATACACAGAGCAGTGTGGCCCAATGGCTACTGGCAGTAACTCCCCCCCCAATTCGCAGAGCAAGGCAGCCCATTGGCCAGAATCCATAATGCACCCCCCTATACACAGAGCAGTGTGGCCCAATGGCTACAGTCAATAAGATCATCCCAACTCATGGGGCTGTGTAGTTCCCTCTCGTGGGAAAGGAGACAGGGGAGAGGTTCCATCCCCCACAGCGGGGGGCCAGCACCTCCCACTGCACTGGAGCCCAGTGCAGGGCCAGAGTAGTGGCTGTAGGTCTAGGCACTGATTTAGCGGGGAGAAGCTCCGACTGACACACGCTGACGTACGCCGGCGGCTCACTCCCCAAGCAGCCATCGCCTGTCCTGGGTTGCTGCCTCCTGCGGGCACCCCAGGTCTGGTGCAGATCTGAGGCAGGTTAACCCTCTCCTGCCCAGTGTGCCCTGTCACAATCCCCTTCCTGCAATGGATGGGTCACATGGGAGCCTAGGCTGTCCCTCCCCACTGGGCATCTGGCCACATGCATCACCCAGGATCCTCCAGCTCTCAGAACAAGGGTGCTGTGGGCTCCGGCAAAGGCCAGCCCTGCTCTCAGGCTTGAGCAGGCTCTCTGGCTGTAACCCTCTGCTCGGCCAATGAGCACTGAGACTCAGAGAAGTGGGAGCCGGAGAAGTCTCAGGATATGTCCCAAAGGCTGGCCTAGGTCAGGGGGGATCAATCTCAGAGCATCTCCAACCCCACCTCTTTGGGAGCATCCCACTCAGCCAGAAAGGAGTTGGGGGGGCTGTCTCTGAGGCTACCCCTGTCTTGCAACTTGTGTGGGGACGGGAGGAAGAAAAGGGAGGAAGAAAAGGGAGGAAGAAAACCTCTCTGAGGCTCTCACCTTCTAACCAGGCCCGACACAATCAGCAGCAGGGAAGGAGAAAACTCCAATGAGATTCCTCTTCCTGCCCACGTCCATTGATCCTAATTCTCCCCCAGTCGCCCAGGGGAGACCTTGAGAAGGAGCCTCGCTGCTGCAGGGCCACGGGAATCTCTGAGGTTGTCCCCTGGCTTGTGCCTCTATCCTGATTGGCTGTTGTCAGGGTCTCTCTGTGAGGTCATCACTGTCCCCCACTAGGATGTGGTCCTGCCACAGGCCTTTGTGATGTCACTGCCCTCCCAGCCTTACCCAGCAAGGCTGGTGCCCTGCACCTGGCCAGCCTCTGTGGATGTTTGAGTGGTTCCCTAGGATCACCCCACTGAATGCAGCTGAGTCTGGGGCCCAGGCTGCCTGGGCAGTAACTCCCCATAGGCTGCTCCCTCAGCCACACTCAGCTTTTCATGAATTAGCAGAGTGTAAGATCAGAGAGATCATTAGAGCATCAAATCTGACCCTGGCTATCCCAGCCCTTGTATATCGCAGTTGCTCAGTGGTTCTCAGACTATTTGGCCCATGGACCACCTGGCTCAATGCAAACCTTTCCGTGGACCACCAGTTGCTAATGGACACTTACCGTTAAGTACCTATTTACTCCCAAGCCATTTGCTAGTGCTGCAGCTAGAGAGAACGATTTAATTTAAATTTTTAAACAGATTAAAAGTTTAACTTTCTCATGTTCATTTATCAAGCTTCCTTTTAAATAAAGTAAAATATTAATTTATGTCTCTCAAAAAAAGTTGTCAATGTTTTCTTTATTTATGGCAGGGGAGAGGTACCATTTTTGGGGTCGTGGGCAACTGAGCCACATAAAAAGCAGTTGGGGGCCACGCAAGTTAGAAGCAAAAAAAAACCCAACCCTCATTGTTGTGCACCCTAACCGAGACACCTTACTCCTATGCACTCCAGCCTGAGGTGAGGGGAAGACCCGGGGACAACCGAGGTTCAGGGCTTCCCATAGGCCAGATTTACTTTTCTGAGATTCTGGAGTCAGTGGATTTTGTGGACACCCTTAGGCTCTGGGGCGGGAACAGAAATGAGAGGCTCAGTGTGCGGGAGAGGGCTGCCAATGAATAGGAGAGGAACGATGGTGCAGGATCTGGATGGGAGGTGTGGAGTGTGAGGGGGGGTACGAGATCTGGGTGCAGAAGCAGGCTGGGAGTAGGGTATCAACCCAGGAGGGAGCGAGCAAGAGCGAGGGAGGGAGCTGTGTATGGCCAGAAGGGAGGGTGCAGGAAAAGGAAGTTACTCACTTTGGTGCAGTAACGACAGTTCTTCGAGTTGTGTATCCCCGTAGGTACTGTTACCGGTCTATCGAACACAATGAGGAAGGTCAAAGGTGTTTAAGGACACTTCCCAGAGAGTTATTGAATAACCCAACTCATCCGCTTAGGAATGGTATTTCAGGATGGGACCCTCTTCCCGTATCTAATCACCGGGGGTGCGTCTACACTGGGCCACTTATTCCGGAAAATCAGCCGCTTTTCCGGAATAAGCTGCGAGCTGTCTACACTGGCCCCTTGAATTTCCGGAAAAGCATCGACGCTGTACTGTACAAAATCAGCCGCTATTCCGGAAACACTATTCTGCTCCCGCTCGGGCATAAGTCCTTATTCCGGAACACTGTTCCAGAAAAGGGCCAGTGTAGACAGCTTTTCCGGAAAAGCAGAAAAAACGGAATAAAGCAGTTTGGACGCCGGGAGACCCCGTAGGAGCCGCGGACTTCCTGGTAAGCCCGCGCTGTTAAAGAGCTCTCAGGCTGCTGGGCGCATGTGCCAGGAGCCTGCCTGGGTCAGCTCTGCCACCTGCTGTGCTGCTCAACAGGTCATCTCACTGCGCCATGGCAGCTTCAACCGGAGAGCCCCCTGGACTCCCAGCGGAGGAGGCCCCCAGGGGCCGCAAAAGGCGGGCCCCATCATGGACCCCCAGGGAGCTGGAGACCCTCCTGGAGTTATGGAAGGAGGAGGAGGGTCTCCACGACCTCCATTCCCGGCGCCGCAACGCCGACCTGTACACCCGGCTTGCACAGAACCTGGCCCACCAGGGACACCCCAGCCGCAATTGTGAGCAGGTCCGCTCAAAAGTGAAGGAGCTGCGGCTGGGGTATGTCAGGGCCACTGAGGGCAGGGGGGCAGGACCCGACGCCTGCCCATACTTTGAGGAGCTCCACTCCTTTCTGGGCGAGCCCGCCCCTCAAGCCCCACCGGTCCCCGTGGACACCTGCCAGCGCCCACCCATCAACCGTCCCATGGAGCCGGAGGAGGGAGAAGAGAGCGGCAGCGCATCTGGCGAGGAGGCCACCATTGCCACCCAGCAGGCCCCCTCCAGCAACTCCTCCGAGGCCGGGGAGGAACCCACTGGTGAGTCTGTGCAGTTTGCACTCCCAAGGGTGGGGGGGCGGAAGGCGGGGGGGTGGGGAGCCAGGTGCCCGGAGGGGGGAGGGGAAGAGCATGTCACTCAGGCCACGTGAGCTGCACGCTGCGTAGCATTAGGCAGCAAGCAGCAGGTGCAACCACGTGCAGCCTGGTGACCGAGCGGCACGTGGCCACGGCAGGCAGCTG
This sequence comes from Pelodiscus sinensis, assembly GCF_049634645.1. Classification (NCBI taxonomy): domain Eukaryota; kingdom Metazoa; phylum Chordata; order Testudines; family Trionychidae; genus Pelodiscus; species Pelodiscus sinensis. The sequence goes on along the minus strand of NC_134711.1, from coordinate 330,729,987 downwards.
CAGGCCACGCCTGGGACCCTGCTGCTCACATACATTCGGCGGGACCAGGGGGAAGGGTGGATGCCGGCTGGAACCGGCCAGGGCCCCAGGGACTCAGCCCAGAGCCCGCAGCTCCGCCAAGGGTGCAGCACAGAGAACGGCACACTGTCCCATGCCTGGCTGTGAGGCACAGCCAGCTTCTATTGGGTAGACCGCAGCGTCACGGTCCTGTGAACGTGGCCCCCAGCGAGCCCCTCGCCTGCTCCCGGTGCCTTGGCTGGTTCCCCAAGGGAAGTCCCTACTGGGGCCACACATGTTCCTGGGCTACCGGGCTTGCGGGAGGGATCGTGGGAGGGAGAAGGGCCCCTGAGTTGTGCTGCAAGGATGGGACATCCCCCCACCCAGTCACTCTTCTGGTTCCGTCCAGGAGATATCCCACGCGAGGGGATCTGAGATCCCAGACCGCCTCTGCCAGATGTGCTCCCAGGCACTGCGTGGGGATGCATCTCGCTCCCTGTCAAACACCAGTGAATTAACCCAAAGCTTTTCACAGTCTCCACCGGCAGGGAGTTCCACAGGTGAACGCTGCACAAGCACCCTCCCGCCCTGCACGGGGCCAGGATACAGACCGGTGCTTACAATACCCTGGAGGGAGGACCCTACTCCAGGGGCAGGCAGGAGGGGAACCGAGTGGGCCCAAGCCACACAACTGTGGGGTCACCTGGGCTCAGGGGTGGAGGGCATGCGGTGTGGGGACAGTGGACGGCCTGCCTGACTGACCCATCCTTTCTTCTGTTCCCTGCAGCGGGACCCAGCACCAGACCCTCTACTGCAGCAGCAGCGGCACCCCTAGCAGGCCAACCCCGGAGGCACAGGCTCCGGCAGAGGGACCAGCTGCTTCGGTGCCACGTCAACGCTGTGGAGGCAATCCAGGCCTCCATCGAGGAGCGGGTGCAGGGGGACCTGCAGTGGCGGCAGGACGCCTGGGCTGCCTTCCTGGACGAATGCAGAGGGATGCGTACCACCATGGACACGCTGATGGCACATATTGTGCATGCTATTCATTATGGCATGGGTGGAGCCCAGGCCCCCACCATCCCTCCCGTAGCACAGCTCATGTCCCCTCCCATCCCAGCTCCTGCCCCTGTTTCTGCCCCTCCTCCTATCCCAGCTCCTGGCCCTGTTCCTGCCTCTCCTCCTATCCCAGCTCCTGGCCCTGTTCCTGCTCCTGACCCTGTTCCTGCCCCTGCCTCTGCCCCTGCTCCTGGCCACCTCCGCGTGCAGCCTGCCCCAATGTGGTCTGCCCAGCATGGGCGGGCTGGCCCCCGGAGGAGCGCTCGCAGGGGCCACCCGTCCCAGTAACTGCCCCCCCTCCTGTCCCAGTTGAAGGTCTCCCCCCCCCTCCTATCCCAGTTGAAGGTCTCCCCCCCGTCCCAGTTGAAGGTCTCCCCCCCTCCTGTCCCAGTTGAAGGTCTCCCCCCCCTCCTGTCCCAGTTGAAGGTCTCCCCCCCCCTCCTGTCCCAGTTGAAGGTCTCTGCCCCCCTTGTAAATAAACAGGTCTCTATTTTGCTGTTCATTCCTGTGTTGGGTATTGTGTAACTCTAGGTAGTGTACGAAATGATGTGAGATGCCAAGTAGCCACTTAAATGTAACATGGTGGCAAACTGTGGAGAACGAAATCTGTACTCTATCACTGGGGGGGCCCTTCGTAAGTGGTCAGTAGTTTGTGGCGCAGAAATAAATGCTGACACTTTTCAGTAACATGTAAACCACAAACTATTATTAACATAGATAACAAACTAGCAAGAACGGTTACAAGATGCACACAACAGATAATTAAACATAGTCTAGGCGCAGGGAGGACGATTGGTGATGTTGCTGGCCACCTCGATCCTTTGGTCCTTCCGGGCCTCAGGAGAGGAATAGCCAGGAGATCCCTCGACGGATGATGACGGTGTTGCTGGCCACCTCGATCCTTTGGTCCTTCCGGGCCTCAGGAGACGAACAGCCAGGAGATCCATCGACGGACGATGACGGTGTTGCTGGCCACCTCGATCCTTTGGTCCTTCCGGGCCTCAGGAGAGGAACAGCCAGGAGATCCCTTGACGGACGATGACGGTGAAGCTGGCCATGTCAGTCCTTTGGGCCTTCCGGGCCTCAGGAGAGGAACAGCCAGGAGATCCATCGAAGATGTCACTGATGTGAGCCTTCCACACAAGTCCCAAATCCTGTTGGCTGTTCTTCAGGACGGCAATGGTGGCCTAAACCCTAGCCTAACTTAAAATAAAAACCCTAACTACGCCCGACGCACCCGACGAACAGACTCAATGACGGCCGATGTGCTGTGACCTGACGCTTTACTATACTATTGGGGGGGGGGAGGTAAGGGGAGGAGGTGGGGAAGGGTAGGAGCTGGGACGGAGCATGTCCACCAGGGCCTCTCTAATGCGCACTGCCTCCTGGCACGCCCGGCGGATGGCAGCTGTGGCGGGCTGTTCCAACGTCTGTGCCTCAGCTGCCACCCATGCAGGGAGGAAGGCCTCCCCACTGCGCTCCACAATATTGTGGAGCACGCGGCCAGCACCTCCGTTGCATTCTGCTCACCCATGTCGAGACGGGTGAGCAAACAACGGAAGCGGCCTTTTAAGCGTCCAAATGCCAGCTCCACTGGGTTTTGGGCCCGGTTGAGGCGGTCGTTGAACCGGGCCCGGTTCTGGTCCAGCTGCCCCGTGTAGGGCCGCATGAGCCAGGGCATCAGGGGGTAGGCCACGTCCCCGATGATGCAGATGGGCATCGGCACATCCCCGACAGTCAAGTCCCGCTGGGGGAAGTAGGTGCCCGCCTCCAACCTCTGAAACAGTCCTGAGTTCCGGAGGATGCGGGCGTCGTGTGCCCGGCCGGACAAGCCCCCGTAGATGTCCACGAAGCGGCCCCGGTGATCCACGAGGGCCTGCAGGACGATGGAGCAGTACCCCTTTCTGTTCATAAAGTGGGCTGCTCGATGCTCCGGGGCCCGGATAGCGATGTGGGTGGCGTCCAGGGCTCCCCCGCAGTTGGGGAACCCGAGGGCAGCGAAGCCAGCCATGGTCTCATCGACGTCGCGCAGGCGGATGATTCTCGGGAGCAGGACATCGTTGATGGCGTGGACGACCTGCAGAAGGGTGCAGAGAAACACAAGGGAACACATCACATACGGCAGGAGTGAGTGTGCGCTCCCTTGGGCCCCCCCCTTGATTCCCTCTGTCCTCACACACACACACACACACACACACACACACACACACACACACACACCCCAGGGCCCCCCTCGCCGCAGGCCCCCTCCCCCATCGGGCCTGTGTAAGGGAGGGGCCGCCCAAACCTCTGGGTGACCCAGCCGGGAGTCTTGGCTGTCCCTGGGCCTGGAGTGGAGCACCCTCCCCCCATCCCACTCCCCCTGGGACTTACCTGGATGACGATCACTCCAACGGTGGATCTTCCCACCCCGAACTGGTGTGCCACCGAGCGGTAGCTGTCCGGTGTGGCCAGCTTCCACAGCGCGATGGCAACCCTCTTGTTCACGGGGATGGGTGCCCGCAGCTGGGTGGCGGTTCTCTGCAGCGCGGGGGTGAGCCAGGTGCACAGCGTCAAGAAGGTCTGCTTCCTCATCCGAAAATTCCGGATCCACTGGTAGTCGTCCCATAGTCCGAGGACCACACGGTCCCACCAGTCGGTGCTGATGTCCAAACTCCAGAGTGGCCGGTATACGGTGGGGTGCTGATGCGACAGGGTTGCCAGGGTCCCCCTGGTGAGGGAGTCCAAGGCGATCTCTGCCTCCTGGTCCATGATCAGCATGGCACCAGCCTGCAGCACGAGCTGCAGCCACCTGAACAGCCCCAAGAGGGGCCCGACCAGGCACATGACCACCCGTGGCTCCATAGCAGACAGAGCAGGGCAGAAAAAAAAACGCAGGGAAAAGCAGTTGGGGGCCAAAGGGTGGTGTCCCCAAAAGTCAGAGGGCAACCACAGACCCTGCGAAGGGTGTCAGACCCTGGCAGAGGCCCCAAGCCACAGGAGCAGGAGACCAACGGCTACCCGGCGAGACCCCTTTAACCACGTATCTGAACGGCGCTCTGGCCCCGCCCCCGGAAAGGTCTGGTGGCCTTTGCCCTCTTCAAAATGGCTCCCGGCTTCTGCTTTTCCGGAAAAGCGCGCCGCCAATGTAGACGCTCCTTTTCCGGAAAAACTGAAAACGGACTTTGGGTGGCCTCCGCTGGCTTCCCGCCCAGCATCTCCTGGTTGATCCTCTGCAGCCTGGGGTCTTGCCAGTCCGGGCTCAGGCTCTTCGCCGTTGCTTCCGGCTGGCCCCCTCTTGCCTTGGGGATGTGGGGATGCGCTCCTCGGCTCGCCCGCTGCGAGTCCCACGGCGCGGTCCGTCGGCTCCTCCTGTGGCCTCCCCGGCCTTCCCTCGGCATCCTCCGCCGCAGTCTCCCGCCTGCGGGTGTGCCCCCCACTGGTGTGCTGGTGCCGTGCTTAAAAGCGGCTGCCAGCTTGCTGCACATGCGTGGCAATACAGCCGGCGCTCCCCCGGCTTTCCGCTCGTGGCGCGAGCTGCCCGCGCGCCTGGACCCGGCGCAGGTGACGGGGCTGGCCCGTCACATGCCCTTTATGTACAATTTGAAATACTTGCAAGCTCGGAATACTGCCCGTAGTTCAAGTATATTGATGTGCAGCAACATTTCTGCTCTGGACCACTTGCCCTGGACTGTCAGGTTTTCCATATGGGCACCCCATCTCGTAAGGGAGGCATCGGTGGTTATTTGCTTTGACGGCTGGGGGCGATGAAAGGGGGCACCCCGTAAAAGGTTTTCTGGTTTGGTCCACCATTGCAAGGATGCCTTGACATGAGGAGGCAATACTACCAGCTTGTGGACACTGTGCTTTGCTGGAATGTAAACTGAATCCAGCCAGTGTTGGAGACACTTGCGCAACAAGGACTTCTAAGCCAGCAGCTGTAACGTCTCTGCTAGAGCCTGCGTCGAGAACTGGGAGATTCGGTGCATGTAACGTACTGTACTTTAATAACCTTACTCTCAGGCTTTTCTTTCTTGTAGTAATAACCCTTTAGATGTTAGATGCTAAAGGATTGGCCCAGCGTGATTTGTGGGTAAGGTCCAGAGGGTAGTTTCTTGTGGCTGGTTTCTTGGAACCGGACAGGACTTGTTCGGGGTAGGTGGGATTGGGTGCTAGGACCCCCCACCGGTGTATGAGTCCCAGGGCCATCTGGGGCACGGATATTGCTGGGGTGTCGGAGGGGTTTTGCTCGGGAGGCTTCAGGCAGGCAGCTGAAGCGCTCTGTGGGACTGGTTTGTGGCCTGTTTGGAGAGGTCACCAGTCTCGGGGCTGTAAGGAGCCCCGGAGTTGAGCAATTCGCCCTGAGCGGATGCCCTCAGCTGTGCCCAGACTCGGCCCGGTCTGTCACAGGCAGAACAAGGAGCAATGGTCTCAAGTTGCAGTGAGGGAGGTCTAAGTTGGATATTAGGAAAAACTATTTCCCTAGGCGGGTGAGGTAGCTCTGGGATGGGTTCCCCGGGAAAGTGGTAGAATCTCCATCCCTAGAGATTTTCAAGTCCCAGCTTGACAAAGGCCTGGCTGGGATGATGGAGTCAGGGTTGGTCCTGCTTTGGTAGGAGGCTGGACTTGATGACTCCTGAGGCCTCTTCCAGCCCTGGGATTCTATGATTCTATGAATATAAAAGGGAAATAGGAGGAAGGAAACACACTTTTAAAATAAAGAACTTGCTGCTCTAGCCTGATGTCAGTTCTGCCGCACAGACTCTTTGGTAGCCCCGTGTGCTCAGTGCCCGGTACAGGCGGGGCAGGGGGGAGATAGAGCAGCACTGCCTTAGCCATAGATCACCAATAGCTGCGACGGGGAAGAGGGGGCAAACACTTTGTCACATCTGTAAACTGAGCCGCTGGCAGGCGTCCTGCTGTCCCACCCCACACTCTCATTGTGTGTCTCCCCCTCGGAGGGAACTCAGGGAACATCCATTTCTTCCCTCCCCCCTTACTTCTCTTCTTCCTACCAGAGAAGTCTTGGATACAGAGCCAGTTCCACAGGTGGCTGAGCTTGCCAGCTTTACAAACCACACACCAGTGACACCTTCTTGTGGTTCTGTTTGTTCCTTTTCTGTTCTTCTGATGGCATCATTAGACTGTCCCACAAGTGACAGACGGCTGGGACTGGCGTCAGAGAAACTCCCCATCCCTCCCCGGGAACGTGTGGGGCTGGCGTGTAACGGCGTCTCTCAGGTGCCCGCAGCACAGAACAGCTCTTGGCCCTTCTGGGCTGTGCTTTAGGGGCCCTGCTTTCCCGCCCTGTCTACCCCACTGGGTGTCCTCAGCCCCGAGACTTCAGCCCCTTGGAAGGAGAAAGAGGAGAGGCTGGTGTCCCTAGTCCAGCTTCTGGGGGCGAGGAGCTCATCCGCGGAGGTAGCCCGCAGGCCCCTCTCTGTGGGCCCGACAGGAACGTGTATGCTGAGGTGGGGCAGCGTGATGTGTTCCTAGGAGGGGTTACAGCCCTGGGGGCAGTGCCCTAGCCAGCACGCTGGGCAATGCCCAACAATTTAGCCTTTCCAAACTCCAACCAGGAACCAGACAGAGATGCCTGCACATCAGTTTAGGGATCCAGCCGTCCTCAGAGACACACAGGATGACTGGAAAGGTAACTCTAGCAAGAGCAGAGAGTGTCACAATTGGCTAAATCATGTCCCTCGCCCAGGGATGGAAGTGTGGCCTAGGGATCAGAGAGTTAAAATGGGCTTCAGGGGACCCAGATATTAGTCCCAGCTCTGCCACAGGCTGCATGTTTGACCTTGGGTGTGTCACTTCACCTTCCCATTGTCAGCAGAGGCTGCCACTCTGGTGCCCTGTCAGAGGCTGGGCGACATTTGACTACCTATGTATGCTCTCTCGCCGGGCTGCACTGACTGTGGCCAGAGAGCCAGAAGCTTGGAGCACTTTAGCCCAGGCCTGAAGCCTTGGATACATGGGTTTATGTTCCAAGCCCCACCCCCATTACACCCGTGCCTCAGTGTCCCCATCTGTCAAATGGGGCTCATGTCCCTGCTCTCCTTATCAGCATTCTCAGATCCGTGGGCCAAAGGGGCTGTGTAAGAGCTCAGAACTGTAATTCTTCAGTCCCAGTAGCCTGCGCCCTGCAGAAATTCACTTTATTCCCTGGTTAGAAAGTGAAGAAAACACCGAGCCAGGCAGGGTGAGCAGAGCCTGGAATCTGGCTGTGCTTGGCAGGGACCCAGCCGGCAGGGAGGCACCAGGCCCTGGCCCCTGGCAGATGACGGATCCTGGGCTAGACGGACTCTGGGTTTGACTCACACCGGCCGTGTCTATATCCCTGGGCAGGCTCCAGGCCAGGGGGCAATTAGCTCTTGCTGCTGTACGAGGCGTCTGTGCCTGATTAGCCCCTGGTCACACCTCAGCCTCCGCCTGTGTCCCAGGGGCGGGGGGAGTCCCCGGCGCTGCTGCCAGGATGCTGGATAAATACTCCCGGTACCTGGCAGGCTGCAGCCTGCGCTCCAGGCAGCCGGGCCCGGGGGCTTGTTCCTTCCACTGAAGATCATTGTCCTGCCCACCCGGTGAGTCGGCTGCGCGGAGAGACGGGGGGTGATTCTCTGACCCCTCTGTGGGGAGACTCCAGGCAGAGACCAGCCCCACAAAGCGTAAAACGTTTCCTTTTCTCGTCTGTTCTGGGCAAATTCTGCCCCTCGCTGGTCAGTCGGTTCCAGGCAAGTCCCCTCGGGGCAGAGGAGCCCAAACGCCGGGTGCCCAGCAAAGCCCCGTCACCCCCAGGCAGCAAACCAGGCAGTTGGGGAAGGGGCAGGAGTGGACTTTTTTACATGAGTCTTTAAAGGCCCAGATCTCTTCTGCTCTGTGTGAGAGTCCACGTCCCTCAGCTCTGTTGTGTGCTGGATATTTGTCCAATTGCTGCTTATCAGTGTTTTGGGGTTGGTTGGTGCAGGAGGTGGGTGGTTCTGGGAGCACTAGGCCTTGGCAGAAGTGGAAAATCTCATCCAGCTCTCATTGTTCTCCCTGGTGTTCCCTGCTACCCCCCAGCCTCTGCCTGCTGCCCTGACTGTATCTCCTCATCTCACTGGGAACATCTCAGCCTGTTACACCAAAACAGACAGACAGACACACACACACACACACACCAACAACAACACATTTCCCACAAGCTTCTTTCTTCCCATCCCTCTAAGTCTCTGGCTTCTCCCCCGGCTTCACTCTGGCTCCCTCAGGTTCCCACACTAGGAGCTGGGCCCGTCCCTGGCCAGCACTCACAGACATAGACTAGCTCCCAGCAAGCCGGGCGCGTCTCCATGGCAGGGTCTTTGGGCTCGCTCTGGCCGGTCACAGAGACCCACATGGGCTGGGCGAGAGCTGGCAGCAGCCTGCCTACAGGTGCAGGGAATCACAATCCAGCTCCTAGCGCCACCAGAGCCAGAAGGACAAACCCTGCTCCGACTGACCTGCCTCCCAGCCCCACTGAACCCTGCTCAGTTTGGGCCTTGTGAGTGCGCGTCGCTGGGCCTGTCTTATTCCCGTCCGTGTCATCCTGATGTGCCCCTGCGCCTGGGCCCATCCCATGGGCTGTGAGAAATCTGTACTCTCCACGCACTTCTCGCACCAGAGAGGGCCGGCGATTGCCCGGCAACCTGCAGAGCTCAAGGACACGCAGGCCCCATCCTGCTTTCAGCTGCATCCCCTGCCTGACACTTTCCAACCCCCCGCAGACCTGGGGCAGGCTCTGAAGTTCTTAAGGGTTGTGTCCCTCCTCTTCGTAACAAGCTTTTAGTACTTGCAAGCTGCCATCATGTCTCCTCTCACTCTTCCCTTTTCCAAACTAAACAAATCCAGTTCTTACAGTCTCATGTCTTCTAGACCTTTAATCATTTATGTTGATCTTCTCTTGAACTTCTCCAATTTCTCCACATCTTTCTTGAAATGCGGTGGCCAAAACTGGACACAACACTCCGAGTGAGGCTTAATCAGTGCAGATTGGAGTGGAAGAATGACTTCTCGTGTCTTGCTCACAACACACCTGTTAATGCAGCCCAGAGTGATGTTTGCCTTTTTTACCACAGTATTACACTGTTGACTCACAATTAGCCTGTGGTCCACTATGACCCCCCGATCCTTTCTGCAGTACTCCTTCCTGGGTAGTCGCTTCCTATTCTGTATGCATGATGCTAATTCTTCCTTCCTAAGTGCAGTTCCTTTGCATTTGTGCTTATTAAACTTCATCTTATTTACGTCAGACCATTTCTCTAGTTTGAATTTTGAACCTATCCTCCAATGTACTTGCAACTCCTCCCGGCTTGCTATAATTAGCAATAAAGTATAATAAGTGTACTAACAATAATGTAATTAATAAGTGTACTATCTATGGCTATGTCTACACTACAGAGTTTTGTAGACACTAGTCTACATAAGAGTTTTGTAGTTTTCTAGGAAAAACTCTGCCGTGTCCAGGGAACAGGTCTGCTCTTCTGATTTTTTCGGAAGAGCAGACGTGTTTTTTCGGCATACCTTTAATCTCATTTTACGAGGAAAAAGGGATGTTTCAAAAAGATTTTTTTTCTGGCATTTAGCCCAGTGTAGACCTTACCTTCCAACTCCCTGAGTTTACCAAAATCTGCCCTCGTGAAATCCATTGTCGCTATATTCCTGTTTTCCCTCTTACCACTCCGTTAGACCCATGAACTCTATAATTTCATGATCACTTTCACTCAAGCTGCCTTCCACTTTCAAATTGTCAACCAGTTCCTCCCTATTCATTAAAATCAAATCGAGAATAGCTTCCACCTCAACCTTATGAAATAAAAAAATGTCTACAATACATTCCAAGAACTTGTTGGATAGTCTATGCCCTGCTGTGTTAGTTTCCTAACCGATGTTTGGATAGTTGAAATCCCTCATTACCACCAAATCCTGCTCTTTGGATGAATTTTAGTTGTTTAAAAAAGCCTCGCCCACCTCTTCTGCCTGGGTATGTGGTCTGTAGTAGACACCTTGCATAGCATCATCCTTTTTTTTTTACCCCTTTTAATTTAACTCAGAGACTTTCAAAAAGTCTGATTTTATGTCCATCTCAAACACAAGAGAGGGACCTTGTGTGTTAGGATTGGGCAATACAGTGTAGAACTGCAAGTCCATTCCCTGTCCCTTGGTTCCAGAGGAATTCACAGATTCATTTTGCATTTACACAGGGATTGGGAGTTGGCCGGGACAGTGACTGCTCATCATGGTGGGTTTCAATAGCACCAGCTTCCAGCCTGCGACGTTCCAGCTGACCGGGTTCCCAGGCCAGGAGGCGGCTTACCACTGGATCACTATCCCCTTCCTTGTGTTATACGTCACTGCCATGGTGGGGAATTGCCTTGTTCTCTGCATTGTCTGGGCAGACCAGCGTCTCCACCAGCCCATGTATCTGTTCCTTTGCATGTTGTCAGTCAATGACCTCGGGATGTCTTTGTCAACTCTGCCCACCGTGCTCGGCACCTTCCTCTTCCATTTCACAGACATCGCTTTCCATGCGTGTCTAGCCCAGATGTTTTTCATTCACTCCTTTTCCTTCATGGAGTCGGGGATTTTACTGGCCATGGCGTTCGATCGCTTGGTGGCCATCTGTAACCCGCTGCGCTACGCAGCCATCTTGACCCACCCCAGGATCGTGAGAATCGGGCTGGCTGTTGTATTTAAAAGTACTGTCATGCTCTTCCCTTTCCCTTTTCTGATTAAACGGCTGCCAGTCTGCAGAAGTAATGTCCTCTCCCATGCCTACTGCTTGCACCCGGACATGATGGGCTTGGCATGTGCTGACACCACCATCAATAACATCTACGGATTGTTTGCCATTGTTGTCACGTATGGTGTAGACTCACTGTTCATCATGCTTTCTTACATTATGATTCTGAAGACGGTTTTAAATATTGCATCCCACGAGCAGCGCCTCACAGCCCTGAATACCTGCGTCTCGCACGTCTGCGCTGTCTTGCTCTTTTATGTCCCAATAATTGCTGTCTCAGTTTTGCACAGGTTTGGAAAAAGTGCCCCTCGTCTGTTGCATATTCTTATGTCCTATGTCTACCTCTTTGTCCCCCCTGTGTTAAACCCCATTGTTTACAGTGTGAAAATGAAGGAAATTCACAAGAGGATCTTCCGAGTATTCTCTCGGGATGGAATGTGAATGGAGAGACGTGTCAGTTATGGTGCTGTTGGGTGAGTTTTGAGTGGCTTGTTGGACGGACATTGCCTCTTCCCACACACCTGAACAACTCACATTTGTGTAGCCAGTGGCCTGGAAGAGATTCTGTTAACTCCTCTGATATCTTTCAATTATAGTCTCACACATTTAAGGAATTCTAAGTCAATCAGTGTTTCAGGGCTGCGACTGGCTTCTAGTGGCTCCGAGTTGGGGCCGACACTTCATGGCTGGGCCCTGCATGCAAAAGGGAAATAGGAAGAAGGAAAAACACCTGGAAAATAGAGAACTCGCTGGTCGAGCCTCACATCCCTTCTGCAGCACAGAGGATTTGGTAGCCCCATGTCCTCAGTGCCTAGCATGGGGCGGGGAGTAGCACTCTCTCCATAGCCATAAATCACCAATCGCTGAGGCCTCACACTTTGTCGCATCTTCTATTTGTGCCCTGAACACAGTAGGGGCTGCAGGCATCCTTCTGCCCCACCCCACACGCTCATTGTGTGTCTCCCCCTCCGAGGGAAGTCAGGGAACACCCATTTCTTCCCCCTTCTCTCTTCTCTTCTTCCTTTTTCTGGCAAAGAACTCATCCCAGGGGGTGACCTTTCAAATTGCTTTGGAGGCCAAAGCTGAGAGGTGAACGTGGCTCCCATCAACCACGACTTTGATCTAGAGCAGCGGTCACCAACCAGTCGATCGGGATCTACCCATAGATCTTGGAGCCTCTGACAGGTGACCCCCACTGGTTTGGCCAGGAAGTTATCAAGTGCTGGTGGTTCAGTTGCCCCTTCACCCACTGTCATGCTGCTCCTGCCTTGGAGCGGCCCCCCTGGGAGCCTCTTGCTTGCTGTGCAGGGTATGGGAGGGCGAAAGGGGCACTGATGTCAATCCCCACTTAGTTTAATAAAGAATGGGCAGGCTTGTAAAAAAGACCTGTATAAAAATTTAAAAATATACAGTGGGGATCAAACACGTCATGGACTGTGTAAGTAGGGTAGAGTATTGCGAAGTGTTCCCATTGCTGTTCAGTGTGTGAGCAGGAGCAAGGAAGGCTCCCATTACGGCCTGCTGGGAAGGGAGAGAAACAGGGCCGGCCCACAACATTTTGGCACCTGAGGTGGGGAGCTCAAATGATGCCCCGTCTCTTTGGCCAAAACTTTGAAAGGTCTCAATTCTACCTTCTTCCTGTTCTACTCTACCACCGTCTCTGTGCATCTAGAGCAGAGAGAACACATCTGCACCAGCAGCAGACACAATTTTCTACACTCTAGGTACTAGTGGCAACCCCCCCCCCCTCCCAGAGTCTGGCACCTGCGGCGGCTGCCTCAATTCGCCTCATGGAAAGGCCGGCCCTGGAGAGAAAACCTGCATGTGTCTACTTAACCACAGTTTGCTCAACGTCCTTAGGTATTCAGTTGAGGGAGCGGGGTTTTGCTGGTTGTAATCAGCTTGGCCGGTGTTGGGTCACAAATTGTCTTAACCCTAATTGCAATGTCTGTAGGTATGGGGGGAGCACAGAAGAAGAAAGTCTGCTTTGTGACCCCACCACAGTCAAATTAATGACAATGGACCAAACACCATTGGAACAGTTGAGTATCTAGCAGATCTAAGCAAACAGAAGTGAAACTGTATTTACACACCCACGCCCAGAATCTCATTCTTTAAACGGAGGATGTGTCTACACTGCAGGGCTTAACTGGAAATAAGCTATGCAAATTGAGCTACCACAATTGCATTGCTTATTTCAAAACAGCTTATTTTGAAATTGGGAGTGTCTACACAGCACTTATTTGGAAATAACGCCCTCTTCCTCCTACTCCCCTTACTCCTCGTCCAATCAGGGTTACAGGAGTCATAGAATCATAGAGCTGGAACAGACCTCAGAAGGCCATCAAGTCAGGTCCCTACCCAAGGCAAGACCAGTCCCAACTAGATCAACCCAGCCAGGACTTTGTGAAGTTGAGACAAGCCGAGACAAGCCGAGTTGGAGTAAGAAGCCCTCCAGCTCGATAGTATTTTGACATTATTTCAAAATAACTGTCTGTGTGTAGACACGGACTAAGTTATTTCGAAATAACGTTGCTGTGTAGACGTACCCCGAGAGCGTTTCCCTCCTTTATGCCAGGTGAAGCACAGACTTTCTTCTTTTGTGTTCCCACCATTTTACAGATATTGCAATTAATGACAACACAATTTGTGACCTAACGCCAGCCACCTTGATTACAATGAACAAAATATCACTCCATCAGCTGAACACCTACACAACTCAGCAAAGCAGGAGCAAACAGTGTGTCTCCCTCTCCATCTGGCTTTCATGGGAGCCTTCCTTAAGCTCCTTCTCACACATTTAACAGCCATAATTATACCTTGCAATACTCTATCGTACAAGGCAACCGCCTGTGCTGTAGCCTTCCACGTTTCACAGCATGTTTGTTCTCTACTATGTTTGTTAATTTATTTTTATACAGATCTCTTTTTTTCACCATCATGCCCATCCTTTCTTAAACTCTGTGGGGATTATTAGGGAAGGGCTAAAGAGGTTCCTGAACAGTTTTCTGCCATGCTAGACTATGAGCCCTACGTACAACAGCATTCCTCAGCCAAACCCAGGGCCGAACGCTCCCAGGCCCATCAGCAGAGACCAGACTCAACAGGACGATACAATCTGCCCCTCAGTGCTACACGGGAAGGCCCAGCCCACGGCCCAGACGGGGTGTGGATGGCTGCAGGGCAAAGTGAGGTCACCACATCACAGTCTTTCGCCCACTGGCCCATTCACAGCTCGTGGATTCTGCTCCCCCAGGGCGATGGGGGACACCTGCCCATGAAGGACAAGGTGCGAAGGCAGCCGGGAGAGGCCTGGAACACGGGCGCTGGTGTCAGGGCCTGGCAGGAGGCCTGAGGCCTGGCAAACGAAGGCCGGTCAGACCCGCCAGCAGACTCTAGCCGAGCACGGCACACGTGTGCCCCTGACAAGGGCCCAGCTCCATCAGTGGCAGCACCTGCCTGCCCCCAGGCCAGACGGGGACGGTGTCTCTAGACACGTCAGCACACACAGATCCAAAGACATTTCCCCTCGCTCCTCATGCTACAGGGCCCCCGTCAGCCGTACTGGGGAGCTGCCCATTCACGTCGCCAGGGGCCTCCCGTTGCCTGGTACAAGGTCTGTATCCGCCAAGGTCTCACCCTGCCCTCCCTGTTCCCAGGGGTCAGCGTCCTCCTGTCCTTGGGGAGGTGAGCTTTGATCGAGGGGTGGTGGTGTCCCCCCCCCCCCGCACTGGGCTGGCCTGAGCGCTCTGGGCCCGGCCCCTCTTGGCCATGGGTGTATCTGCATTATCAGCCCCTGCTTGCCAATCTCTGTGAGCCGGGCCTGCCGCTTCCCACAGACTGACTGTGCCTCAGCTCAGCAAAACCTGGAGCACTTTAGCCCAGGCCAGAGGCCTTGGATACGTGGTGTGACGTAGTGGGGGTAACTTGCTAACTCACTGGCCACTGTCTGTAGTGCCACTGAGCGGGACAGGCGATGAGTCACTATGCAAAGAGGGTGTCTCAACCTGTCTGACCAGCTACCCCCCATGGAGAGGAACAAAGGAAGGTGGATGCTGCCCTGGCTGGGGGGCAGGGCTGGAGGAGAGTTAGTTAGTTAGTTTCTGTCTGGGACCATGGAGGAAGCAGCCTCAGCAACAGGCTGGGGGGTTTAGAAGCCGAGACCCCCGCCCCATATCAAGGGGGGCTGAGTCATCCTAGGCCTGCCCTGTAACCTGATGACATCTGTGCTGTGCTGTATGCTGGAGAAGCAATAAACCACCTCTATTCTACCGGCTGGTGGAGTCTGTTTGTGCCACTCCGGGGGTGCAGGAGGCGGGGGACCCCCAACGAGCCACCACACTGGTGTCAGGAGCGGGATGCACTGCACCCCGTGAATGGAACTTCCAGCGGCGAGCGACAAGGCGCATTAGAAGCAAGAGCCCAGTAGCCAGGCATTCAGGAGACGGAGCGAAGCGGTTCCTGGGAATCGTGGGGCGCTGCAGCACTAGACTGGTGAGTCTGCACCGAGGGGACCAGCGGGCAGATGGCCCACGCCCGACTGGTGAAGCTGTGCAGAGAGAGGGGCTTGCCTGTGCAGAAAGCAACCAAGGCCCAGCTGATTGCCCAGCTGGAAGAGAATGACCAGCCACAGGGCCAGGATCTTGTCCCCAGGGGGAGCAGCCAGACCCCCCCTGAGAGTGTGTCAGGCTCAGAGAGGGGGAGGAGCGCTGGAACCCAACGGAGAGACGGGACAGCTTCCCCCAGGAGGCCTGCAAGCTGTAGCCCATCTAGGGCAGGGGCCAGCCCAGCGGAGCTGCGGCGGCTGGAGATCCAGCTGCGGATAAAGGAATTGGAAGTAGAGGACCGAGAGAGGGACTGCCAGGACCGAGAGAGGCAGTGACAGCATGAGTTGGCCATGGCAGAGCGGAGAACTGGCGGGGCCCTGGATGCGCCCAGAGTGGATGGGCCCCAGGGTCCCGGGACTACCAGAGGCTTGGAGAGGCTCATGGTGGCCCAATTGAAGGACATGGGCGACATAGACGGGTTCCTCAGCGCCTTTGAGAGGGCCTGTGGACTGCAACGGGTCCCCCCAGCTGACTGGCTGCAGGAGCTCATCCCCGCACTGAACCAGGAGGCGGCCGGAGTGCTCAGTCAGCTGGAGGACCTATAGCCAGGGGATTACAACCGAGTCAAGGAGGCCCTGCTGCACAAGTTCGGGCTGACCCCCGAGATGTACAGGAAGAAGTTCTGGGGGGTGCAGAAGGAGCCACAGGAGACCTATGTGGATCTGGCCTCCCGCCTGGTGCAATACTGCCGCAAGTGGGTGTCTGGAGTTGGAGCCCAGGCCGCAGAGGAGCTGCTCAAGCTGGTCAGTTCTATGAAGCGTGCTCACCCAAACTGAGGCTGTGGCTCAAGGACTGCAGACCAGAGACCCCCCAGGAGGCCAGGAGGCTGGCAGATGAGTTCACGGAGAGCCGGTCCGGATGTGAACGGGAGTCCCGGAGAGAAAGGGAATCGCGCAGAGACCGGATCTCGGCTGAGCGACGGAGGGAGTCAACTACGAGGCGAGCCCAAGGAACAGGTCGTCTGCGCCCCAGAGAACCAGCCAGGGCCTGGACAGAGACAGCCCAAAGCCTAACTTGCCATCGCTGCGGGCAAAAAGGCCACAAGAGGGCTCAGTGCACCAGGTCCCAGGACCGGGGACTTTCCAGGGTTAACTGGCTGGGGCGGGAGGAAGGGCAGGCTGCCCCAGAGGCAGGGGCTGGCAGGGAAACCTCAGCTCAGAGAGAGGGGAAGGATGCTCAGTGCACCTCCCCTGGGAGGTCTGATTCTCAGGAGGCGGATTTCTCCGTGTACCGGGTGGGGGCAGGACGGCCCCTGCGGAGCGAGTGCCTCATACCCCTGGAGGTGGATGGTAGGAAGGTGACGGATTTCTGGGTTGCTCAATGCCCAGTAGAATGGGGATCCAGCCCTATCTCAATACATGACCAATAGCTGTGTCCGAAATGCCGGGAGACCACACACTTTGTCACTTCTGCAAAGGGAGCCCCTTTCACACAGCAAAGCCTCCGGGCATCCTTCCTGCTCACCACGCAAGCTCTTTGTGTACCTCTCTTAGAGGACACCCCATCCACCTCTCTTAGAGGACACCCCATCTCCCCAGTCCTCGCTCTGCCAGAGAAGTCATCTGAATGGGCGACCTTGTAAATTGCTTTGGAGGCCAAAGCGGAGCCAGGGGTGGTCGTTATGCCGGGAAATGTACGTGGCTCCCACCAACTGTGACTTCAATCTATGCCAGTGCTTCTTTAACCGTGTTCCGCAAGGCAGTCGGAGGTGTGCCGCGGAGAACTACAGAATTAAAAATGGCCGCTCTTAAAGGGACAGGCGACTTTTTCCCTCAATAACTGTCCCCTTGACCCTTCCCCTCCCGCCCCCCCGTTTTTTTTTTGGTCGACAAAAAATCCTTGGTATTCCTCATAAAAAAATTGTTGTTTCATGTTCCTTAGTCTTAAAAAGTTTAGGAAACACTGATGTAGACCCACATCTGGGTGTGTGTGTGGTGGGGGGTGGAGGGAAGGGGGTTAAAGCTTTTGCTGCAGCTAACCAGACACCGAGGACCCCTCCTTGTGTTCTGCTTGGCTCCATTGATATTTTATTGATGGAACCAAAAGCCACAGGGCTGGTCCTGTGGGCGGCAAGAAGATTCCCTGAAACATTGGAATTGGACGGCTGTGGCACTCAAAGGACAGCATGTTACAGAGTCAAATAACCAGAGACAGGCCACTGGGCTGTGTCTGCTTAGTCTGCAGAAGCGAAGAGTGAGGGGGGATTTGATAGCAGCCTTCAACTTCCTGAAGGGAGGTTCCAAAGACGATGGAGAGAGGCTGTTCTCAGTAGTGACAGATGGCAGAACAAGGAGCAATGGTCTCAAGTTGTGGTGGGAGAGGTCTAGGTTGGATACTAGGAAAAACTATTTCCCTAGGAGGGTGGTGAAGCACTGGAATGGGTTCCCTACGGAAGTAGTGGAGTCTCCATCCCTAGAGGTGTTTAAGTCTCGGCTTGACAAAGCCCTGGCCAGGTTGATTTAGTTGGGATTGGTCCTGCCTAGAGCAGGGGGCTGGACTTGACCTTTTGAGGTCTCTTCCAGCTCTATGGTTCTATGATCCTAAGACAGACCACAGACCAGCCAAGGCCCCGAGCTGAGGTCCCTGCCCCCACCGAGAAGCAGCACAGACACTGGGCGCTAGGCACATTTCCCAGGGTCTGCTGGGACAATTCGGTCCTTCTGCAACTGAAATAGTTTCTAGAAGCTTTGAGGAAACAGGGTTTTTATTTGCTGTCCTATGACCCAGAGCAACACAGCTGTACAGCTCCTCGTGCACAGGCTTTGAATGGTGCATGTGAGCGCGTCCAAGCACGAGACAGGCTACAGGGGCAATACAAAGAAGGGATTCCAAAGGGGACCAAATGGGGGGGGCACCGAAGATGCTGCTTGCCCGGGTGCCGTTAGCTCAGGGTTTGGGCCTGGTCACATTGACCGGGGTGGAGACGGGAGGATGTTTATACCTTTGGCCTGCGCATCCCTGGGGGGGAGGGGCTCCCCTGTCTCACCCTGCCCCCAATGGCTCCCCTGGCCAATGAAAGCAAACCCAACGCGGAGGCCTGGCCTTTGAGCTGTGAGGGGAGGCGAGCCCAGGAGAGGGGCTGGGCGGGGAGGCCGAAGGGCGCCTAGCGACAGGGCAAGGAGAAGGGATTCCTTTCCATGGCGAGGGGCAAGAAACAGGCCCAGCCCCCTCAGCAGATCAGTGCTCAGCGCTGCAGAGAGACGTCAGGCTCCAGGGGCCTCGCCGGGTCGTATCGTCCAGCCCCGGCGCTGAGGCAGGGCCAGTGAAACCGATCCCGTCAGCCCTGAGCCCAGCCCGGTCTCACATCTCTCCAGTGACGGGGGTTCCACAGCCTCCCTGGGCCCCGTATCGGTGTCAGCTACTCTGAGCGATGGAAAGGTTTTCCTAAGAGCTGCCCCCAAGCACCCTGCCCCCCATTAATCCCTTGCTTCATGCCCTGCAGTCACTGGGCCAGGAGAACAATTGGAACATGCACAGGAACGGCAACGCGGGGTCAGAACAAAGGGCCACCTAGCCCGGTGTCCTCTAGTCTGACAGCGGCCAGTGTCAGGTACCCCAGAGGGAATGAACAGGACAGGGAATCAACAAATGATCCATCCCCTGCCACCCATTCACATCTTCTGGCAGAGACTGGAGACACCGTTCCTGCCCAACCTGGCTAATAGCCATTGATGGACCTAACCCCCATGAATGTATCCAGCTCTTTTTTGAACTTGGCTGTCACAACATCCTCTAGCAAGGAGTTCCACAGATCAACATCCTCTTGGTAAGAACCTTTACAACATGTGGAGACTTTTATCAGCGCTCTCCCAGTGCCCCCCAGCCTTCTATCAAGAAGGACCCATGTAGTTCCATGCACCTGGACGTACAACAAAACATCCAAGGAGCTGAAAAAGTCTGTTTTGCAACTGGGAGTTAGAGTGGTAACGTCCATGTGTCGGTACCAAGGGGCCCTCTTCTTGCAATGTGGAAGAGGCTTGCTGGTAAGTCAAATGGTTCAGGACTAGGCACCATTTAGCACCAATTCCCCTTCCGAGACAACACAAAGCTCACTTGTTCCCGCAGCTGTTTGGTTTTCATCCCGTAAACAACGGGGTTCAGCATGGGGGGGACGAGCATGTAGAGATTGGCCAGCAGGATGGTAATTTGTTTAGGGATGTTCTGACCAAAGCAGTGGCTTAGGCGAGTGAAAAAGGCTGGGATGTAAAATAAGAGGATGATACAGACGTGGGAGCCGCAGGTGCTGAGAGTTTTGCGCTGGACGTCTTTGGTGGGCAGCTTGAAGACAGCCCTGAGGATCAGCACATAAGAGACAGCGATAAACACAACGTCTAGTACAACGGTTAAAATAGGCACTGCAAAGCTATACCAGATATTTGGGGTTATGTCTGCACAGGCCAGCCTGGCCACCGCGATGTGCTCACAGTAGGAGTGTGGGATGACGTTGCTGGCGCAGAAGGGCAGCCGATTGAGGAGAAAGACAAAAGGGACAATTTCACAAAAGCTTCTGATGACAATGGCCGTGGCTATTTTCCCGATCTTCTCGTTGGTGAGGACAGTCGTGTACCTCAGGGGGTCGCAGACGGCGACGTACCGATCGAACCCCATGGCCAGCAGGACGCCTGACTCAGCAACAAACACAAAGTGCACAAAGAACACCTGAGTGATGCAGGAATTGAGAGAAATTTCCCTGAACCCGAACCAGAAGATGGCCAGCGTGTTGGGCACGGTGCAGGTGGATAACAGCAAGTCGGCCACCGCCAGCATGGAGAGGAAAATGAACATGGGCTCGTGCAGCCTGCGCTGGGTGGCGATGAGCAGGAGGAGACCACAGTTCCCGAGAGCAGCCGCCGTGTACATCAGCGCGAAGGGGATGGAGATCCAGGGGTGCCAGGGCTCCAGGCCCGGGATGCCGACCAGGACGAAGCTGAGGTGACTGAACGTTGTGCTGTTGGGCGCGGCCATGGGGCGCTGAGGGCTCCGCTTGGGCGCCGGGCCCGGCTGGAAGCAGAGACAAGGTCAGTGCCTGCTGGGCTCCCGCTTGCTGCAGTCGTGGCTATTTCACATCGACAGCCCCATTAACAGTCTAGAGCGTAATCCCACCGCCTCCCCCCACCCCGCTCCTGCAGGGCCACAAGGGCTCAAGGGGAAGGGGGATGGGCAGTGCTCTCCGGGCCTGTGCTCCGCATGGGGGGAATTCCAGCCCAAAACAGTCACGTTTGGGGGGCTAATAGAAATAGCCAGAGACAGGGCCCTTGAAATGAGCTTGTGACTGGGGGCGGTCGCAGACGAGCCCTCGGGGGGCCTCCTGAGGGGCTGACATGGCTCCTGCCACTCACCTTCCCGCTCTCTGGGGCTCCTCACCGCCCGGTCCTGCTGGGCCAGCTCCCTGGTCTCTCCCAGCCAACGCCCCGACTGAGGTCCCTGCCCCCACCGAGAAGCAGCGGAGACACTGAACCTCTTCAGGTGCAAGGAGAGTGCAGTTTGGGGCCCAGCTTCCAGGGATACCCCTCCCCAGCTGGGATCGGACCCCGGAGAATTAAGTCATTTAGCAGTGGAAGGGGGGATGGGCACACTGGTTGCCCCCATAGGGATCAATTATTTACATTGGTTTAATAGAAAATAAAAATGATTTTCTTAAGCACGAGCAGTAGGATTTAATTAGTGATAAGTGAGAACAGGCCGAGCAAAGTAGGTTACAAACCAAAAATAACAAAATCTCTTGGCTAATTCTCCACTGAAACCTCAGGAGAAACACAGTGACAGGCGGAGTTCAGCTGTCCGACCTCTGGAAACCATCTTCTCCCAGCTCTGTTCCTTCTCTGTAGTTCCTCACTGAGCGATGCTGAACACAACAGTAGGCAGCGGAGCAAGCAAATACACCGACCGCTCCACATCTGGTCACATCAGAGAGGGTGACTCCCAGAGTCACAGATTTGAAAGCCAGAAATCACTCCTGGACCATCACACCTGACTCCCTGTTTGTCAGGGCTGTTCCCTGCTCCGCGACTCCGAGTGCAGAAGGTGAAGGCCTGCAAAGCTTAAAAAGAAAACAAAAAAAACCCACCTTTGCCTCTCCAGGCACTGGTTACAAAAACTTCCCGCGCGTATCACAACACACAGGTTTTCGGCAATCGCTGCCACCATCCAGTGATTTTATCCCTAAAAAAATCAGGGGTGAACACTTGAACCCATCCCCATGGATACCCCGAGTTCTTTTGCCTTAAAAGAACTTGAAAAAAGAAAAGAGGAAAACAAGCTTCAGGCTCTAGTAGCTGACCTCTCAGTCAGAGACCTGCAGATACACAGACAGACCTTCCATGACACAAGAATCAAATCATCATCTTAGAAAAAGGTTTTTTTTTAAATTCGAAAACAAAAGATAAACTTGAGAAAACAAATTTGGTCGCTAGATGTTACAGAGCAACTAAAGCAAGCAAATTAAAACTCGGGCTATGTCTAGGCTGCAGGCTTCTTTCAGGGAGATGTACTTTTTCAAAAGAGAGAGTCCAGACTGAATGGATGCTCTCTCGCATGTAAGCTGTGTTTGCTATGGCCGGAATGCCAGGGCAACTGTGTTTTTTCTCTTTTTCCGAAAGATCTCCCTCTTCCCCGTCCACACACGCCTTTTTCTGAAAGAGATCTTTCACAAAAAGGCTTCCCCTCCTCACAGAATGAGGATTAACAATGTCGGAAAAACCCCTCTGTTCTTTCGATTTTCTTGCAGAAGAATGCGATTGCAGTGTGGATGTTCCTCACGTTTTGTTGGAAAAATGGCTGTTTTTTCTTCAAGACTCTGTAGTGTAGACATAACCACAGAGAAAAGTCTCTGGTCACAATGCTAGATGGTAAATGGGGAGGGGAGGCAGAGATTCACACAGAGCACTTCAAACCAAACTGCAACATTAAAAAAAAATTACCCTGAACACGACTAGATTCACTTTTCACTTTATTTCTAAAGTTCTCTTTGTTCAGTTCACTCTCATGCCCCAAATTCCTTGGAGGCCTGGTAATCCTGCCTGGGTTTACATTATTCTGTCTCTCTCAACGACTGGTTTTTCACTCCCCCCCAAAGATGCAGGCAGGGAACCTAGATCCAATTCACATTTCCACCCTCTATTTGGATTGGTTCTCCTGGTCCACTGGCCAACACCTTTGCTATCTACCTGAGTTTAACCCCTTAGTCACCGGATGCTGCTCAGCACTTTCCCTGTCCATTACTCTGTATAATACAGGCAGGAGGGCTTCTGTGAAATCAGCCTCTGTTTGAAGGGGGCAGCTCCTTATAAAACCCCTCCAATCTTGATGTAAAGATTGTCAAGGGTGGAGAATCCAGGCCAGCGTGTGGCCACTTGTCCCAATGGCGAATCCCACTCCCGGGTAACAATTCGAACCTTGTTTCTGAATTTGTTGGGCTTCCCCTTCCAGCCGTTGAATTTAGTTATTGATTTCCCTGTGGGACTGAGGAGCTCTCTTAGCAAACGTCTGCTCCCCCCGTGGGCACGGAGACGCTGCGCTCACATCACCCCGTCCCCCTCTTAGTGCCACTCAGCCGAGTGAGAGCCTCCAGTCTGTCCCCAGAAGGCCGGTTCCCCAGTCTCTTCTATGGACCCCTCGCCAGTTCACCGGCCTCCTGCCGCTGAGGGCCCCAGAGCTGGACCCAGGACCCCAGCAGTGGTCTCCCCCATGATACGATCTCCCTGCATGTGCTGGACAGTCACCGGTCTTAGGCCAGGACTCACCGCAGCGTGTGTGGCCGCAGCAAATTAAATTCAGCCTCTCCCCGGTAGGAATTGGGCATTGCCGGGCAGAGCGTGGCTGCAGCCCTGTGCTAATCACCAGCCATTAATAATTATGAAAATGCTGAGGACACGAGGATGGAAGAGAGATGAAACCTCTCGCCTGTCCGTGCAATCGGTGGCTGACGCCTGCAGCTCACGGCGATGCCGGAAGAAGTGTCACGTTGTCCCACATCTGCCCGGGCTGGAGCATCTTACCCTTCCTGTTATTTACTTATTCCCACAATATACCATCTAGAGGTCACCACATGAAATGAATAGGCAGCAGGTTGAAAACAAAACACTCAGTGCACAGTCAACCTGTGGAACTCCTTGCCAGAGGATGTTGTAAAGACTAGGACTTTAACAGGGTTCAAAAATTAGCTACATAGGCTAATGGAGGTTAGGTCCATCAATGGCTATTAGCAGGGCTCGTCGATCCGCGGAGCGCCCCGCTCTCCAGCCACACTGTCCAGCGATCTGTGCATGTGCAGATTGTTCTGCGCAGCTCGCCCAAACCCGGGTCTTCTGGGTTGCAGTCTACTCGCCACGGGCAAGTACATTGTATTGTCGAGCCCTGGCTATTAGGCAGGGTGGGTAGGAATGGTGTCCCTAACCCCTCTTTGTCTGGAAATGTGTGACAGGAGAGGGAGCATGTGAGGATTGCTGGATGTGCTCCCTCCCTCTGGGGCACCTGGTACTGGCCACTGTGGGCAGACAGGACACTGGGCTGACCGACCTTTGGTCTGACCCGTCTGGCTGTTCTGTTCCTATATTCCCTGGATCCCCTGGTGCTGCTCCCGGGCGCAGGGGGCAGGCTGCTCAAACCGGACCCTGCTCTAAACCAGGCTGGAAACGCCCGTTAGCGGGAGCTGCTTGTGATTTGCTGCCCCAGGCCAGCAGCTTGTCAGTAACACAGACCCGATCCCCAGGGGCAGACCCTGCCCGGCCCAGAAAGGCGGCGGAGCCAGGCAGGGGCCGTGGGTGAGGCTCTGCCCTTTGCTCCTTGGGGTTCACCGGCTGCCCTGGCGCAGGGAGGGAAATGCCGGAGCTGCGGCTGCCAAGCTGGGAGACTGTCTGGGGCCAGCGTGTGCTCCTCAGTCAGTGGGACACGGCACCCAGACAGCCCCACTGTGTGTCCCTGGGCAGCCTTTCTCCAGCCCCCCCGGGCCGGCTCAGCCCCCGGCAGCCCTGACGCAGGGTTTGGGAGCTGAGACGTCGGCTGCTGCATGAGAATTGCACCTTCCCTCCCAGCACAGAGTAACTACAGAGCGTCCGTCTGTCCCTGCCCGTCTGTCCATGCACCCGCCCTCTCTGCCACCTCCAGCCCTGCCCCCTTGTCTGTGTCCCGGACGTTCATTCACATTCCGTAGCAGAGTCACTGGGGGCTCAGGGTAGGAAATGCTGGTGCCTCTTCCCGGCCCTGCCCTGGGCTTTGTGGCAGGGAAACCAAGACTTGTGCCCCTGGCAGCCCGCTCTGTGCTTCCCCTGCCTTTCCTTCCCCTGCGGGCGCCATCCTCCTCCCCCCAACCTGCCCCCACTCCCAGGGACAGCAGGGGCCATGGGGGGTTCCCCTGGACTGGGTCCATGGTGAGCTCAGGTCCCACTGATGACACGCGAGGGCACCTTCCCCCCCCAAACACTCACCGGGCTCCTGCCCCAGCCGGGGATGAGGAGTCTCTGCCTGGGATCCAGGTGGGGAGCTGCAGGGGCAGGATCCGCACTGGCCGGGGCTCGGAGGCAGGGACATTTATCCTGCCTGCCTGGGAGTCCCAGCGGGGTCGGAGCCAGCAGGGAGCCCTGGGCACAGAGCAGTTTCCAGCTCAGCCGCAGGCAGGGGCAGGCTGGGGTCAGGGGATTTGTGTGTTTACGGGAGTGATGTTCCTGGTGTCTAGGAACGGAAACGCCGCTGGAAATTCCCCCTCCAGCTCCAGCAGAGACGCAGCTGAGTGAAAGGGGCCTGAGCGGCTTGTGGGCAGCGGGGTCTCTGCCTAATTATGTTCGTCTATAGCAGGTGCCACAGAAACGTAATGGAGCATGGTGGTACCGAGAGAAAACAGAGCAATGGGAGAGGAGGCCATATTGGGAGGGGAGTGGATCTAGGCATGAAAGAAAACAGAGGTGCCGAGTTAACATGTGTAGACCCCTTTAATGGCTGCGTCTTGGAGCAGCGAGTCTTGGAACCGGAGCATGGTATCGGGAGAATAAACGCAGGCAAGATGTGAATTAGGGAGTATGACAGAGATCTATACCAGCATGGGTATCCCACACACATACTGTGGTTCACTGTCCCTGTAGTGGCACGTAGCACACTTCGGCTATGTCTAGATGGCAGAGCGTTTTCGGGAAAGCTCTCCTGCGTCCAGGGAACACGTCCGCTTTTTCAGAACCGTTCACTGCCACCACCCCAATGAAAAACCCCTTAAAAACCAGGAAGGCGAAGTTGGGAATTCCTTCCTGTCAGGGACACTCAAACGCTTTTGAGCCGCTCTGGATAGGGCGTGAAAACCCAGCTGTTGCCATCCACTGAAAAGGGAACGTTAGCGGAACATTCCTTGTTCTACTCACATATCTGCAGTTCCAAGACTGTCTCCTTCCCAGGCGTGGATGTCACTGGATTCTCCGAGCCTGGCTCCCTGGCTCTTCACCTGTCGTGCTGGGGGTCTGCTCAGGTCACCCAAGGGGAACAGGAAGGGCCGCTGCTTCCAATTCAAAAGGCCTCACTGTGTCTTCGTGGCCTCCTGCCAGCTCACGTCCCACTTCCTTAGCATTCTGGGGACTGTCTAGGGCTTATGGACGTAAGTCCAAATAGTTAACTGTGGAGAGGAGACTTTAGCTAACCGGATGTCTAGAACACCCAGAATGGAGCTACCCCTCCATTCTCCACATGGGTCAAGCAGTACGCCCCTGCGGACCTCAGTTCAAATCCTTTCCTTTCCAGGTGTTCTCAACTCTCTCTTTGGGGGTATGTCTAGACTACATGGCTCCGTCGACAGAGCCATGGAGATGAGGTTTCTAGACATAGGAAAATGAAGCGGTGATTTAAATAATTGCCGCTTCATTTACATCAAAATGGCTGTCGTGCTGTGCCGATCAGGTGTTTGGTGACACAGCGTGGTACTCTGGAAGCTCCACGGTCGACAAGGGAAGCCCTTGTCGACCACCCCGTTATGTCTTGTGGAATGTGGCTACCGCACTGTGCCGCCAAACAGCTGATTGGCACAGCGTGGCAGCCATTTTTATGTAAATGAAGCCGTGATTATTTAAATTGCCGCTTCATTTTCCTATGTCTGGTAAACTAATCTACATGGCTCCGTCAATGGAGCCATGTTTTCTAGACATACGCTGGGTGATAAGGGAGAGGTGACATGAACTGAAGACCTTGATTGTTTTCCACCTCATCCCCCCCAATCACACACCTTATATAGGTTTTCCATGAAGTGGGAATCCTTGGTTCATGTCACCTCGCCATGGAAAAGTTCAGCCATCCAGAGGTAGGATGGTATTAGATGACCAGGTAATCTGACCCTGTAGCATCTCGGGCTATGTCAAAACTTCAGGCTTCTCTCAAAAGCAGCTTTCCCGGAAGAGATCTTCTGAAAAACTTCTTTTGAAAGAGAGCCCCTGCACAGCAACAGCACATCGAAAACGCGATCTGCTTTTCCGAAATATAGCGTCCTCACCGAATGGACACTCTCTCACATGTAAGTGGTGATTACTAGAGACGGAGTGGCCACCAGGGCACCTATGCATTTTCCTCTTTCCTCTTCTTTCGAAAGAACTCCCTCTTCCCCGTCCACACACGCCTTTGTCCGAAAGAGCGCTTTTGGAAGAAGGCTTCTTCCTCGTAGAAAGAGGTTTACCAATGTCGGAAAAACCCCTTTGTTTTTTCGATTTTCTTTTGGAAGAACACAACTGCCGTGTGGACATAAGTGAAGTTTTTTCAGAAAAATGGCTGTTTTTTCCAAAAAACCCTCTGCTGTGTAGACATCCCCTGTGTCCATGAGTCAGTGTCAGAAGGGGGCATGCACATGGTGGTCCAGCCTTTCCACGGTTCATTGTCCTCAGTGATGGCCAATCATATCTGTCTCGCTTTTCCATTGTTGTACCTGTCACGTTATTGGATTTTGAGGGGAGCAGCCTGCTGCATGCATGGGGGGTGTTCACCCCAAAAGTTGGTACAAAGGGGACCATGTGAGGTGTCAAACAAAAGCTTACTTTCTACTGGTTCCGTACATGCTCTTCATATATCTGTATAATGCCTGTGTGTGGAGTTATGGATATGAACTCTGTATGGAGACTGGAAGTTTCTCTGTATGTGGTTGAGTAATGGGCCAGGAATGTTTGCCTATGGACATGCTAATGAGCAAGTCTCCAGGGAACAATGGATCTCTGAAGGCCAAAGACACACCTGGCCACTGGCCATGGGACTCTAGCCAGCTTTGAAGGAACCAGGAAGGAGGGAAAAATACACCATGTGTCCGACTCCATCTTGGTGCTCAGCTCAGCTCTTCATCCCAGAGGCAGCAGGGATTGAAAAGCTGGGAAGAATTGTGGACCCATTCTGACGTAGGATGTTAACCAAAGACTTTTAAGCCAGAAGTTATAACATCTCTGCTGCAAGCCTGCATCGAGAACTGGGAGATTTGACGCATGTAATGTATGATACCTTAACAACCTTACTCTCATGCTTTTCTTTCTTGTAGTAATAAACCTTTAGATGTTAGATGCTAAAGGACTGGCTCAGCATGATTTGTGGGTAAGGTCCAGAGGGTAAATTGACCTGGGAACTGTGGCTGGTTTCTTGGAACTGGTCAGAACTCATTCGGGTTAGGTAAGTTGGGTTCTAAGACCCCTCACCTGTGTATGAGGCCCGGGGCCATCTGGGGCACGGATATTGCTGGGGTGTCGGAGGGGTTTCGCTCGCGAGGCTTCAGGCAGGCAGCAGAAGCGCTCTGTGGGACTGGTTTGTGGCCTATTTGGGGAGATCTCCAGTCTGGGGGCTGTAAGGAGCCCCGAATTTGAGCAATTCGCACTGAGCGGATGCCCTCAGCTTTGCCCAGACC
This sequence comes from Pelodiscus sinensis, assembly GCF_049634645.1. Classification (NCBI taxonomy): domain Eukaryota; kingdom Metazoa; phylum Chordata; order Testudines; family Trionychidae; genus Pelodiscus; species Pelodiscus sinensis. The sequence continues at coordinate 330,701,747 of NC_134711.1, read as the reverse complement.
CGGCCCGGTCTGTCACAGTACCTGAAGTGTTAGAAGTGGGTGTCACCCAAAAGAGCACAGCAAAACTACTGGTACCTGGTCAAAATGCCTCACTTCAGATGTGGAAATGAGGCAGGTGTACAATAGGACAGTCATGGTCAGCAAATCGTAACCTTTCCAATGACACCTCACATGAGTTATCTTCCACAAAGCATGTCTCAGTTCTGTCACGTTCGCATCATGAACCTGTTTCCACAAAGAACCTGGAGGGTCGCGTCACAGCGAGATGGCTGGGCTGCTTCAGGCTTTCCCAGGCGTGCGGCGATTCGCTGCTGTACAGAAACCATCAGGCGAGCAGAATTCTGTGTGCATAAGGCAGAGAGACGGCCGTGCAGAAGAAGTCCATGTCCTGGAAGTCTTACAATGCCGGCAAAAGGCATTAACTCAACAGAAACGCAAAGCTGCTCATGCAGTCCACAATACTCCCAGCTGCCGTCTGCACCAATCACGTGCCCCTTACCGGTGCAACATGGCAGGGCTGACTGTGCTGTTTCTAAACGAGGGTTGCTGGTAACTTAGTCAACAGCGGAGAATATAAAGAACATTGGGGGCAGCAAACTTAGTAAAGGCTCCATGCAAAATCCCGGGTATTCAGGCAATAGAAGACTTGGGCTACCAAGGCTTCCTTGCGTGTAGGGTTCGTTCTGCCGAGTGATCGATCCATGCTCGGCAGGGGGGATACTTTGGATGTAGAATATTAACACTGGAAAGAGGGCAGGATTAGCAGCGTTGTGCAAAGTAGCATCACCCAGCGCTTAGCCCATAAACTCCCGTGTGTGTGAGGAGGCAGCAGCCCCCCGTGGAACGCAGAGATACGCGCTGTGCATCCGAATTACCGTAATTCACAGATTAGCTTCATTATGCCTCTCTGTCCAGCATAAATTGGGAGGCACAAGACCTAACTCCCCTTTGCCCTTGCCCCAGACTGCTGAGAGCTTCACTATTTTTAGTGGTTCATTAAAATGGATCCAAGCAAATCAATAAATGGATCTCAAAGCCTCCTGGAGACCTTGTGTTGGGGGGGGGGTCACAGATGACCCCTCGGGGAGGCCTCCCGGGGCCCTGACACAGACACTGCTGCTCACCTTTCTGCTCTCTGGGGCTCCTCATTGCCTGGTCCGGCTGGGCCAGCTCCCTGGTCTCCCCCAGCCAAGGCCCGAGCTGAGGTCCCTGCCCCCACCGAGAAGCAGCACAGACACGGAACCTCTTCAGGTCCAAGGCGAGTGCAGTTTGGGGCCCAGTTTCCTGGGATGCCCCTCCCCAGCTGGGATCAGAACCCCCGGGGAGTATTTGGGTAAGCCCCCTTTAACAACGACGGGGGAAATGCACACACACTGGTTCCCCCATAAGTAACAACCATTTACACTGGGCTTGATAGAAAATAAAAGTGATTTTATTAGGGACAAGCAGGATTGAAGTGGTGAGAAGTGAGAGCCGGCAGAGCAAAGCAGATTACAAATCAAAAGGAACAAAACCGCTGGGCTAATTCTAACCCTAAAATCCTCAGCACAAACTCACCTGAAAACTTGTCTCTTTTCCAGCCAAGCCTTCCAAAGCAGGGCTCTCCCTCACCCTGGAGTCTTTGGTTCCTTCCTGGGTGTCACAGTGTCCCCTGAGTGCAGGTAGCAATGTCTGTCCATCTGTAAGCATCTTGGTGTTTAGCGCTTATTGCCATGAGGTGGTGTGCCTCAGTTTCCCCTCCCCTACAGCAGGGCAGGTTAGATGTGCCTCTCCAGTTACACCCAGCTCTACACCTGTGCACACTCATGAGCTTTAGAAGCTGCTTGTTCCTGGGCTCCTCTTGTTCCTGCCCCCAGCAGGCCCAAAAATTTCAGCAGGTTACCAGGGGTTTATTGTCCATATCTGTCTTGAATATTTGGAGATATACCAACCACATAGAGCTAGAAGGGACTTTAAGAGGTCATCAAGTCCACCCACCTGCCTGAATAACTGGACCAAGTACCCGCCCTTACAGATTTTCCCCAGAGCAAGGATTGAACTAATAACCCTAATTATAGCAGCCTAATGCTCAAACCACTAAGCTATCCTTCCCCCTTCATGCTAGGCTATAAGGGTGCATCTAGACTGTCAAGATTTTGTGCAAAAGCAGTTGCTTTTGCGCAAAAACTTGCCAGCTGTCTACACTGGCCGCTTGAATTTGCACAAGAGCACTGACTTTGTAAAGTACAAAATCAGTTCTTCTTGCGCAAATACTTTTATGCTCCCACTCGGGAAAAAGCCCTCTTGCGTAAGTGTTCTTGTGCAAGAGGGCCAGTATAGACAGGGAAGGATTTTTCTGCGTAAGAAAGCCCTGATGGTGAAAATGGCCGCCGGAGCTTTCTTGTGCAAAATCACGTCTATACTGGCCACGGATGCTTTTGCGCAAAAGCATCCGTGCCAATCTCGACGCTCTTTTGCGGAAATAGTTTTAACGGAAAAACTTTTCCATTAAAAGTATTTCCGCAAAATCCTTCCAGTCTAGACGCAGCCTAAGAGTTTCAGGGAAAGACATAAGACTAGCAGCCAGCCAATGCGAGGGTAGCATTTCCAAGTCTGGGTCTCCTACTATGCCTTCTCTTTAGACCATTTCTGAGGTACAGTCTTTAAAGCCTCTACAGACCGAGGTTACGTCTATACTGCTTCCCTCTTCCCCAAGACCCTATGCAAATGAAACACAGATTAGCATATTGCCACACTTCATTTGCATACTTAATTAGGAGCCAGTTTTGTGCAAAAAGGAGCCATCTACACAGCGCCTTTTGGTGCAAAATCCCCACCTTGAGCAAGAGCCGTTCTTCCTCACTTTTTCAGAAAGAACTCAGGGCTGGATTACCCAAGAGGCAGGCTAAGCATGTGCTTAGGGCACCAGCAAAGCAGGGGCACCCAAAAAAAGAGATTTTATGGTATTGTTTTTATTTTGAATTACATATGGGAGGGCACCATAATCTTTTCAGTGCTTAGGGCCTCTAAAGGTCTTAATCCGGCCCTGTGTAGACAGCTCCTTTTTGCGCAAAAACCTCTTGCGCAAAACCGGCTCCTAATGACTTATGCAAATGAAGTGTGGCAATATGCTAATCCACGCTTCCTTTGCATAGGGTCTTGCGGAAGAGGGAAGCAGTGTAGACGGAGCCCGAGGGGTGGGACGGTTTCTCTCTCTCCTTGGGGAGGTCTGCCCTATCCCCCACGCCTTGGAGCCTCTGGGAAGGGATGGGTTCCCGACGGCAACAGATCCCCATCCCCCTGCTGAGGCGTCTCTCGCCTCCCCCCTCAGGCGGCCCCTCAGCAGGCTCCCCTGCATCTACAGGCAGCCCGAGCTTTCTGCCCCCCGTCTCACATCAAGGGCCAGTCCGGTGTCTGGCTTTAGTGTGCTCTGACCCAGGGGGGCTCCACTGACCCCACAGTTTCTGCTTCCAGGGGGCGAAAGGCAGAGCCCCCCCCGCAGGGAGCCCAGACTATCCACTCCCCCCGAAGCATGACTGACAGGCGGGCAGCTCGGGATTGTGGACAGCGTCCATCTCCTAGCCCCCCCGTCAAAGATGGACCCATCTTGCCCCCCCTCCTCTGGGCCATCTGCCACCTGTCCAGCTGCAGGCACCCAGCTCCCAGCCATAACAGACCCTCCCTGGGGAAGCCCGGCAGTCTGCCCTGTTTCCTCCTGGGGTAAATCCACCAGGCCCCTGGATTCCTCGGCTCCCACGGTCGCCGTTTGGTCTCCAGCCTCTGCCTGAAGGCTCTGTCCCAAGACTCACACCTCTGTGCCTCCAGGGGTTGGACCAGTCCCTGCTGTTCCCATCCCTGCCCCCCGGGACTTGCCACAGCCTGGACAGACCCACCGACACTGGGCAACACCTCAGGGCCAGGGCTGGCTTCCTCCGTCCATCCCCCTGCCTGCAAACTGTCCCCCTCAGCTGGAGGAGAATGAGAGAGACTCTCTCCTGTCCCCTCCTCAGGCCCTGTGGCATTTCCCTCCCCCTCTGGGATTTCAGCACCAGGGTTCTTGCTGACAATCTTGGGGATGGACTCAGCCCAGGACAAAAAAGTCATTTCCCAGAATAAATGGTGCAAAGTTCTCAGTCAGTACGGCCAGTTCGTGCAGCCTCTTCTCTTGCCCTCTTCTCTGGAGCAAGTTCTCTTCATGCAGGGCACTTGGATGAGCAGACCAACCTAACTCCAAGGCTTTGTCTACACTGCAGGGTTTTTGCGCAAGAAGCTTTTCGTGGACGAGATCTTCCACAAAAACATCTTGCGCAAAAGCACGTCCAGACCTCAAAGCGCATCGCAAAAGCCGTGTGTTTGCACAAGAGAGGGCCCACTCTGCATGGACGCTCTTGTGCAAGAAATGGCCATCAGAGCAGCTGTGCTTTTTCTGATAGACCGTTTTTGCACAAAACCCCGCGGAGTGTCCACACCTCAAGCACGTTTTTGTGCAAGAAAATCTACAGTCAATCGACAGAACAGTGGGCTGTGTGTGGCTTAGGTAACCCTCCTTCTACGAGGAACAGCTCCTTTCTGCACAAGACTTCTCGTGTTTAAGGTGTGTGTGGACGTGCAACAGGGGTTTCTCGCGCACAATGGCTGTGTCTAGACTATACGGCTCCATTGACGGAGCCATGTAGATGAGGGTTATAGGCAAAGGGAAATGAAGCGGCGATTTAAATAATCGCCGCTTCATTTAAATTTAAATGGCGGCCGTGCCGAGCCAACAAACAGCGGATCAGCTGTTTGCCGGCTCAGCGCGCTAGTCTGGACGCTCCGTGGTCGACATCAAAGCCCTTTGTCAATCGCCCCGTTATTCCTCGTGGGATGAGGTTTACCGGGACGGTCGACAAAGGGCTTTGATGTCGGCAGGGGAGCGTCCAGACTAGCGCGCTGAGCCGGCAAACAGCTGATCCGCTGTTTGTTGGCTCAGCACGGCAGCCATTTAAATTTAAACGAAGCCGCTATTATTTAAATCGCCGCTTCATTTCCCTTTGCCCAATAAACAAACCTACATGGCTCCGTCGAGAGCCATGCAGTGTAGACGTACCCCAAGAGCCTATCTGAAAAAGCACAGGTGCAGCGAAGACAAAGCCTTGGGCTCTCTTGTGAGCAGCTTTATCTCAGGCAGCTGGGGCTCCCAGCTCAAGCCTCTTTAGCTCCATTTGCCTGGTGTGTTCTGGCTCCTTGTTTGCTGCTCGGATTCGCTGCAGCTCCCTTTGCTTCTGAACCTCGCTCTCACTCGTCTTCCTGACTCGATTTCCCTGACCCGGAACGAGCAAACAGAAAATAACGAACCAGGAAGCCCTTTGTCAGCCCCCCAAACCCACACTCAGAACCCGCTTGCAATCACCACTAGCACCCAGAGCACCCAGCACAGCGACCCTGCCCCCAGGCCAGACGGGGACGGTGTCTCTAGACACGTCAGCACACACAGATCCAAAGACATTTCCCCTCGCTCCTCATGCTACAGGGCCCCCGTCAGCCGTACTGGGGAGCTGCCCATTCACGTCGCCAGGGGCCTCCCGTTGCCTGGTACAAGGTCTGTATCCGCCATGGTCTCACCCTGCCCTCCCCGTTCCCAGGGGTCAGCGTCCTCCTGTCCTTGGGGGGATGAGCTGGGATCGAGGGGCTGTGGTGCCCCCCCCCGCACTGGGCTGGCCTGAGCGCTCTGGGCCCGGCCCCTCTTGGCCATGGGTGTATCTGCATTATCAGCCCCTGCTTGCCAATCTCTGTGAGCCGGGCCTGCCGCTTCCCACAGACTGACTGTGCCTCAGCTCAGCAAAACCTGGAGCACTTTAGCCCAGGCCAGAGGCCTTGGATACGTGGGTTTATGTTCCAAGCCCCCCCCCCCCCCACTCCCCTACTACACCCGTGCCTCAGTGTCCCCATCTGTCAAATGGGGCTTATGTCCCTGCCCTCCTAGCAGTGCTCTCTGGGCTCCGTGGGGCGAAGGGGCTGTGTAAGGGCTCAGAACTGTAATTCTTCAGGCCCGGCAGCCTGCGCCCTGCAGAAATTCACTTTATTCCCTGGTTAGAAGGTGAAGAAAACGCCGAGCCAGGCAGGGTGAACAGAGCCTGGAATCTGGCCGTGCTTGGCAGGGACCCAGCCGGCAGCGAGGCACCTGGCCCTGGCCCCTGGCAGAGGATGGATCCTGGGCTAGATGGACCCTGGGTCGGACTCACGCTGGCCGGGCCTCTGTTCCTGGGCAGGCTCCAGGCCAGGGGGCAATTAGCTCTTGCTGCTGTACCAGGCGTCTGTGCCTGATTAGCCCCTGGTCACACCTCAGCCTCCGCCTGTGTCCCAGGGGCGGGGGGAGTCCCCGGCGCTGCTGCCAGGATGCTGGATAAATACTCCCGGTGCCTGGCAGGCTGCAGCCTGCGCTCCAGGCAGCCGGGCCCGGGGGCTTGTTCCTTCCACTGAAGATCATTGTCCTGCCCACCCGGTGAGTCGGCTGCGCGGAGAGACGGGGGGTGATTCTCTGACCCCTCTGTGGGGAGACTCCAGGCAGAGACCAGACCCACAAAGCGTCAAACGTTTCCTTTTCTCGTCTGTTCTGGGCAAATTCTGCCCCTCGCTGGTCAGTCGGTTCCAGGCAAGTCCCCTCGGGGCAGAGGAGCCCAAACGCCGGGTGCCCAGCAAAGCCCCGTCACCCCCAGGCAGCAAACAAGGCAGCTGGGGAAGGGGTACGGGGGATTGTTTATGTGAGATTTAAACACCCAGATCTTCTCTGCTCTGTGAGAGTCCACGTCCCTCGGCTCTGTCCTGAGAGGAGGGATATGTCCCAGGGCCGCTGGCCAGGGTTCCTCTGCCCACTGCTGGGGGGGTTGGTGCAGAAGGTGGGTGGCTCTGTGGGCACCGGGCCATGGCAGGAGTGGGGAATCTCATCCAGCTCTCATTGCTCTCCCTGGTGTTCCCTGCTACCCCCCTGCCTGGTGCTTCTGCCTGCTGCCCTGACGGCACCTCCCCTCCCCTCCCCAGGAACATGTTACACCCAGACAGACAGACACTAACACATTCCCCGCCAGCTTCTTCCTTCCCTAATTTCCCCTGCTGTTACAATGTGCCGTGTCTCCCTAATGCGAACAGGGCCGGTGTATCGACCTTGCTCAAGCAGGTTCTCGTGCTGTGCACAGGAGAGCAGCTGGGAGCAGAATCTCTTGCTTCTCTTTCAAGAAGGGAGTGAACAAAACACATTCTAAGAGCCCGGCTCTACCGGCTCGATTCCAAACAACAGCCCATTGAGCTGGGATTGGGCAAGTCAGTGTGAAAAGGCGGGTCTCTTCCCTGTCCCCTTACTCCAGGGGAACTCACAGGTTCATTTTGCCTTCACAGCCTCCTCTGGCAAGGAGTTCCACATGTTGACAACATGCTGTATGAAGAACTTTCTTTTATTAGTTTTAAATCTGCTACCCATTAACTTCATTTGGTGTCCTCTAGTTCTTCTATTATGAGAACTAATAATAACTTTTCTTTATTCACCGTCTCCACACCACTCATGATTTTATATGCCTCTATCATATCCTCCCTTAGTCTCCTCTTTTCTAAACTGAAAAGCCCCAGTTGCTTTAATCTCTCTTCATATGGGACCCGTTCCATCCCCTAATTGTACAGTGGCAGTCTAAAAAGCTAACATATTGGGAATAATTAGGAAAGGAATTGATAATAAGACAAAATACCATATTTACTACGTATAGTTAGTGTGTGCCCACATCTTGAATTCTGTATAGAGGTCTGGTCCCCCCATCTAAGACAAGATATATTGGACATTGGAAAGGTACCTCAAGGGTCACTGAAATGATTAGGGTGTAAGGAACAGCTTCCACATGAAGTGAGATTAACAAGACAAGGACTTTTCAGCTTGGACAAGAAATGACTAAATAATGGGGGGATAAGTTAGAGGTGTGAAAAATCATGAATGGTGTGGAAACATAGAATAAGGAAATCTTATTTACTCCTTCACTAACATAACACAAGAAGCTGGCTCAATTAAATGTGTAAGCAGCAGATCCAAAACAAACAAAGTAGGTAACAAGGGATGGATCATAATGGTTACTGATTCTGTTTATTCTTTCTGAAGTACCTGGCACTGGCCAGTGTTGGCAGATGGGTTACAGGGCTAGAGGGACCTTTGCTCTGACCCAGCCTGGCCATTCGGATGTTTCTATAGAGCAGAAATGTACCTGCCTTCTGCTGCAACCCTCTAGACCCCACTGCTCCTCCAGAGCTGAGATAGAGCCCAGGAGTCCTGCTGGGGTCTCGCTCTCTCCCCAGAGTTAGTAACAAAGTAAGACTAAACATTACCATGTTAAGTTAACCAGTGACCCTTACGTGACGTGCCACCAGGTGTCTGAATATGTGAGTGTTGGAGCTGAGTGGGTCTAATATTGATTGTATTTTCTTTCTTTTATATGGGGATTAGACACAGTGCTCCTGTGTATTTTCTTTCTTTTATTTAGGCATTAGACACGGTGCTCCGGTGTATTTTCTTTCTTTTATATAGGGATTAGACACAGTGCTCCTGTTGGCTCACTGCTAAGTTCTCTGCCAAAAATCCGAGTTTTCCAGTGCGTTAGTAGCCCCTGGATAGCGATGGTGTGTTGGAGGAGAGGACAGATGGGGTTGGTCCCCCCCTTCCTTTTGGTGCTTGGTTTGTGCTGAGCATGCTCAGTAACACTATTGAAGCTTCTCTTCTCAGTTGCCCTTCCCCCCAAGCCCTCACTCTTTTCCCCTCACCCCATCCTGCCATGCCCAGGTCACCGCCCACCCTGCAGAATCTGAAATGGCGGCCTCCTTCTAGGACGCTGGGCATGTGTCACCTGCAGGGCCGCTGGGCTCGCTGTGGCCGGGGTCCCCTGCCCGACACGTTCCGACCCATCGCAGGGCTGGAGGCAGATGCAGAAATGCTGAAGGATTCAGTGGGCAGGAGTCACCTTTTGCACAGGCCAGCCAGACGTGGCCTGCGGTCTCTGGGCCTCTTGCTGCTTTATGGGAAGGGAGGAGGGGAAGCTGCAGTGAGCAAGGGGCGATGCAGAGGGGCGACGTGTCTCCTTCGCAGGCTGCCCAAGAGACATGGGATACGGCCGGACGGGACCAGTATGAGCAGCGACTCTGAGCTCCTGTGTAGAACAAGCCAGAGACCTGCCCTGAATTAATCCCTCGTCCTACTGGGTCAGGGCTTGTGGAAAAGTATCCCACTTGCCCAGGACCAGGAATTCCCAGCTGATCTCGGCTGCTTCATCCAAGGGCTAATTTCCCCTGCTGTTACAATGTGCCGTGTCTCCCTAATGCGAACAGGACCAGTGTCGGGCCGGTGTATCGACCTTGCTCAAGCAGGTTCTCGTGCTGTGCACAGCAGAGCAGCTGGGAGCAGAATCTCTTGCTTCTCTTTCAAGAAGGGAGTGAACAAAACACATTCCAAGAGCCCGGCTCTACCGGCTCGATTCCGAACAACAGCCCATTGAGCTGGGATTGGGCAAGTCAGTGTGAAAAGGCGGGTCTCTTCCCTGTCCCCTTACTCCAGGGGAACTCACAAGTTCATTTTGCATTGACACAGGGGTTGGGAGCTGGCTGGGACAGCGACTGCTCATCATGGCGGGTTTCAATAGCACCAGCTTCCACCCTGCGACGTACCAGCTGACGGGGTTCCCAGGCCAGGAGGCGGCTTACCACTGGATCGCCGTCCCCTTCGTTGTGTTATACGTCACTGCCATGGTGGGGAATTGCCTTGTTCTCTGCATTGTCTGGGCAGACCGGCGTCTCCACCAGCCCATGTATCTGTTCCTTTGCATGTTGGCAGTCAACGACCTCGGGATGTCTCTGTCAACCCTGCCCACCGTGCTCGGCACCTTCTGCTTCCATTTCACAGACATCGCTTTCCACGCCTGCCTGGCCCAGATGTTTTTCATTCACTCCTTTACCTTCGTGGAGTCGGGGATTTTACTGGCCATGGCGTTCGATCGCTTGGTGGCCATCTGTAACCCGCTGCGCTACGCGGCCATCTTGACCAATCCCAGGATCATGGGAATTGGGCTGGCTGCTGTGATTAAAGGTACCAGCACAAATCTCCCTTTCCCCTTCCTGATTAAACGGCTGCCAGTCTGCAAAAGGAACATCCTCTCCCACGCCTACTGCTTGCACTCGGACATGATGAGGTTGGCGTGTGGAGACACCACCGTCAATAACATCTACGGATTGTTTGCCGCTCTCTTCACTTGTGGTTTTGACTCCATGGTCATCATCCTCTCTTACATTAAGATTCTGAAGACGGTTTTAAGCATTGCATCCCACAAGCAGCGCCTCACGGCCCTGAACACCTGCGCTTCCCATATCTGCACCGTCCTACTATTCTACATCCCAATCGTTGCTGTTGCGGTGATGCACAGGTTTGGGAAAAATGTCCCTCATTTTGTGCAAATCCTCATGTCCTATCTCTACCTCTTTGTCACCTCTGTGTTAAACCCTGTCATTTACAGTGTGAAAACAAAGGAGATTCGCAAGGGGATTTTCCGCCTGTTCTCTAGAGACGTGATGTAAACAGGGAGTTGTGTGTGTTATGGTCTCCTCTGACAAGTGGTAAATTGCTCGATGGCAGAGCACCACATCTTTCCAGGAGTTATTTAAAACTGTCCCACAAAAAAACCTTCTCAAACCATTCAAGCTGTGTCTGGTGAGTGTCCTATAATGCAGGGATGAGGAACCTTCAATCCAGCCCACCAAACAATTTCATCCGGCCCTCGGAGGAGTCCAGCGGCCATAAAACTCCTCCGGGGGTCGCTTTAAAAACCTCTCCAGCCGCTCCTGTAGCATTTATATTATTTATTTATTTATTTACATATTTTTACTCGGCCTTTCTATTTAAAATATTCAGGGCGGCTTACAAAAAAAAAACCCGCAATACAAATAGATATAACAATGTGAAATAGGAGACCCCAGAGGGACACAACCAGCTAAAAACATATAGAGAGGAGGAAGACACACATACAAACTCAAACATTAACCACAGCACGAATAAAAAGGGTGGCTTTAGCCTGACGCCCTAACAAGGCTAGCGCTAGCACGGGGGGTACTTCCCGTTCCTCTCCTGCATGTGGATGAGGTGCGCAAGAGATCTGGTGGGAGGGATACGCTCCTCATGCTGGAGCCCTGCGGCTTGAGGCAGCAGCAAAAAAAATAAATATAAAGAAATAACAGCAGCCCAATGTCTGTGACTCTGTAACGCTGAAATGCTGGCTGTTCCCTCTGGGCGGAGCTGTTGCCTGAGTCACGTCCTTCATCTCCCGCCACAGTGCTCCGCTGACCTCTGCACCGCTCAGCCGGGCCACCGTGTCGGAGCAAGTTGCACAAGCGACCGTTTGGGGTCCGTGCCCCCTATGCAGCACGGGGAGAGTGGAGCTTAAATGGCCAGTTGGGCTCTGAGGTCCCCTGAGTGAAAGGCGGGACGGGGAGGAGAAGAGATAGAGAGAGTCAGAGAGAGAGGCAGGAGGCGGAGGAGAGCTGAGAGAGAGACGGGGAGGCAGTAGGAGGAGGAGAGAGAGGCAGGAGGCTCAGGCGAGAAAACCGACATGGAGGAGAGACCTGAAAATCCCGTCTTATGCTGGGCTAATTGGCTAGTAAATAAATAACAGGCTGGAGAAGGCTGGAGCTGCTTCCCAACCTCTGGCAAAACTCCTTTTGCTGATAAGGAGGCCTGCGGGCCCAGAGGATAGGGGGGGGGGGCTCAGTTCCCAGAGTGGGAGGGAAGGGAAGCCCTTCCCTGCATGGGGTGCCTTTAAGGAGGAAGGGGTGGCCACAGCTGGGCAAGCCCCAGAACTCCTTCCCTTTCCAGCAGGGGTGGGGAACCTTTTTTGAGTCGGGGGCCACTGACACGGAGAGAAATGAGTCGGGGGGCGCACACAAGTGAGGAGCAAAAACCCAACGAACCAAACACCAACTCCTCAGTGGCAGGGTCGCTGTGTGGAACTGTGTGAGGATGCGGGGGGAGGGGTTGGTTTTTGCTTCTCACATTGCTCACAATTGGAGTCTTGTGTCCAGTTCTGGGCACCGCATTGCAAGAAAGATGTGGAGTCATCAGAGAGGGTCCAGAGAAGAGCAACAAGAATGATGAAAGGTCTAGAGAACACGAGCTAGGAGGGAAGGCTGAAGGAATTGGACTGGTTTGGTTTGGAAAGGAGACGACTGAGAGGGGACACGAGAGCGGTTTTCAGACATCCAAAAGGGGGTCACAAGGAGGAGGGAGAAAAATCGTTCTCCTTGGCCTCTGAGCACAGGACGACACGTGCAGCAAGGGAGGTTTAGGTTGGACATTAGGACAAACTTCCTACCTGTCAGGGTGGCTAAACACTGGAATAAATTGCCCAGGGAGGTTGTGGAATCTCCATCATTGGTTAGACAGACATCTATCAGGGACTCTAGACGGTGCTTGGTCCTGCCGTGAGGGCAGGGGACTGGACTCGATGACCCCTAGAGGTCCCTTCCAGTCCTAGTATTCTGTGATTCAGTGATTTTGTGTGGCCCCTGACTAACACCTCTGTGGGTTAGTGACTCCCCGACCCAACAAAACCCCCCGCCGCTCCCCCCGCTGTAATAGGTTCTGTCGGCGTTGATAGCTTTCCATTGGTCTCCGATGTGAAAGGAAATCAAAGTCTATCAGTCAATCGGGAAGTAAGCAATCCTGGGGCAGCCGTGGCTTCGCTCTAGAGCCAGTTCCAGAAGGGGCTGACATTGCTGGTGCCCCTAACCAGACACCAAGAACTCCTGCTTCTGTTCCCCTGTGCTCCTTTTCTGGATTTCTGAGGGGAGCAAGGCCCATAGGTCTGGGCCTATGGGCACCTAGAAGATTCCCTCAAACCTTGTAATGGGCTGGCTGCAGCACTCAAAGCGCACCACGTCACAGAGAGATCAATACGCAGAGACAGGCCCCCCCCCGGGCTGTGTCCCTGACTGCCCTGTGCCTGGCTATCGAGGTTCCCTGGCAGATAAATGGCTTGGAGGAATAAGGAGATGGGCAGAAACACGCTGTAATAGAGTGGGCCCGGCCAGACATTGTATGTGGCTGCTGCTTGGACAGAGAACCTGGCCAGGGCAGTGGGAAGCACGGGGCAGTGTTGCCAAGTGGTGTCTGTTGCTCACCCTTTCCTCGGGGAGTCTGTTCCTGCCAGCGGGTGGGACAGGTCTCCGGAACAGTTGCCAGCCTGAAAGGCCTTTTCCAGACCCAGCCCCGTCCACAAAGATGAGTCTGTTTTGATGAAATTTCCACAGAGACATTTCTAGAGCCGTCTCTTCGGCTTGCTGTTTTATTGGGAGTCAACCTCTTCCTTTAAACGAATGAATAAACCCATTTCATAGAATCAGAGATCATAGACTCATAGGATCCTTGCGCTGGCAGAGACCTCAGGAGTCATCGCGTCCAGCCCCCTGCCCAAAGCAGGACCAACCCCAACTCCATCATCCCAGCCAGGGCTTGGTCCAGCCAGGACTTACACACCTCTAGGGATGGAGATTCCACCCCCTCCCTAGGGATCCCATCCCAGCGCTTCCCCACCCGCCTAGTAAAGTAGTTTTCCTGGCTAAATCTACCCTGGAACCTCCCCCACTGCAACTTGAGCCCATTGCTCCTTGTTCTGCCATCCGTCACTACTGAGAACAGCCTCTCTCCATCCTCTTTGGAACCCCCCTTCAGGAAGTTGAAGGCTGCTCTCAAATCCCCCCTCACTCTTCGCTTCTGCAGACTAAACAGACCCAACTCCCTCAGCCTCTCTTCATAAGTCATATGCTCCAGCCCCCTAATCATTTTGGTTGCCCTCCGCTGGACCCTCTCCAATGCGTCCACATCCTTTTTGTAGTGGGGGGCTGTGACGGCGCGTTGGGGGTCCCCCGTCTCCTGCACCCCGAAATGGCACGAACAGACTGCACCAGCCGGTGGACTAGAGGAAGTTTATTGCCTCTCCAGGATACAGCACAGCACAGATGTCATCTGGTCACAGAGCTGGGCTAAGATGCCTCAGGCCCCCTTGAGATGGGGGAGACTGGGCCCCTAAACTCCAGCCCCTTTCCCTAGGCTGTCTCCTCCATGCTCTCAGACAGCAACTAACCAACACTCTTCCAGCCCTGCCCCCCAGCCAGGGCAGCATTCCCCCTTCCTTTGTTCCTCTCCATAGGGGGTGTCTGGCCATACTGGTTTGCATAGTGACTCATCCTGTTTTGCTGGGTTCTGGTACCCACGGCAGCCAGTGGGGCTTACCCCAGAGCCAGCAGCATAGAAACCAGCCAGGTACCCCCACTACGTCACAGGGGCCCAGAACTGGACACAATACTCCAGATGTGGCCTCACCAAAGCCGAATAAAGGGGAATAATGACATCTGTGGAACTGCTGGCAATGCTCCTTTTAATGCAACCTAATATGCCATTAGCCTTCTTGGCTACAAGGGCGCCTGTTGACTCGTATCCAGCTTTTCATCCACTGTAACCACCAAGTCCTTTTCTGCAGAACTGCTACTTAGCCAGTCGGTCCCCAGCCTGTAACTATGCTTGGGATTCTTCCATCCCAAGGGCAGGACTCTGCACTTGTCCTTGTTGAACCTCATCAGATTTCTTGTGGCCTAATCCTCCAATTTGTCTGTGTCACTCTGGACCTTATCTCTGCCCTTAAGCGTATCTACCTCTCCCCCCAGCTTAGTGTCATCTGCAAACTTGCTGAGGGTGCAATCCATCCCCTCATCCAGGTCATTCATAAAGATATTGAACAAAACCGGTCCTAGAACCTAAACCCCCCTTCAGGAAGTTGAAGGCTGCTCTCAAATCCTCCTTCACTCTTCTCTTCTGTAGACCAAACAAGCCCAAATCCCTCAGCTGCTCCTTGTAAGCTATTTCTGTGCCCTAAAACGCCCCGCTCTGAGATCACAGTGGGACAAAGTAGAAAAACTTTCACGTGATGGCCCGCAAGGTTTTTGGGAAGCCAGGAGCTGGATTATGCAGCAGGAAAGGAAGATGGGGCCAGCCAAATCCTGGGGCCCACCTCTCCCAGACCCTGGGGGTGGTGTCAGGGCAGCCAAGTGATGGGTTATGAGTGGAGTCATAAACAGCCTGGCAACAATCACTGACCCACAAGTGACAGAGACCGGGACTGGAGTCAGAGAAACTCCCCACCCACCCTGAGGACGTGTGGGGCTGGAGGGAAAGGGCGTCTCCTCCCCTTCCTGGTCTTCTCTGCTCCCCACAGCACAGAAGGGATCTTAGCTCTTGTGGGTTGTGTTTTTAGGGGCCCTGCTTTCCCCCCATGTCTGCCCCACTGGGGGTTTACAGCCCTGAGAGCTCAGCGCCCTGCAGAGAGAGAGGAGAGGCGGGTGTCCCCAAGTCTAGCTTCTGGGGGTGAGGTGCCCAACCGCAGCGGCAGCTCACAGGCCCTCCTGTGTGGGCCCGGCAGGAGATTGTACAGTGGGGGGGTCTGGGGATGGGTTCTTAGCTGGGTTACAGCCCTGGGGTCAGTGCCCTTCCCAGCAGGCTCGGCAACGACCGACATTTAGACTCTCCACACGCCAGTCAAGTGAAGAAAACGCCGAGCCAGGCAGGGTGAGCAGAGCCTGGATTCTGGCCGTGCTTGGCAGGGACCCAGCCGGCAGGGAGGCACCAGGCCCTGGCCCCTGGCAGAGGATGGATCCTGGGCTAGATGGACCCTGGGTCGGACTCACGCCGGCCGGGCCTCTGTTCCTGGGCAGGCTCCAGGCCGGGGGCAATTAGCTCTTGCTGCTGCACGAGGCGTCTGTGCCTGATTAGCCCCTGGTCACACCTCAGCCTCCGCCTGTGTCCCAGGGGCGGGGGGAGTCCCCGGCGCTGCTGCCAGGATGCTGGATAAATACTCCCGGTGCCTGGCAGGCTGCAGCCTGCGCTCCAGGCAGCCGAGCCCGGGGGCTTGTTCCTTCCACTGAAGATCATTGTCCTGCCCACCCGGTGAGTCGGCTGCGCGGAGAGACGGGGGGTGATTCTCTGACCCCTCTGTGGGGAGACTCCAGGGCAGAGACCAGCCCCACAAAGCGTAAAACGTTTCCTTTTCTCGTCTGTTCTGGGCAAATTCTGCCCCTCGCTGGCCAGTCGGTTCCAGGCAAGTCCCCTCGGGGCAGAGGAGCCCAAACGCCGGGTGCCCAGCAAAGCCCCGTCACCCCCAGGCAGGAAACCAGGCAGCCGGGGAAGGGGCAGGGGGGATTGTTTATGTGAGATTTAAACACCCAGATCTTCTCTGCTCTGTGAGAGTCCACGTCCCTCGGCTCTGTCCTGAGAGGAGGGATTTGTCTCAGGGCCGCTGGCCTGGGTTCCTCTGCCCACTGCTGGGGGGGTTGGTGCAGGGGGTGGGTGGCTCTGTGGGCACCGGGCCATGGCAGGAGTGGGGAATCTCATCCAGCTCTCACTGTTCTCCCTGGTGTTCCCTGCTACCCCCCAGCCCGGTGCCTCTGCCTGCCCCCCTCCCCCCCCGCCTGGTGCTTCTGCCTGCTGCCCCGACTGCACCTCCCCTCCCCTCCCCAGGAACATCTCAGCATGTTACACCCAGACAGACACACTAGCACATTCCCCACCAGCTTCTTCCTTCCCATCCCCATCTCCTGCCACTGGCTTCTCCCCTGCTTCACTCGGGTTCCCGCACTAGGAGCTGGGCCCGTCCCCGGCCAGCGCTCGCTGATGCAGGCTAGCTCACAGCAAGCTAGGTGCATGTCCATGGCAGGGCCACCGACCAACCGACCAACCTGCCGTCCAGCCCCACTGAACCCTGCTCAGCCTGGGCCCTGTGAGTGCGCGTCGCTGGGCCTGTTTCATCCCCCGTCCGTGCTGATGTGCCCCTGCGCCTGGGCCCGTCCCATGGGCCGTGAGAAATCTCTACTCGCCACACTTTCCACGCGCCTGAGAGGGCCAGGAAGTGCCCGGCTCCCTGCAGAGCTCAGGGACATGCAGGCCCCATCCTGCTTTCAGCTGCATCCCCTGCCTGACACTCTCCAACCCCCGCAGAGCTGGGGCAGGCGCAGAAGCTCTGAGAGGTTATGGTGAGGGGGTCGCCCTTCGCACTGGGCCAGAGTCAGACCGGACCTGCCGGTCTCCTGACTTCTCTCTGCTTTACGGGGAGGGCGGGGGAGGCGGCAGTGAGCAAGGGGCGATGGAGAGGAGCCATGTTCCCCCTTCACAGGCAGAGACACGGGATACGGCCGGACGGGACCAGTGTGAGCAGCGACTCTGAGCTCCTGGGTAGAACAAGCCAGAGAGCTGCCCTGAATGAATCCCTGGTCCAGCCAGAGCAGGGCTTGTGGAAAAGCAACCGACTTGCCCAGGAACAGGAATCCCCAGGGGCTAATTTCTCCTGCTGATACAATGCGCATCTCACCTCTAGTCTGAGTGTGACAAGTCGGGGACCACGTTACCAACCCCCCTCCTGAAACATGTTCCTGTGCTGCGGGCAGCAGAGCGGTAGGAGCAGAATCTCTTGCCTCCCTTTAAATGATCTAGGGATGATAATGAAGTGAGTAATGGCCTACGTTTCTGCCGACTGATGCCACTGAATTCTGGGAGCCTGGCTCTTCCGGCGTCATTCTGAACAAATTTCCAATGATCTCTGGGGAGAGCAGCCCAAGGCCGGCAAGAGACGCAGAGGATCATAGAACACTAGAACTGGAAGGGACCTCATGAGGTCATCGAGTCTAGTCCTCTGCCCTCATGGTAGGACCAGCTACCGTCCAGATCATCCCTGACAGGTGTCTGTCCAACCTGCTGTTAAGTATCTCCAGGGATGGAGATTCCCAACCTCCCTCGGCAACTTATTCCAGAGTTTAACCCCCCTGACAGGTAGGAAGTTTTCCTAATGTCCAACCTAAACCTCCCTTGCTGCAGTTTAAGCCCCTTGCTTCATGTCCTATCCTCAGAGGCCAAGGAGAACAATTTTTCTCTCTTCCTCGTAACAAGCTTTTAGTACTTGCAAGCTGCCATCATGTCTCCTCTCCCTCTCCCCTTTTCCAAACTAAACAAATCCAGTTCTTAGTCTTCCCTCACAGCTCATGGCTTCTAGTCCTTTAATCATTTATCTTCTCAGGCACTTCTCCAATGTCTCCCCATCTTTCTTGAAATGTGATGCCCAGAACCGGACACAAGACTCCGAGTGAGGCTTAATCAGCGCAGAGTAGAGCGGAATAGTGACTGCTCGTGTCTTGCTCACAACACACCTGTTACTGGAGTCAAGAGTGATGTTTGTCTTTTTTACCACAGTGTAGCACTGTTGACTCAGATTGAGCTTGTCGCCCACTATGATCCTTAGATCTCTTTCAGCAGTACTCCTTCCTGGACAGTCACTTCCCATTCGTAATGCATGACACTCCTTCCTAAGTGGAGCACTTTGCATTTGTCCTCATTAAACTTCATCGTATTTATCTCAGACCAGTTCTCCAGTTTGTTCAGGTCATTTTGAACTTTGACCCTATGCTCCAAAGCAGTCGCAACCCCTCCCAGCTTGGTATCATCTGCAAACTTAATAAGCGAACTTTCTATGCCAATATCTAAATCGTTGATGAAGATATTGAACAGAAAAGGTTCCAAAACTGACCCCTGAAGAAGACCACTGGTTATGCCCTTCCAGCATGACTGTGAACCATTAATAGCTACTCTCTGAGAACGGTTACCCAACCAATTATGAACCCACCTTATAGTTGTAGGTTGTATTTCTTTAGTTTATTGATAAGAAGATTATGCAATACCATAACAAGTGCTTTATTAAAGTCTAGATATACCACGTCCACTACTTCTCCCTGGTCCACAAGACTTGTTATCTTTTCAAAGAAAGCTCTGAGATTGGTTTGACATGATTTGTTCTTTACAAATCCATGCTGGCTCTTACCTATCACCTTATTATCTTCCCAGATGTTTACAGATGAATTCCTTAATTACTTGCTCCATTATCTTCCCTGGCACAGAAGTTAAGCTGAAGGGTCTGAGGTTTCCTGGGTTGTACTTCTTTCCATTTTTAAAGATTAGGACTCTGTTTGCCCTTTTCCAGTCTTCTGGAATGTCTCCTGACTTCTATGACTTTTCAAAGATGACAGCTGTAGGCTCAGATACCTCCTCTAATAGTTCCTTGAGTAGTCTAGGATGCATCAGGCCCTGGTAATTGAAAGATATCTAACTTCTCTAAGTAATTTTTAATTTGTGCTTTTCCTATTTTAACTTCTGGATCTGCCTCATTTCCACTATTATTCCCTAAGTTAGGCATCCAGTCTCCAACAACCTTCTTAGGGAAAACCAAAACAAAGAAGTTGTTAAGCAACTCTGCCATTTCCAAGTTTTCTGTTTTTGTTTCTCCTACTTCATTGAGCAATGGGTCTACCCTGTCCTTGGTCTCCCTCCTGCTTCTCATGTATTTGTGGGATGTTTTCTTGTTACCCTTGATGTCTCTAGCTCGATTGCGCTCATTTTGTGCCTTTGCCTTTCTAATCTTGTGCCTACATACTTGTGTTATTTGCTTATATTCATCCTTTATAATTTGACCCAGATTCCACTTGTTATACAACTCGGCTGTGTCTACACTGGGCCACTTATTCCGGAAAATCAGCCGCTTTTCCAGAATAAGCTGCGAGCTGTCTACACTGGCCCTTGAATTTCCGGAAAAGCAACGACGTTCTACTGTACAAAACCAGCCGCTATTCCGGAAAAACTATTCTGCTCCCGCTCGGGCATAAGTCCTTATTCCGGAACACTGTTCCGGAAAAGGGCCAGTGTAGACAGCCCAGTAGTCTTTTCCTGAAAAAAGCCCCGATCGCAAACATGGCGATCAGGGCTCTTTTCCGGAAAAGCGCATCTACATTGGCCACAGACGCTTTTCCGGAAAAAAGGGCTTTTCCGGAAAAGCAGCCTGCCAATGTAGACGCTCCTTTTCCGGAAAAACTGAAAACGGAATAGTATTCCGTTTTAAGCAGTTCCGGAAATTCATGCCAGTGTAGACACAGCCCTCCTGTTTGATTTTTAGATGATTTAAAATGTCTTGGTTATCCCAAGCTGGTATCTAGCTATACTTCCTATCTTTCCTATGCAGTGGAATAATCGACTTTTGGACTCTTAAAATTCCACTTTTATAAACTGCCAGCTGTCTTCAATTGTTTTCGCTCTTAGTCTTGCTTTCCATGGGACATTATCTGCCAGGTCTCTGAGTTTCCTGCAGTCTGCCTTCCTGAAATGCATTGACTTTATTTTGGGGTTCTCCCTTCTAACCTTCCTTAGAATCATGAACTCTATGATTTCATGGCCACTTTCACCCCAGCTGCCTTCCACTTTCAAATTCTCAACCAGTTCCTCCCTATGTGTTAAAATGAAATCAAGAACAGCTTCCCCCCAATAGCATTCTCAACCTCCTGAAATAAAAATTGTCCCCAATGCAGTCCTAGAACTTGTTGGATAGTCTGTGCCCTGCTGTGTTAGTTTCCCAACAGATGTGTGGACTGTTGAAGTCCCTTATTACCATCAAAACCTGCGCTTTGGATGATTTTGTTAGTTGTTTAAAAAAACCTCGCCCACCTCTCCTGCCTCGGTATGTGGTCTGTAGTAGACACCTAGCATGACATCAGGCTTTTTTTTACCCCTTTTAATCTAACCCAGAGACTCTCAATAACTTTTATATCCATCTGAAACACAAGAGAGGGCTCATGTGTGTTGGGATTGCACAAGTCAGTATAGAACTGCTGGTCCCTTCCCAGTCTCCTGGTCCCAGGGGAACTCACAGATTCATTTTGCATTGACACAGGGGCTGGGAGCTGGCCGGGACAGCGACTGCTCATCATGGTGGGTTTCAATAGCACCAGCTTCCAGCCTGTGATGTTCCAGCTGACCGGGTTCCCAGGCCAGGAGGCGGTTTACCACTGGATCACTATCCCCTTCCTTGTGTTATACGTCACTGCTATGGCGGGGAATTGCCTTGTTCTCTGCATTGTCTGGGCAGCCCATGTATCTGTTCCTTTGCATGTTGTCAGTCAACGACCTCGGGATGTTTCTGTCAACTCTGCCCACCGTGCTCGGCACCTTCCTCTTCCATTTCACAGCCATCGCTTTCCACGCCTGCCTGGCCCAGATGTTTTTCATTCACTCCTTTTCCTTCATGGAGTCGGGGATTTTACTGGCCATGGCGTTCGATCGCTTGGTGGCCATCTGTAACCCGCTGCGCTACGCAGCCATCTTGACCCACCCCAGGATCGTGAGAATCGGGCTGGCTGTTGTATTTAAAAGTACTGTCATGCTCTTCCCTTTCCCTTTTCTGATTAAACGGCTGCCAGTCTGCAGAAGTAATGTCCTCTCCCATGCCTACTGCTTGCACCCGGACATGATGGGCTTGGCATGTGCTGACACCACCATCAATAACATCTACGGATTGTTTGCCATTGTCGTCACGTATGGTGTAGACTCACTGTTCATCATGCTCTCTTACATTATGATTCTGAAGACGGTTTTAAATATTGCATCCCACGAGCAGCGCCTCACAGCCCTGAATACCTGCGTCTCGCACGTCTGCGCTGTCTTGCTCTTTTATGTCCCAATAATTGCTGTCTCAGTTTTGCACAGGTTTGGAAAAAGTGCCCCTCGTCTGTTGCATATTCTTATGTCCTATGTCTACCTCTTTGTCCCCCCTGTGTTAAACCCCATCGTTTACAGTGTGAAAATGAAGGAAATTCACAAGAGGATCTTCCGAGTATTCTCTCGGGATGGAATGTGAATGGGGAGATGTGTCAGTTATGGTGTTGTTGGGTGAGTTTTGAGTGGCTTGTTGGACGGACATTGCCTCTTCCCACACACCTGAACAACTCACATTTGTGTAGCCAGTGGCCTGGAAGAGATTCTGTTAACTCCTCTGATATCTTTCAATTATAGTCTCACACATTTAAGGAATTCTAAGTCAATCAGTGTTTCAGGGCTGCGACTGGCTTCCAGTGGCTCCGAGTTGGGGCCGACACTTCATGGCTGGGCCCTGCATGCAAAAGGGAAATAGGAAGAAGGAAAAACACCTGGAAAATAGAGAACTCGCTGGTTGAGCCTCATGTCCCTTCTGCAGCACAGAGGATTTGGTAGCCCCATGTCCTCAGTGCCTAGCATGGGGCGGGGAGTAGCACTCTCTCCATAGCCATAAATCACCAATCGCTGTGACTGGGGGAGGCCTCACACTTTGTTGCATCTTCAGTTTGTGCCCTGTACACAGTAGGGGCTGCAGGCATCCTTCTGCCCCACCCCACATGCTCATTGTGTGTCTCCCCCTCCGAGGGAAGTCAGGGAACACCCATTTCTTCCCCCTTCTCTCTTCTCTTCTTCCTTTTTCTGGCAGAGGAATCATCCCAGGGGGTGACCTTTGCTTTGGAGGCCAAAGCTGAGATGAGGGCATTTGTTATGCTGGGAGGTGCATGTGGATCTATCAGCCGCAACTTTGATCTAGAGCCCATTGCAGAGGTGTGGGCTAGAACATTTCCTGAAAGTTTGGAAGTGGTCGGCTGCAGCACTCAAAGGGCAGGGTGTTACTGAGACAAATAAACAGAGACAGGCCACTGGGCAGTGTGTTTGACTGCCCTGTGCATGGCTATCGATCTTCCGAGACCGATACATGGCTTGGAGGAATAAGAGGACAGAGGGAAACATGTCTGCAGGGCCCAGACATTTTTTGTCTGCAATACAATGGGCCCATGCCAGATATTTTTTGGGGGTGTTGCTTAGACTAGGCTGTTAAGAGCAGAGGGAAGGAAAGGGCAGTGTCACTGAGTCAAGGGGGATCTAGGGGAATGGCAGATCCCCTGGGAGGGGAGGACCCCAGAGTGCAGAGGCTGATAACACCCCACCCCTCTGCAAGGGGGCTGAGAGACACTTGAGTGGGCACTGCAGGAGGGCAGTGTCCTGAAGAGGACCCTGTAGTCCGAGAGTGACATGGGTCCAGAGCAGGAGCATGATGTGAGGACACAGCGGGACACCTGCCAGAGGGAGGCGTCCGGTCTCCA
This sequence comes from Pelodiscus sinensis, assembly GCF_049634645.1. NCBI lineage: Eukaryota > Metazoa > Chordata > Testudines > Trionychidae > Pelodiscus > Pelodiscus sinensis. The sequence goes on along the minus strand of NC_134711.1, from coordinate 330,678,743 downwards.
GGCTAACTCCCAGTGCTACCAGCAGGAGGCGCCGCGGCAGTGACTGTGCGCCCCGTGAGTCCCCTAGGCACCTGGTCACAGCAGGATCAGGCAGAATCGCTTTGACACGATGGCCCATGAGGTTTCAGGAAACCAGGAGATGCCAAAGACAAAACACCATTGGAACAGTTGAGCATCTAGCAGACGTAAGCAAATAGAAGTGAACTGTATTTACACACACACTCCCAAAATCTTATTCTTTATACTCAGAGGCTGTGTCTAGACTGGCCAGTTTTTCCGGAAAAACTTCCCAGCTGTCTACACTGGCCGCTTGAATTTCTGCAAAAGCACTGACTTCCTACTGTAAGAAATCAGGGCTTCTTGCGGAAATACTATGCTGCTATTCTACGTCTAGACTAGCATGATTTTCCGGAAATGCTTTTAACGGAAAAGTTTTCTGTTAAAAGCATTTTCAGAAAATCATGTCTAGATTGGCATGGACGCTTTTCCACAAAAGCACTTTTTGCAGAAAAGCGTCTTTGGCCAATCTAGACGCGATTTTCCGCAAAAAAGCCCCGATCGCCATTTTCGCGATTGGGGCTTTTTTGCGGAAAACAAATCTGAGCTGTCTACACTGGCCCTTTTGTGCAAAAGTTTTGCCCCAAAGGGACTTTTGCCCGAACGGGAGCAGCATAGTATTTCCGCAAAAAGGACTGATTTCAGACAGTAGGAAGTCAGTGCTTTTGTGGAAATTCAAGCGGCCAGTGTAGACAGCTGGCAAGTTTTTCCGGAAAAGCGGCTGATTTTCCAGAAAAACTGGCCAGTCTAGACACAGCCCTCCTGTTCAGGCAAAAGTGCTTTTGCGGAAAAGCGTCCGTGCCAATCTAGACGCTCTGTTCCGAAAATGCTTTTAACGGAAAACAAAACACCGCTCCATCAGCTGAACACCTACACAACTCAGCAAAGCAGGAGCAAACAGTTTGTCTCCCTCTCCATCTGGCTGTCATGGGAGCCTTCCTTCAGCTCTTTCTCACACATTTAACAGCCACGGTTATACCTTGCAACACTCTATCGTACAAGGCAACCGTCTGGGCCGTAGCCTTCCACGTTTCACAGCATGTTTGTTCTCTACTATGTTTGTTAATTTAGTTTTATATAGATCTTTTTTTTCACCATCATGCCCATCCTTTCTTAAACTCAGTGGGGATTATTAGGGAAGGGCTAAAGAGGTTCCCAAACACAGTTTTCTGCCATGCTAGACCATGAGCCCTACGTACAACAGCATTCCTCAGCCAAAGCCAGGGCCGAACGCTCCCAGGCCCATTAGCAGAGACCAGACCCAACAGGACGATACAATCTACCCCTCAGTGCTACACGGGAAGGCCCAGCCCACGGCCCAGACGGGGTGTGGACGGCTGCAGGGCAAAGTGAGGTCACCACATCACAGTGTTTCACCCACTGGCCCATCCACAGCTCATGGATTCTGCTCCCCCAGGGCGATGGGGGACACCTGCCCATGAAGGACAAGGTGCAGGAAGGCAGCCGGGAGAGGCCTGGAACACGGGCGCTGGTGTCAGGGGCCTGGCAGGAGGCCTGAGGCCTGGCCAAACATGGCGAATATGAGGCAGAAGGACGCTGTGCCCCAGAGGCCGGCCTGGCTCTCAGAGTCTCTAGTGGGCGAGGGTCAGTGCTGCCCCAGCTACGTCCTCTTGTTGTGGGTCTCTAGGCCCAGGAAGCCTGTGATGGCAGAGACAAAGCCACTGCCGGGGGTGGTGCTGGGCTATGGCGAGGGGCACCGTGCAGTCCCGGTGCTGTGCCCTTAGGAGACGGACTCAGGCCCTCACTGCTGCTCCACATTCTGCTCATTTTGCCAAGGAGAGAACAGAGGAGGGAAAAACAATCCCAGTGGGAAATGCAGATGGGTGCAGAACCAAGCCTAGACCCCCTGTCTCCCACCTGCACTGCCCCCTGGCTCACCGCATGCCCCTCCCGCCCACGGCTGCACATTGCGGTTCCCCTGAAGAGCTCAGCTCATATACAGCTTGCCCCAGAGGAGCAGCCCACTCCATGCTCTCCCTCAGGGTGACTTTGCCTTTGTTCTTCCTTCCTTTGCTGTTTCCCTTCACCTTAGCAGAAGACTCTCTGGCTATGTCTACACTCGCGGCTTCTTGCACGAGTAATATGCAAATGGAGCTAAGCGTGGAATATCACCGAGCCTCATTTGCATACCTAATGAGCCCCCATTTTTTTCAGAAGAGGCTCTTGCGCCAGAAGGAGCATCTACACGGCCCCTTCTTGCGCAAGAAAACCCCTCTTGCGCGATGCCGTTACACCTATTACTTTTCAGGTAGAACGGCATTGCGCAAGAGGGTTTTTCTTGCGCAAGAAGGGGCCGTGTAGACGTTCCTTCTGGTGCAAGAGCCTCTTCTGAAAAAAATGGGGGCTCATTAGGTATGCAAATGAGGCTTGGCGATATTCCACACTTAGTGTCATTTGCATATTACTCGTGCAAGAAGCCGCGAGTGTAGACATAGCCTCTAGGCGTGGCTGCCTTTTGTGCAAATGAGCCGTGTCATTCTAGGCATGTCAGAGCCACGAAATAATCTGCACAATGGGGGTGAAAAAATACTTTTTATTGCACCAAATTCCATTGGCTTTCACAGTGAGCCAAAATCCACAGTTAGAGCATCACAACCATTGCAATGAACACCTGACCTTAATTTTCAAGCCCCAAGACATTTCCCACTGCCTCCGTTAGCTCAGCACCGATAAAACACCTTAATCACACGTTCCAGGATCTCTTTTGTGGCCACCCCGTAAATGACGGGGTTTAACATGGGGGGAAGGAGCACGTAGAGGTAGGTGAGTAGATTGAGAATATAACCTGGGATGATGCGCTCAAATTGGTATGCAAAATATGAGAAAAAGGACGGTGTGTAGAACATCAGGATGACACTGATGTGGGAGCCACAGGTGCGCAGGGCCTTGTATTGGGCGCCCTTGGACGGGAGCCGGAAGACGGCCCTGAGGATCAGCACGTAAGACACAGCAATGAGCACAGTGTCCAAGCCAACTGCTAAAATAGCCATGGCGACGCCGTACCAGAGGTTGACTGAGATATCGTCGCAGGCCAGCCGGGATATGGCCATGTACTCGCAATAGGTGTGAGGCAGGAGGTTGGTTCTGCAGAACTTCAGCCGCAAAACGAGAAAGACGACGGGGAAAATGAGACAGAAACTCCTTGTGAGAACCGCCAGCCCGATCTTCCCGACCACAGGCTTGGTGAGCAGGGCAGTGTAAATCAGGGGGTCACAGATGGCAACGTACCGATCAAACGCCATGGCCAGCAGGATGCCCGACTCGATGATAACACTGACATGGATGAAGAACATCTGGGTGAGGCAGGCAGCAAACGAAATTTCCCCTTTTCTGAACCAAAAAACAGCCAGCATCTTGGGCACTGTGGTGGTGGATAACAGCAGATCAGCTGTGGCCAGCATGGAGAGGAAAAGGTACATGGGCTCATGGAGACTTCGCTCCCTTAGTATGATATATAGGAGGAGAGAGTTCCCAAGAAGAGCTGCAAAGTACATGAGACAGAAGGGGATGGCGATCCAGACATGAGACCCCTCTGTGCTAGGGATGCCGGTCAGGATGAAGGATGCAGGGCCAGAATAGGTGTGATTGTCGGCTGGCATCATGCACCGTCCCTTGGAGCTTCTATGCAGATTTCAGGAGCTAACACAGAAGAGAAAATCAGTGAGACCTGGAGGGGCAGCCGGGACTGGACTGTGTTTGGGGACAGAACCAGAGACCCCAGCAAACCTCCCTGGTGTGACAGCAGCGTGTTGCATGGGACCATGGGCCAGACTCGCTCTCCTGCTATGGAACATCCCCCCCCACCGAGGGGAGGTGGTTTGGACGGCTCTGGCCCTGGGTTTCACTGGGCTCCCTCCTGCTATTATGACTTTCCACAGTGGAACCGCTCCTCTGCATTTTTCCTATTTTTGCTCTCAGGGCTCTAAGGGCGAGTTAAAGAAGCCACAGGACTGGCTGCACTTGCTCCTACTCTGTCTTTGCACTGTGTCTACACTGGCATGTTCTCGTGTGAAAATGGCCGGTCTTGCGCAAAAACATGCCACCTGTCTACACTGGCCGCGAGTTCTGGTGCAAGTAAACTGACGTTGTACTGTAGAAAATCAGGGCTTCTTAGAATCATAGAATCATAGAACCATAGAGCTGGAAGAGACCTCAGAAGGTCAAGTCCAGCCCCCTGCTCTAGGCAGGACCAATTCCAACTAAATCAACCCAGCCAGGGCTTTGTCAAGCTGAGACTTAAACACCTCTAGGGATGGAGACTCCACTACTTCCCTAGGGAACCCAGCCCAGTGCTTCACCACCCTCCTAGGGAAATAATTTTTCCTAATATCCAACCTGGACCTCTCCCACTGCAACTTGAGACCATTGCTCCTTGTTCTGCATCTGTCACTAGTGAGAACAGCCTCTCTCCATCCTCTTTGGAACCCCCCTTCAGGGAGTTGCAGGCTGCTCTCAAATCCCCCCCACTCTTCGCTTCTGCAGACTAAACAGACCCAAGTCCCTCAGCCTCTCCTCATAAGTCATATGCTCCAGCCTTCTAATCATTTTGGTTGCCCTCCGCTGGACCCTCTCCAATGCGTCCACATCCTTTTTGTAGTGGGGTGCCCAGAACTGGACACAATACTCCAGATGTGGCCTCACCAAAGCCGAATAAAGAGGAATAATGACATCTCTGGATCTGCTGGCAATGCTCCTCTTAATGCAACTTAATATGTCATTAGCCTTCTTGGCTACAAGGGCTCACTGTTGACTCGTATCCAGCTTCTTATCCACTGTAACCCCCAGGTCCTTTTCTGCAGAACTACTACTTAACCGGTTGGTCCCCAGCTTGTAACAATGCTTGGGATTCTTCCGTCCCAAGTGCAGGACTCTACACTTGTCCTTGTTGAACCTCATCAGATTTCTTGTGCCCAATCCTCCAATTTGTCTAAGTCACTCTGGACCCTATCTCTGCCCTTAAGCATATCTACCTCTCCCCCCAGCTTAGTGTCATCTGCAAACTTGCTGAGGGTGCAATCCAGCCTCTCTTCCAGATCATTAATAAAGATATTGAACAAAACCGAACCTTGGGGCACTCCGCTAGAAACAGACCGCCATCCTGACATCGAGCCATTGATCACTACCTGCTGGGCCCGGCCTTCTAGCCATCTTTCTATCCATCTTACCGTCCATTTATCCAATCCACATTCCCTTAACTTGCTGGCAAGAATATTGTGGGAGACCGTAACAAAAGCCTTGCTAAAGTCAAGTATATCACATCCACTGACTTTCCCATGTCCACCAAGCCAGTTACCTCATCATAGAAGCTAATCAGATTGGTCAGGCACGACTTGCCCTTTGTGAATCCATGCTGACTATTCCTAATCACTTTCCTCTCTTCCAAGTGCCCTGGATCGTCCTTCTTCCCTTTTTTGAAGATGGGCACTACATTCGCCTTTTTCCAATCATCCGGGATTTCTCCCGATCTCCACGACTTTTCAAAGATAATGGCCAAAGGATCCTCAATGACATTTGCCAACTCCCTCAGTACCCTCTTATGCATTAAGTCCAGACCCATGGATTTGTGTATGTTTAGCTTTTCTAAATAGTTCCTAAGCTGTTCTTTACCCACCACGGGCTGTCCATCTTCATCCCATCTTGCGTCACTTAACACAGAAGTCCAGGAGCCGACCTTGTCCATGAATACAGAGGCAAAGAAAGCATTGGGTACTTCAGCTTTCCTCACATCATCTGTCACTAGGTTACTGCCCTCATCCATTAGGGGCCCCACACCCCCTTTGATCATCTTCTTCTTGTTAACATGCCTGTAGAAACCTTTTTTGTTATCCTTCACATCCTTAGCCAGTCGCAATTCCATTTGCCGTTTCACCTTCCTGATACCCCCCGGCACTGTCAAGCTAGACCTTTAAACCCCTCCCTGGTCATTTGTCCAAGTTTCCACTCTTTGTAAGCTTCCTTTTTGTGCTTAAGTTCACCAAGGATTTCCCCTGTAAGCCAATCCGGTCTCCTACCATGTTTGCTTCTCTTGCTATGCATCGGGATGGTTTCTTTCTGTGCCTTCAATAAGGCTTCTTTAAAATACTGCCAGCTGTCCTGGACTCCTTTCCCCTTCATGTTAGCATCCCAGGGGATTCTGCCCATCAGATCTCTGAGGGAGTCAAAATGTGCTTGCGTGAGAACTCTGACGCTCCCACTCAGGAATAAGCCCTCTTGCGCAAGAGCTCTTCCAGAAGAGGCCAGTGTAGACAGGCAACATGAATTTCTTGCGCAAGAAGCCCCTTGGGTTAAAATGGCCATCAGAGCTTTCTTGTGCAAGAGAGCATCCATACTGCCATGCATGCTCTTGCGCGAAAGCACATCTCTTGCACAAAAGCACATGGCAGTGTAGACGCTCTCTTGTGGAAGACTTTTTGCGCAATAACTCTTCCACAAAAGAGTTATTGCGCAAGAAGCTGCCAGTGTAGACGTAGCCTTACTGCTCTGGAGTCACTCTGGGTTCAGAAAGTCATGAACACAACACACTTACATTGAGAGTCCTCCTTTAGGGTCTGAGGCAGGGGTGGGCGTGAGGCTGCCAGTGGGCCAGATGTGGCCAACCACGTCCCCGGAACCGTCCTGCAGCTGCCTGACTGGGACCCTGAAGCCCAGCGCAGCTGCAGCCACTTTGAATGGGGCTGCTCTATTCTGGGAGCGCGGAGGGAGGCTTTGTGCTCTGTCCCGCCCCCACAGCAAAACCTCTCAGCTCCCATTGGCTATTTTTTGGCCAATAGCAGCTGAGATATTTTGCTGGTGGCAGGGGCAGCCAATGACGTCTCCTCCCTTTCTTCCCCCCCCCCCCCCCCCGCTTTCTCCAGCCTGCCCAGAGCAGAGCCACATGGAGCAGCTTGTGACTGCAGCCTTCAGATTCCTGCAGGGCTGCTGGCTGGGGGCTGCCTAGGTAAGCGCCTCCCAGCCAGAGCCTGCCTCTGGCACCCCAACCCCTCCTCCCCCATCTACCAGCCCTAGATCACCACCCAAACTCTCTGTACCCCTAATCCTCAGGTCACAGCTCCCTCCCAGAACCTGCACCACCTCCTGCACCCTTCCCGCAGGCCAGAATCCTCTCTGGCAACCCATGCCCCCTCCCTGACCCTGCACCCCATCCCTCTGCCCCAAGCCATCACCCAAACACTCTTTACCCCCTTCACCCAGCTCACAACTCCCTCTCCGACCCTGCACCCCTGTCTAGAGCCCCTCCCTCGGGCTGGAATGCTCTCCTGCACCCATACTCCCCCCCTGGACTCTGCACTCCAAACCTCTGTCCCAGATCACAGCCCTCATCTTCACCCAAACTCACTCTAAAACTCCACACCCCCTGCTGCACCCCAGGTCCCTACCCCAAGCTCCCTTCTGCTCCAAACCTCATCCCAAGCCCCAAATCCCCTTGGTAGAATTGCAGCCTGTGACCACTTGCCAAAATCTTGGAGTGGCTCCCAATTAAACACAATTGCCCACCCCTGGTCTGAGATCTTGACCCGACACTAGTAAATTAGAGTAAATTAGATCCCAGTGAACTGTTGCAGGAATTGTTAAATAAACGTGGGCCAGTTGCAAGTGTGGTGTATTGTGCATTTCACCCCTCTCCTGTGAGAATTACCTTGCTCTCGCGGGTGAAATATTCATGCCCCTGAATGACACTGTGACTCCGATGTCCCGTCCCCCCCCCCGGTGCCTGGTCACAGCCAGCGCCCCTCAGAATTCCAGCTGCAGGGGTTGAATGTCGGCCACAAAGCAGCCCTGAAACCCGGCTGCTTCTGGGCATTTTGGAGCATCACAGGTCTGCTGCCGGAAAGCAGGTTATTGCTCCCCAACAGCCCTGAGCCCCAGTGACTGACGGGCCGTGTCCCTGCGTGGAGCAGCGGGAGGGGGTGAGGGGATGGCAGGGCCAGAGGGGATCCCAAAGGAGGTTCCCTCTGACCAGCCCCGTTAGCCGAGAATGGCCCAGCCCAGCGCCGCTGAGCCCCACAGCCAGCGCCCCCCTGACTCCTGTGGGTGAGGGTCAGCGTCACCCGCACCTGTGGCCTGACACTGCCCCTCGGCGCTGGGCCAGGGGCGTTTGCTCAGGGCCAGGAGCTGCCGTGCTGCCCTGCAGTGCGAGGGAGGCAGCCCCATTCCAGCCAACCCCCCTTCCCACATTTCCTAGGGGCCAGGGGTTTCCAGCCGCCCCGGGGCAGATCCCTGCCCTGCCCAGGACTCACCAGGCTCCTGCCCCGGCCGGGATGAGCGATCGCTGCCTGGACACAGGGAGCTGCAGGGATGGGGAAGCTGCACTGCGCAGGGTGGAGGGACAGGGGTGTTTATACAGCAGCCCTGGGAATCCCAGCGGGGGCTTGGAGCCAGCAGGGAGCCCCCGGGACCTGGCTTCTGAGACTGGCTCAGGTGGAAAACAGCAGCAGAGAATTAACCCTTTCCCCTCCCTGGCTGTGTCTGAACCTCTCTCGTGTTGTGTGTTATTCAGAAAGGCTGTGGTGACACTGAGGCCCCGGCAAACGATTCTTTGCAAACTGCTCTCAGCTGAGACCAGACACACTCAGCGCACCACACACGAGGCTGATGGAATACTTTCCCAGGCGATGTCTCATGTAAGATGTGTGCAGACAGCTCCTATTATGATAAGATTCATAGCAATGGTGAACACAGGTCCCGGGGGTCGGTAAGGATTTGGCCAGCCAGGGATGCTCTGCCCAGCTTAGCTGCCCAGCCTGGCTCCAGCCCAAAGGCATCAGTGTAGACCCTCAGGGACAGCGGCATCCAGCCGGCCCCACTGGGAGGTCCCTACAGGAGCCTGACAGCAGAGACCCTGCCCTGCCTGACGGCGCAGACAAGAGGCCATGCCAGGGGCACGCAGAGAGGGGAGGGAACTCTCCATTCTGCCCACACCAGCCAATGTGGGTGCTATTCCCAGCTCTCCCCAGCGCCGTGGGTAGCAAGTGAAGACAGGACTGGCCTCCTTCCGGTTAGCCCTCTGCCAGATCTTCTAGTTTGTTCTGAGCCACTGAGAACCTTTCTGAGCCCCGCAGAGGCGATGCGAGTAGCTTTCTCACCAACAGACATTTTTCCAATCTGAAATATGACCTCCCCCGCCCTGTCTGTCTAGATGCACACAGGAGGTGGTGCTGGGAAGGTACATCGGGAGCTGCTCTTCGTCTCCTCACACAAGAACAACAAACAGGGGTAGAATGTAAATGTGCAAAGAAACACGAACAAAGGAAACATTTCCCCACGCTGTGCAAGAACGTAAGAAAATGAGTAGTGCTGTAGCACCTTACAGTATGTCTACACTACCACCCTAGTTCGAAGTAGGGTGGTTAATGTAGTCGTACGAACTTGCAAATGAAGCCCGGGTTTTGAATTTCCTGGGCTTCATTTGCATGTTGCCGGGCGCCGCCATTTTTAAATGTCCGCTAGTGCGGACTCCGTGCCAGCGGCTACACACGGCACGGACTAAATAGTTCAGATTAGGCTTCCTATTCCGAACTACCGTTATTCCTCATGGAACAAGGTGTACAGATCCTCTGGAAAAGGGCTTTTTTTCCGGAGGATCGGAGCCAGTGCAGACGCTCTTTTCCGGCTTTTCTAAAAGCCGGAAAAAAGCGGCAGACATTTTTATTTAAATGCCGCGGGGGATATTTAAATCCCCTGCTGATTTCCCTATTACGACCTGTGAAATTAACATGCCCCTTTCGGAAAAGGGGCCAGTGTAGACGAGCCCAGAGAATTGTATCCCTGGAACCAATCCTCCATTAATTTACCTAGCTCTTTTTTGAACCCTGTAATAATTTTGGCCTTCGCAACAGCTTCTGGCGAAGGATCCCACAGGCTGCCTTTGCGTTGTGTGAAGAAAAACTTCCTTTTGATTATTTTAAACCTGCTGCCTATTAATATCATTGGCCACCCCTAGTCCTTGTCTTATGGGAATGAGTAAATTTCACTTCCTTATTCAATTTCTTCACATTAGTCCTGATTTTGTATATCTGGGTTGTAGATCTGCTCAGTCAATTCTTTTCCAAGATGAAAAATCCCGGACTTATGAATCTCTCCTCTTATGGCAGCTGTTCCAAAGCCCACAAGTGATGTCATGCCTTTCTGAACCAAACAGGCCACAAACCAGTCCCACAGAGCGCTTCAGCTGCCTGCCTGAAGCCTCGTGAACGAAACCCCTCCGGCACCCCAGCAATATCCGGGCCCCAGATGGCCCCAGGCCTCATACACAGGTGAGGGGTCTAGAACCCAATCCCAGCTACCCTGAACACGTTCTGTCCGGTTCCAAAAAACCAGCCACAGATCCTTGGTCAATTTACCCTCTGGACCTTACCCACAAATCACGCTGGGCCAATCCTTTAGCATCTGACATCTAAAGGTTTATTGCTACCAGAAAGAAAAGCCTGAGAGTAAGGTTATTAAAGGATAATACTTTACATGCATCGAATCTCCCAGTTCTCGACGCAGGCTCTAGCAGAGATGTTACAGCTGCTGGCTTAAAAGTCCTTGTTGCGCATCCTAGGATCAGGATGGGTCCACAGTTCTTTCCGGCTCTTTGATCCCTGCAATGCTGCCTCTGGGATGAAGTGCTGAGCTGAGTACAAAATGGAGATGGCCACATGGCCAGTTTCTCTCTCCTTCCTGGTCTCTTCTTGGCTGCAGCAGGTCACCTGGCCAGCGGCCTATCCCTGCTGGTAGCTCTTCGGTGTCAGGCCCCATTCCCGAGGAGGCCCATTGAGTGCCATTGTCCCACAGAGCCTCACTAATAGCATGTCCATAGGCTGAGCTCTGCCCATTGCTCAGCCACACACAGAGGAACATTTGGTATTCATACAAAGTACAATCTTATACTTTCACACTCAGATATTAAACACATGAGCAGCATATATAGAATCAGCAGACAGTGAGCTTCTAGTCGACATCTCACATGGCCCCCTTTCTACCACTTTTGGGGCAAACACCCTCCTCCCCCAGGGGTGCAGCAGTGATCTGGCTGTTCCCCTCAAAATCCAGCAACGTGACACCCCCCTCTCTCCCACCTGCACTGCCCCCTGGCTCATCGCATGCCCCTCCCCTCTGCGGCTGCACATTGCGGTTCCCCTGAAGAGCTCAGCTCATATACAGCTTGCCCCAGAGGAGCAGCCCACACCATGTTCTCCCTCAGGGTGACTTTGCTTTTGTTCTTCCTTCCTTTCTTGTTTCCCTTCACCTTAGCAGAAGACTCTCTAGGCATGGCTGCCTTTTGTGGAAGTGAGCCGTGTCATTCTAGGCACGTCAGGGCCATGAAATAAGCTGCACAAGGGGATGAAAAAAATATCTTTTATTGCCTCAGCTTCCATTGGCTTTCACAGTAAGTTAAAATTCACAGTTACAACATCACAACTATCAGACGAGTAGCCGTGTTAGTCTGAGTCTGCAGAATCGGCGAGGAGTCCTGTGGCACCTTATAGACTAACCGGAGTGTTGGAGCATAAGCTTTCATGGGCAAAGACCTTAATTTTCAAGCCCCACTGCCTCCGTTAGCTCAGCACCGATAAAACACCTTAATCACACGTTTCAGGATCTCTTTTGTGGCCACCCCATAAATGACGGGGTTTAACATGGGGGGAAGGAGCACGTAGAGGTAGGTGAGTAGATTGAGAATATAACCTGGGATGATGCGCTCAAATCGGTATGCAAAATATGAGAAAACGGATGATGTGTGGAACATCAGGATGACACTGATGTGGGAGTTGCAGGTGCGCAGAGCCTTGTATTGGGCGCCCTTGGACGGGAACCGGAAGACGGCCCTGAGGATCAGCACGTAAGACACAGCAATGAGCACAGTGTCCAAGCCAACTGCTAAAATAGCCTGGGCGACGCCGTACCAGATGTTGACTGTGATATCATCACAGGCCAGCCGGGATATGGTCATGTACTCGCAATAACTGTGAGGCAGGAGGTTGGCTCTGCAGAACTTCAGCCGCATCACGAGAAAGACAACGGGGAAAATGAGACAGAAACTCCTTGTGAGAACCGCCAGCCCGATCTTCCCGATCACAGGCTTGGTGAGCAGGGTGGTGTATCTCAGGGGGTTGCAGATGGCAACGTACCGATCAAACGCCATGGCCAGCAGGATGCCCGACTCGGCGATAATACTGACATGGTTGAAGAACATCTGGGTGAGGCAGGCAGCAAAAGAAATTTCCCCGGCCCTGAACCAGAACACGGCCAGCATCTTGGGCACTGTACTTGTCGACAACAGCAGATCAACAGCAGCCAGCATGGAGAGGAAAAGGTACATGGGCTCATGGAGGCTTCGCTCTGTCGCTATGATGTAGAGGAGGAGAGAGTTCCCCAAAAGCGCTGCAACGTACATCAGACAGAAGGGGGTGGCGAGCCAGAATTGAGACTCCTCAGTACCGGGGATGCCGCTCAGGATGAAGGTTTCAGGTATAAAAACGCTGTGATTGTCGGCTGGCATCATGCACCGTCCCCTGCAGCTTCTATTCCATTTCCAGGAGCTAACACAGAAGAGAAAATCAGTGAGACCTGGAGGGGCAGCCGGGACTGGACTGTGTTTGGGGACAGAATCACAGACCCCAGCAAACCTCCCTGGTGTGAGCAGCCTGTCGGGTGGGACCCTGGACCAGACTCACTCTCCTGCTACGGAACATCCCCCCCACACACACAGGGGAGGTGGTTTGCACGGCTCTGGCCCTGGGTTTCACTGGGCTCCCTTCTCCTATTATGACTTTCCACAGTGGAACCGCTTCTCTGCATTTTTCCTACTTGTGCTCTCAGGCCCATAAGGGTGAGTTAAAGGAGCCACAGGACTGGCTCCACTTGCTCCTACTCAGTCTTCACACTTACTGCTCTGGAGTCACTCCGGGTTCATAATGTTATGAACGCAACACACTTTCGTTGAGAATCCTTCTGCTGGCTCCTTTAGGGTCTGAGGCAGGGGTGGGCCCGAGGCTGCCTGCGGGCCAGATGTGGCCCACCACGTCCCCTCGCTGGGACTCCGAAGCCGAGCGCAGCTGCAGCCACTTTGAATGGGGCTGCTCTATTCTGGGAGTGAGGAGGGAGGCTTTGTGCTCTGTCCCGCCCCCACAGCAAAACCTCTCCGCTCCCATTGGCTATTTTTCGGCCAATAGCAGCTGAGATATTTTGTCGGTGGCAGGGGCAGCCAATGACGTCTCCTTCCTTTCTCCCCCCCCCCCTGCCGGGAGCAAAGCCACATGGAGCAGCTTGTGGCTGCAGACTTCAGCTTCCTGCAGGGCTGCTGGCTGGGGGCTGCCTAGGTAAGCGCCTCCCAGCTAGAGCCTGCCTCTGGCACCCCAACCCCTCCTCCCCCATCTACCTGCCCCAGGCCACCACCCAAACTCTCTGTACCCCTATCCCTCAGGTCACAGCTCCCTGCACCCCTTCCTACACCCTTCTGCCAGGCCAGAATCCTCTCCAGCACCCGCACCCCCTCTCTGATCCTGCGTCTGTGTGTCTCGACTCCGGGTGTTTCACCCACTCAAAGAAACAGGCAGAGAATCTAGATCCAATTCAGATTTCAACACCGTTTGCCCCTTGGTTCTCTGGTGCCCTGGCAACACCTTTGCTGGCTGCCTGAGTTTAACCCCTCGGTCACCGGGTGCTGGTCAGCACATCCCCTGTCCAGCCGAGCCCGCAGTGGGTCCAGCCGTGACTCCAGGGGGCATCAGGCAGCTCTGTCAATGCAGCATTGAACTGGTAGAGCTGCCCGCAGCCCTGCGATGGAGAATTGCCACGGCAGACAAGGGCACGTCGGGCTCACCCAGCCCTGGTCATCGGTGACTCCTGGGCCCCACAGTGGGACAGTCCCAGCTCTGCCCCTTGGCCCCGCTGCACCCGCACTGGGCCCAGCCCTGAGCCCCAGTGATTGACGGGCCGTGTCCCTGCGTGGAGCCGCGGGAGGGGGTGAGGGGATGGCAGGGCCGGAGGGGATCCCAAAGGAGGTTCCCTCTGACCAGCCCCGTTAGCCAAGAATGGCCCAGCCCAGCGCCGCTAAGCCCCACAGCCAGCGCCCCCCTGACTGCCGTGGGCGAGGGTCAGTGTCACCCAGCACCTGTGACCTGACACTGCCCCTCGGCGCCGGGCCAGGGGCGTTTGCTCAGGGCCAGGGGCTGCCGTGCTGCCCTGCAGTGCGAGGGAGGCAGCCCTGTTCCAGCCAACCCCCCTTCCCACATTTCCTAGGGGCCAGGGGTTTCCAGCTACCCCGGGGCAGATCCCTGCCCTGCCCAGGACTCACCAGGCTCCTGCCCCGGCCGGGATGAGCGATCGCTGCCTGGGCACAGGGAGCTGCAGTGATGAGGAAGCCGCACTGCGCAGGGCGGAGGGACAGGGGTGTTTATACAGCAGCCCTGGGAATCCCAGCGGGGGCTCGGAGCCAGCAGGGAGCCCCCAGGACCTGACCTCTGAGACTGACTCAGGTGGAAAACAGCAGCCGAGAATTAACCCTTTCCCCTCCCTGGCTGTGTCGGAGCCTCTCTCCTGTTGTACATTGTTCAGAAAGGCCCTGGTGACACTGAGGCCCCAGCAAAGGATTCTTTGCAAACAGCTCTCAGTTGAGACCAGACACACTCAGCGCACCACACACGAGGCTGATGGAATATTTTCCCAGGCGATGTCTCATGTAAGGTGTGTGCAGACTGCTCCTATCTGGTAAGGTCCATCCCAATCGCTAATGCAGGCCCAGGGGTCGGTAAGGACCTGGACAGCCGGGGTTGCTCTGCCCAGCTCGGCTGCCCAGCCTGGCTCGGGCCCAAGGGCATCAGTGCACACCATCAGGGACAGCAGCAACCAGCCGGCCCCGCCGGGAGGTCCCTGCCGGAGACTGACAGCAGAAGCCCTGCCCTGCCGGCCGGCACAGACAAGAGGCCGTGCTGGGGCACACACAGGGAGAGGGAATTCTCCATTCTGCTCAAACCCGTCGATGTGGGTGTTATTCCCAGCTCTCCCCAGCGCCGAGGGCAGCAAGTGAAGACAGGACTGGCCTCCTTCTGGTTAGCCCTCTGCCAGGTCTTCTATTTCATTATGACCCACTGAGAACCTTTCTGAGCCCCGCAGAGGCGATGCGAGTAGCTTTCTCACCAATAGAAATTTTTCCAATCTGAAATATGACTTCCCCCGCCCTGTCTGTCTAGATGCACACAGGAGGTGGTGCTGGGAAGGTACATCGGGAGCTGCTCTTTGTCTCCTCACACAAGAACAGCAAACAGGGGTAGAATGTAAATGTGCAAATAAACACGAACAAAGGAAACATTTCCCCACGCTGCGCAAGAACGTAAGAAAACGACTAGTCCTGTAGCACCTGAAGGTCTTGGAGCACGTGACCTATGAGGACAGGCTGAAGGATTTGGGCTTATTTAGTCTGCAGAAGAGCAGAGTGAGGGGGGATTTGAGAACAGCCTGCAACTTCCTGAAAGGGGTTCCAAAGAGGCTGGAGAGAGGCTGTTCTCAGTGGTGGAAGAACAAGTTGCAGTGGGGCAGGTCTAGGTTGGATATTAGGAAAAACTCTTTCCCTAGGCGGGTGGGAAGCACTGGGCTGGGTTCCCTAGGGAGGTGGTACACTCCATCCCTAGAGGTTTATAAATCCCGGCTTGACAAAGCCCAGGCTGGGTTGATTGATTTGAGCACGTTCTCTGCTTCTGAGACGTTTCCTCTCCGGGGGGGGGGGGGGGAGGAGTAAAAGGAAGTACACGGCCCCTGCAACATTATGTGACATTGAAGCAGCTGCAAAACCCGTCAGAACCTTATCCTGAGTGGCAAGACATTGATTACAAGACATACATACAAGATGGGAAGCAACTGTCTAGGAAGGAGCATGGCGGAAAGGGATCTAGGGGTCATAGTGGACCACAAGTTGAATATGAGTCAACAGTGTGATGCTGTTGCAAAAAAAGCAAATATGATTCTAGGTTGTATCAACAGGTGTGTTGTAAGCAAAACTCGTGAAGTCATTCTGCCGCTCTACTCTGCACTAGTTAGGCCTCAGCTGGAGTACTGTGTCCAGTTCTGGGCGCCACATTTCAAGAAAGATGTGGAGAAATTGGAAAGGGTACAGAGAAGAGCGACAAGAATGATTAAAGGTCTAGAGAACATGACCTATGAAGCCAGGCTTCATGAACTGGGCTTGTTTAGTTTGGAAAAAAGAAGATTAAGGGGGGACATGATAGCGGCTTTCAAATATCTAAAAGGGTGTCACAAGGAGGAAGGAGAAAATTTGTTCCTCTTGGTTTCTGAGGACAGGACAAGGAGTAATGGGCTTAAAGTGCAGCAGGGGAGGTTTAGATTGGACATTAGGAAAAAATTCCTAACTGTCAGGGTGGTCAAATATTGGAATAAATTGCCAAGGGAGGTGGTGGAATCTCCCTCTCTGGAGATATTTAAGAACAGGTTAGATAGACATCTGTCAGGGATGGTGTAGACGGAGCTTGGTCCTGCCTTGAGGGCGGGGGGCTGGACTCGATGACCTCTCGAGGTCCCTTCCAGTCCTATAATTCTATGATTCTATGATTAGCACAGGTGCAAACGGAGCCTCCTCACAGCTGCTGCTACAGCCCCTCTCCCACGGTCGGGGGGGCCCGTGAGCCCCTCCCCTGCCATCACAGGCCATGGCACCCCTGGCCGCTCCCCAATCCCATTATCCCCCAGGGAGCTACCTGTGTGGGGCAGAGAGCGAGAGCAGCCTGGCTCAGCCGGGCCCAGCCCTGTGACAGGAGCCCTAAGGCAGCCACTGGCAGTGTCCAAGAGCCACAGGCCAGGGCTACGGAGCAGGGGGCTGAGCCCGGCCAGGCACTGAAGGATTTAGGAGTTTCCACAGCTCGGTGGCAGGTGCTTTGGCCACACACAGGGACTGGGCTCAGCACAGGGGAGACATTGCAGGGCCTGTGTCATTCAGCTCAAACCGGGGTCCCATCTGGCCTTAAACTCAATGAATCTCTGAGTTCAGTGAATCCAGAAACAACTGGCCAATAGCAATTGACGCCAGCCAGCCTCTGAGCTCCTATTGGCTGGAAACAAGCAGCCAATAGGAGCTGAGAGATTGGCCTGGGGGATGGGGCCAGTGCAAGTCTCTCCCCCCTCCCGGAGCTGAGAGCCATGTGGAGGGAGACGCCTGTAGTTTTCAGTGGTCTGGGGCTGCAGCAGGCAGGGAGCCCAGCCTGCTTTGGGGGTGCTGCAGGGCTGCTGGTTGGGAGATGCTTAGGAAGCACCTGCCAGCCAGAGCCAGCCTCTGGCACCCCTGCCCCTCCTGCACCCCAACTCCCTCCTGCAGGTCACCTTCCAAACCCTCTGCATTCTCCAGCCCCAAGTCACAGCTCCCTCCCAGACCTTGCACCCCTTCCTATAGCCCTTCCTCAGGCCAGAGTCCTCTCCTGCACCCACAGTCCCTCCCAGACCCTGTACCCTTTCCTATAGCCCTTCCTCAGGCCAGAGTCCTCTCCTGCACCCACACTCCCTCCCAGACCCTGCACCCCTTCCTATAGCCCTTCCTCAGGCCAGAGTCCTCTCCTGCACCCACACTCCCTCCCAGACCCTGCACCCCTTCCTATAGCCCTTCCTCAGGCCAGAGTCCTCTCCTGCACCCACACTCCCTCCCAGACCCTGTACCCTTTCCTATAGCCCTTCCTCAGGCCAGAGTCCTCTCCTGCACCCACACTCCCTCCCAGACCCTGCACCCCTTCCTATAGCCCTTCCTCAGGCCAGAGTCCTCTCCTGCACCCACACTCCCTCCCAAACCCTGTACCCTTTCCTATAGCCCTTCCTCAGGCCAGAGTCCTCTCCTGCACCCACACTCCCTCCCAGACCCTGCACCCTTTCCTATAGCCCTTCCTCAGGCCAGAGTCCTCTCCTGCACCCACACTCCCTCCCAGACCCTGCACCCCTTCCTATAGCCCTTCCTCAGGCCAGAGTCCTCTCCTGCACCCACACTCCCTCCCAGACCCTGCACCCCATTCCCCTGCCCCAAGTCACCACCCACACCTTCTGTAATCTGCACCCCATTTTCCCCTTCTCCCAGGTCACAGCTCTCTTCCAGACTTGCACACCCTCCTAGTGCCCCTCTCCCAGGTCAGAATCCTCTCCTGCACTCATGCCCCCTCCTTGACCCTACACCCCTATTCCCTGACCCAGATACAACCCTCCCCTTTGCCTAAATGTCCTCTCAGGCCTCACACCATCTCCTGCACCTCAATCCCTTACCCTGTGCACCTTTCTGCACCCACCCTCCATCCTAGGCCCCGCACCTCCTCCATAGAAATATACGGCCCCTGACTACTTTCCAAAATCTTGGAGTGGCCCCTCGACAAAAATGATTGCCCATTGCTGTCTTAGAAGAAGACTTTCTAGGTGTGGCTGCCTTTTGTGGAAGTGAGCCGTGTCATTCTAGGCACGTCAGGGCCATGAAATAAGCTGCACAATGGGGCTGAAGAAATACCTTTTCTGGGACCAACTTCCATTGGCGGGTGCGACAAACTTTCATGCTCACACAGTGAAAATCCAAACCGTTGCAATGAACACCTGACCTTAATTTACAAGCCCCAAGACATCTCCCACTGCCTCCGTTAGCTCAGCACCAGGCTTCTGTTCGAGCACCAACAAAACATCTCGATTACACGTTTCAGGATCTCTTTTGTGGCCACCCCATGAATGACGGAGTTTAACATGGGGGGAAGGAGCACGTAGAGGTAGGTGAGTAGATTGAGAATATAACCTGGGATGATGCGCTCAAATCGGTATGCAAAATATGAGAAAAAACTGGCATGTAACACATCAGGATGACACCGATGTGGGAGTTGCAGGTGCCTTGAGCCAAGTGCTCTTAGTCGGGAGCGGGAAGACAGCCCTGAGGATCAGCACGTAAGACACAGCAATGAGCACAGTGTCCAAGCCAACTGCTAAAATAGCCATGGCGACGCCGTACCAGAGGTTGACTGCGATGTTGTCACAGGCCAGCCGGGATATGGCCATGTGCTCGCAATAGGTGTGAGGCAGGAGGCTGGTTCCGCAGAAATTCAGCCGCATCACGAGAAAGACGACGGGGAAAATGAGACAGAAACTCCTTGTGAGAACCGCCAGCCCGATCTTCCCGATCACAGGCTTGGTGAGCAGGGTGGTGTATCTCAGAGGGTTGCAGATGGCAACGTACCGATCACACACCTTGACCAGCAAGAAGCCCGACTTGGCAATAACACTGACATAGACGAAGAACATCTGGGTGAGGCAGGCAGCAAAAGAGATTTTCTCCATTCCAAACCAGAATAGATCCAGCATCTATAGATCCAGAATAGTTCCTGTCTAGGAAGGAGCATGGCGGAAAGGGATCTAGGGGTCATAGTGGACCACAAGTTGAATATGAGTCAACAGTGTGATGCTGTTGCAAAAAAAGCAAATATGATTCTAGGTTGTATCAACAGGTGTGTTGTAAGCAAAACTCGTGAAGTCATTCTGCCGCTCTATTCTGCACTAGTTAGGCCTCAGCTGGAGTACTGTGTCCAGTTCTGGGCGCCACATTTCAAGAAAGATGTGGAGAAATTGGAAAGGGTACAGAGAAGAGCGACAAGAATGATTAAAGGTTTAGAGAACATGACCTATGAAGCCAGGCTTCATGAACTGGGCTTGTTTAGTTTGGAAAAAAGAAGATTAAGGGGGGACATGATAGCGGTTTTCAAATATCTAAAAGGGTGTCACAAGGAGGAAAGAGAAAATTTGTTCCTCTTGGTTTCTGAGGACAGGACAAGGAGTAATGGGCTTAAAGTGCAGCAGGGGAGGTTTAGATTGCACATTAGGAAAAAATTCCTAACTGTCAGGGTGGTCAAATATTGGAATAAATTGCCAAGGGAGGTGGTGGAATCTCCCTCTCTGGAGATATTTAAGAACAGGTTAGATAGACATCTGTCAGGGATGGTGTAGACAGAGCTTGATCCTGCCTTGAGGGCGGGGGGCTGGACTTGATGACCTCTCGAGGTCCCTTCCAGTCCTATGATTCTATGATTCTATGATCTTGGGCACTGTGGTGGTGGATAACAGCAGATCAGCTGTGGCCAGCATGGAGAGGAAAAGGTACATGGGCTCATGGAGGCTTCGCTCCCTTAGTATGATATACAGGAGGAGAGAGTTCCCAAGAAGAGCTGCAAAGTACATGAGACGGAAGGGGATGGTGATCCAGACAGGAGACCCCTCTGTGCTAGGGATGCCGCTCAGGATGAAGGTGACAGAGCTAAAAACACTGTGATTGTTGGCTGGAATCCTGCACCGTCCCTTGGAGCTTCTCATTCCACTTCTAGGAGTTAAAAGCAAGAGAGAAAATCAGTGAGAACTGGAGGGGCAGCTAAGACTGGACTATGGGGACAGAACCAGAGACCCCAGCAAACCTTCCTGGTGTGACGGGCCAGAGGGGATCCCAAAGGAGGTTCCCTCCGAACAGGCCCGTTAGCCCCACAGCCAGCAGGGAGCCCCAGAGATCTGGACTCTAAGACTGACTCAGGAGGAAAGCAGCAGCCGAGAATTAACCCTTTCCCCTCCCTGGCTGTGCCTGAGCCTGTCTCCTGTTGTGTGTTATTTAGTCAGGTTGTTGCGATGCAGAGACCCCAGCAAAGAGTTCCCTGTTTTCTGACAGCAGCTACCATCTGAGACCTGACACACTCGCTGCACCACACACCTCTTCCAGAAAATGTGCCCGAAACGAGCAAGAAGCTTGGGATTAATTTCCAGGTGATAGTGAAACAAGAAAAGATGGACATTGACAATGGGATTATGGGACTGATGAAGTTAATCTCCAGGGCACAGTGTGTGGTGGAGACGGCCATTCCAGGAGTGCGTTCTCACCCTGCTTGGTTAGCCATCCTTCTCCCTGGGCCCTGATCTGCTGCTCTCCTTCCCTGAGAGCCTCCCTAGCTCCTTCTCCTGGACCTCCACTCCCAACCCATCCCTTTTCCCAACCGCCCCCCCCCCCCCCGCACCGCCTCGTCACCCCGTCTCCAGCTCACTCCTCTCTGCCCTTCTGTCATGTTACTGGATTTTGAGGGGAACAGCCAGATCACCGCTGCACCCACGGGTGGGTAGGGGTGTTGGCCCCAAAAGTGGCACAAAGGGGGCCATGTGAGGTGTCAAATAGAAGCCTATTTCCTTCTGATTCCATCTATGCTATTCATGTGATTGTATAATGTCGGTATGTGACGTTAGAAGCATGTATATGTGGTTGAACTATGGGCAAAGCAGCTCAGCCTATGAACATGCTAACGAGCAGACAGCAGCAGCGGCACAGGAGCCAGCAAACAGAGCTGTAAACAGGGGAGTTTGAGTGGGAGTTTGGATATTGGGACTTGTCTGGGGTTTGTTTTTGCTGTGGAGAGGGTGTTTCGGTCTGTTTTTGTGTTCACCGGACTAATAGGATTTTGGTGAGAAAGTAGATAAAACACAGAGGCATTAGTGGCCATGGCCCAAGTAGTGGAGAACACAAGCAGGGTGATTGGAAGTGGTAGCTGCCATGATTCTGGTACATGATTCTGGAGGGGGTACCTGAAAGGAGTTTTGTTTGCATGAAGTGCCACCTGATAGAGCTGATGGAAGAAAAGATCCGAGGACTGGAGATGCAGGTGGAAATTCTGGTCGAGTTTAGAAGGGGGTTTGAGCAGATGATGGAGCAAAGGCATGACGTGCCTGAAGGGGAAAGGTTAGATATGCAGATGGAAGCAGAATCAAGGGCCTCAGAGGGGGGACTGCTGGGCGAAGAAAATGGACAGTGGAAGCATGTGACTAAGAGAACCAGGCAGAGTTAAAAATGGGTCAGTGAAGGAAAAATAGAGCTCAAGAACAGGTATGTGGAGCTGAAGAATGAAGAAGGGGTACAGCAGGTAGATAATGAAGATGGAAGGGTGAGGAAGATGAGGAGAGTGCCTGGTCCCATAGACAAAGGGGAAGAGTTAATGAAGACAACACCAATAATGAGCATTAGGAGGATACAGGATGGGTTAAAGAGGATTACAAGGGAAAATAGGAATGGCAAGGACTTGCAGAAAGAGGAAGCAAGAGATAGCCCAGAGAATCGCACTGTCACCAGGAAAAGGCAGGTCTACATGATTGGGGACTCTTTATTGAGAAGAATAGATAGGCCTGTAACCAGACCTGATCCAGAGAATAGAAGGGTGTGCTGGCTGCCAGGTGCTAAGATACGGGATGTGGAACTGAGGTTGAAGAGCAGGAAGGAATCCATTGATCATCCTTCATGTAGGAACAAATGATAAGGCTAGATTCTTGCTGGAACGAATTAAGGGAGACTATGCTAGGCTGGGGAGGATGCTCAAGGAAATTGAGGACAGGTGATCTTTAGTGGGATTCTGCCTGTTCCTAGAGAAGGGCAAGTAAGATGGCTTAGGCAGTGGTGCTATAAGGAGGGCTTTGGGATATATGGTCACTGGGAGGCATTTATGGACAGAGGACTGTTCTCTCGGGATGGACTTCACCTAAGTAGGGAGGGAAATAGACTTCTAGGATGGAGGCTGGCTCAACTGATGAAGAGAGCTTTAAACTAGGAATTTGGGGGAGACAGTTGGGAGATGTCCAGGTAATCTCTATGCCAGATTTTAAAACTGAGAGGGAGGAAAACGAAGTAAGAAAGGATATAGCTGGGGGTAGGAGAATGAACATGAGGAAGGGTGGGGTGGATACTAGTCTAATAGGTCATATTGGAGGTACAACGTCTGTGCCAAATTGGGTAAAGAATGTGAGTGAGGCAAAACAGCAAAAATGAAGATGTTTGTACACCACTGTGAGGAGCTTAGGTAACAAAATGGAGGAACTACAGCGATTAGTCCAGGAAGTGAAAGCAGATATAGGAATAACAGAAACATGGTGGAATACTAGGCATGACTGGAGTACAGGTATTGAGGGGTATGTGCTGTTTAGGAAAAACAGAAATAAGGGTAAAGGTGGTGGAGTCACATTGTATATCAAAGATGAGGTAGATTGTAAAGAAATAAAAAGTGATAGAATGGAGAAGACAGAGTCCGTTTGGGCAAAAATCACATTGGGGAAGAAAACTATCAGATCCTCCCCTGGGATAGTGCTTGGGGTGTGTTATAGACCACCAGGATCCAATGTGGATCTGGATAGAGACCTCGTTAATGTTTTTAATGAAATAAATGCTCATGGAAACTGCATAATCATGGGAGATTTCAGCTTTCCAGATATAGACTGGAGAACAAGTGCTAGTAATAATAATAGGGCTCAGATTTTCCTAGATGTGGCAGTACAGAGCGATTGCACACCACAGTTCTGTTCTGTGTCTCCCATGGCTGGGACACCAGAGAGCATGTGCAAATGAACACAATAACAGCATCCCAGGACCTTTCTCCCAGCATTTCCCACCTTTGAAGACACCTGTGTAGGGAACAGAGTTAAATCAGCCTGGGTAAGCTGGGCTCATCCATGCAAATGGTATTGTTGGGCAGACAAATGAAATGTCTGGAAGATGCAAGCCATAGGCCTGGAATGAGGGTCTGACCTCTCAGTTTTAGCCATGCATACGTAGACCTCCTATTATCTTCCAGGACATAAGAACCAAGCCACAGCCTTAAAAAGGTGATTTTATTAACAAAACAAAGGATCTACTTGACAAAGCACACTAGGTTGCTAGCTGTTATAAAGCAACTGAGGAAAGAACAGATTAAAACACAGAGAATTGTATCCCTGGGATTCAGCTTTAAAGTTATAATGAGGCGAGGGGTCACATGAACGCAGCACAGAAGAGTTTAACCAAGCAACAAAACAAAGCATATAATCTGATCACATCTAAATAGACATTCCCTATGTACTCACATATCCACACTTCACGGTCCAGTCCGTTCCCATGCCCACTATGCTTTGCAGGCATGGTAGTCCTGCTTGGTTCAATTCATCTTCCTCCTCCAGCTCCTGGCTTAAACTCACACAAAGAAAATAGCAAGCGGGTTTCCTTTCAATTAAAATCTCAACACTTTCTTCTCATTGGCTCTCCTGGCTGCTTGCTAGCATATCCTAGCTACCGGAGTGTAACCCTTTAGTTCCTGAGGGCTGGGATGTTCAGAAAAGGCAGCACCCCTCCAATCCATCACACTGTATCCCGCTGCCTTTTGTGGAAGAGTGCAGTGTTCTCGTAGCCATATCTGTTCCCCATAGTTACAGCACCACTACATTTCAGATGAAAATCTGGCTTTAATTTCCAAGTCCCAAGGCGTTTCTGTTGCTTGCTTTACTTCAGCAGGAAGCCTCTGCTGCAGCATCTATAAAACACCTTCATCACCTGCTTGGGGATCTCTTTCATTGTCACCCCATAAATGATGGGGTTTAACATGGGGGGAATGAACACATAAAGGTTGGCTACCAGGTTGACAATGTAACCGGGGATGATGTGCTTTATCCGGTGGGCAAAAGAGGACAAAAAAGATGGCATGTAGAACATCAGGATGACACAGACGTGGGAGCCGCAGGTGCGCAGGGCCTTGAGCTGGGCTCCCTTGGACGGGAGCCGGAAAACGGCCCTGAGGATCAGCACGTAAGACACAGCAATGAGCACAGCGTCCAAGCCAATTGCTAAAATAGCCATGGCGACCCCATACCATAAGTTGGCTGTGATGTCGTCACAGGCCAGCCGGGATATGGTCATGTACTCGCAATAGGTGTGAGGCAGGACGTTGGTTCCGCAGAACTTCAGCCGCATCACGAGAAAGACGACAGGGAAAATGAGACAGAAACTCCTTGTGAGAACCGCCAGCCCGATCTTCCCAACCACAGGCTTGGTGAGCAGGGTGGTGTATCTCAGGGGGTTGCAGATGGCAACGTACCGATCAAACGCCATGGCCAGCAGGATGCCCGACTCAGCAATAAAACTGATGTGGATGAAAAGCATCTGGGTGAGGCAGGCAGCAAAAGAAATTTCCCCTGCTCTGAACCAGAACACGGCCAGCATCTTGGGCACTGTGGTGGTGGATAACAGCAGATCAACAGCAGCCAGCATGGAGAGGAAAAGGTACATGGGCTCATGGAGGTTTTGTTCTGTCGCTATGATGAAGAGGAGGAGAGAGTTCCCCAAAAGGGCTGAAATGTACATCAGACAGAAGGGGGTGGCGAGCCAGACTTGAGAATCCTCCGTACCCGGGAAGCCAGTCAGGATGTATGTTACAGGGGCATAAGAGGTGTGATTGTCGGCTGGCATCATGCACCATCCCTTGGAGCTTCTATTCAAATCCCAGAAACTACCAAAAAAAGGGAAAACGGTGAGAAATTGGTTCTCAACTAAAACTAAAATGCGTTTCCTGTCAGAGCCGCGTACGCCTTCCAAAAATTCCTTGTGTGACCTGTGGGACGGGAGCATAAACTCAGAAACTCTCCTGCTACGGAACATCTCCATTCCCACAGAACGAAGGTGATTTGGTTGGCACCGGCTCCCGGGTGAGCAAGGAGAACGCTCCCGGCATGCCTGTTTGCAAGAGAATCTCTGCTCCACGTGTGTGTTACAGTCACACTCAGAACATAAGAACGGCCGTACTGGTCAGACCAACAGTCCATCTAGCCCAGTGTCCTGTGGACTGACCGCGCCAAGGCCAGGTGCCCCAGAGAGGATGAACAGAACAGAGAATCAGCAAGTGGTCCCTCCCCTATAGCCCAAGTCCCAGCAACTAGCCAACAAGCCCAGGACACGATCCCTGACAATCCTTGCAAATAGCCATGGAGGGACCAATCCTCCATGAATGTACCTAGCTCTTTTTTGAACCCTGTAATAATTTTGGCCTTCGCAACAGCTTCTGGCGAAGGATCCCACAGGCTGCCTTTGCGTTGTGTGAAGAAAAACTTCCTTTTGATTATTTTAAACCTGCTGCCTATTAATATCATTGGCCACCCCTAGTCCTTGTCTTATGGGAATGAGTAAATTTCACTTCCTTATTCAATTTCTTCACATTAGTCCTGATTTTGTATATCTGGGTCTTCGATCTGCTCAGTCAATTCTTTTCCAAGATGAAAAATCCCGGACTTATGAATCTCTCCTCTTATGGCAGCTGTTCCAAAGCCCACAACTGTTGTCATGCCTTTCTGAACCTTTTCCAGTTCCAACATGTCTTTTTTTGAGTCTGATGACCACATCGGCAAGCAGCATTCATGATGAGCGGCGTATCCTGCATTTATATAGGGGTAACCTTGTGTTATTACCGATCCCTTTCTTAATCATTTTCCCAAATTGTCCTCGCTTGTTTCACTGCTGCTGCACAGTGAGGGTACGTCTAAACTACATGCCTCCGTCGACGGAGGCATGTAGATTAGCCAGATCGGCAGAGGGAAATGAAGCCACGATTAAAATAATCGCGGCTTCATTTAAATTTAAATGGCTGCCCCGCTCTGCCGATCAGCTGTTTGTCGGCAGATCGGGGCAGTCTGGACGCGCCGCGTTGACAAAGAAGCCTTTCTTGATCGGCACAGGTATGCCTCGTGAAACCAGGTTTACCTGTGCCGATCAAGAAAGGCTTCTTTGTCAACGTGGCGCATCCAGACTGCCCCGATCTGCTGACAAACAGCTGATCGGCAGATCGGGGCAGCCATTTAAATTTAAATGAAGCCGCGATTATTTTAATCGTGGCTTCATTTCCCTCTGCCGATCTGGCTAATCTACATGCCTCCGTTGACGGAGGCATGTAGTCTAGACACACCCTGAGTGAATGTTTCCAGACAACTCTTGACAGTGATTCTAAAGTCACTCCTCTGAGTGGTAACAGCTAATTTAGACCTCATCCACATGAGCCACTCTGGTCTTCAAAGCCCAGACATGTTCCCTGAGGCTATGTCTAGACAACAGGCTTCTTATAGAATCATAGAATAATAGGACTGGAAGGGACCTCAAGAGGTCATCGAGTCCAGCCACCCGCCCTCAAGGCAGGACCAAGCTCCGTCTACACCATCCCTGACAGATGTCTATCTAACCTGTTCTTAAATATCTCCAGAGAGGGAGATTCCACCACCTCCCTTGGCAATTTATTCCAATATTTGACCACCCTGACAGTTAGGAATTTTTTCCTAATGTGCAATCTAAACCTCCCCTGCTGCACTTTAAGCCCATTACTCCTTGTCCTGTCCTCAGAAACCAAGAGGAACAAATTTTCTCCTTCCTCCTTGTGACACCCTTTTAGATATTGGAAAACCGCTCTCATGTCCCCCCTTAATCTTCTTTTTTCCAAACTAAACAAGCCCAGTTCATGAAGCCTGGCTTCATAGCTCATGTTCTCTAGACCTTTAATCATTCTTGTCGCTCTTCTCTGTACCCTTTCCAATTTCTGCACATCTTTCTTGAAATGTGGCGCCCAGAACTGGACACAGTACTCCAGCTGAGGCCTAACTAGTGCAGAGTAGAGCGGCAGAATGACTTCACGAGTTTTGCTTACAACACACCTGTTGATACAACCTAGAATCATATTTGCTTTTTTTGCAACAGCATCACACTGTTGACTCATATTCAACTTGTGGTCCACTATGACCCCTAGATCCCTTTCCGCCATGATCCTTCCTAGACAGTCGCTTCCCATCTTGTATGCATGGAACTGATTGTTTCTTCCTAAGTGGAGCACTTTGCATTTCTCTTTATTAAACCTCTTTCCGAAGAAGCTTTTGTTGGAAGAGATCTTCCGAAAAAACTTCTTCCGAAAGAGAGCGTCCACACTGCAAATGCACATCGAAAAAGTGATCTGCTTAAGAACATAAGAATGGCCGTATTGAGTCAGACTAAAAGTCCATTTAGCCCAGTAGCCTGTCTGCCGACAGTGGTCAGCAGTGAGCATCGAGACTGAATGGACGCCGTCTCGAATATAAGCTGTGATTAATATGGCCACCATGAGAAAGAACTCCTTCTTCCCTGTCCACACAGACTTTTTTGCAAAAGAGCTCTTTTACAAAAAGGCTTCTACCTCATAGAATGAGGATTACCAATGCTGGAAAAACCCCTCTGTTCTTTCGATTTTCTTGTGGAAGAACGTGATTTCAGTATGGATGTGCCTCAAGTTTGTTGGAAAAACGGCCGTTTTTCTGACAAAACTCTGTAGTGTCGACATACCTTAAGGGACAGGGCTCCTTGCATCCAAAACAGCCACACACCACCTGCCCACAGGGCAGCTACTCTGACATGCTGCACTGGGTGCAAGAACATGGATAGACCCCCACTTCCCACCCCACTGCTGAGCCGATGCTGTATCATCTGCCCTCTGGGAGCTCCTGCCTTAGTGTTAGGATTGAAAGCCTTATTCTTATTAGGTTTAGTAATATAGTAATATAGCAATAATATAGCAATATAAGGTATATATATTAACATGCACATTATGTTAGTAAAGTTTAGTAAATGTTCTAAAGTAGTAAAACAGTTCTGGGTATTGTGTCTGTGTTAATAAGATTAGAGGAATTCTGCTAATGTTGAAGGACAAGCCTTGATTGTTTGATTGCTTGATCTACAATTGCAGATCTGTAACCTCAAGCGTTCTTGTAACATGGCTCCTGTGTGTGTGAGGAGTGTGAATGTGTTGCAAAGTTATATGGCTTAGAACCAATGGCCAAAGAAGGGGGGTGAGCGAGCGTGGGCAAGTCCAGAGGACGGGACAACCTGACTGCGGAGGAGCCATCTATAACCGTCCTACTCACAAGAAGATTGGATCATTGGCAGATTAACAACCTTAAAGTGGAGCAAGCACCCCGGAAGGACAACTGATCACAGGGGGTACGTCTAAACTACATGGCTCCGTCGACGGAGCCATGTAGATTTGTTGTTTTGGCAAAGGCAAATGAAGCCACGATTTAAATGATCGCGGCTTCGTTTAAATTTATATGGCTGCTGCGCTGAGCCGACAAACAGCTGATCAGCTGTTTGTCCGCTCAGCGTGCTAGTCTGGACGCTCCCCTGCCGACATCAAAGCCCTTTGTCGGCAGCCCCGGTAAACTTCATCCCACGAGGAATAATGGAGCTGCCGACAAAGGGCTTTGATTTCGGCAGGGGAGCGTCCAGACTAGCGCGCTGAGCGGACAAACAGTTGATCAGCTGTTTGTCGGCTCAGCACAGCAGCCATGTAAACGTAAATGAAGCCGCGATCATTTAAATCGCGGCTTCATTTGCCTTTGCCTATGTGTCTAATCTACATGCCTCTGACGACAGAGGCATGTAGTCTAGACACAGCCAGGATGAGCCTTGGAGAGCTGTTTTGGGAACACTCACATCAAAAAGATAACGTTCCGGTCACAAGCAGACAAAGCAGAATCCATGGATTTCAGCAAGAGAAACGGATTATAAAAAGCAGGATGCTTTGCTATAGAACTTGAGTTCGTCTGCCATCAAGGAGCATCGGATCGTGACCGACAAAGGTCCCGCTCTCCCCTGTGCTCGATCTAACTGGCCACTAGATTGACACAGACTCTGGACCGGTAACTATATCATCTGGCAGAACTGTGTGTGCATGATGTTTTGTGCGTGTGTGTGACTGAAAAGCAGATGCAACCGTTGTATTCTCAATAGAAGTGGCGTCCTGCCTTTTCCCCTATAAAAGATCTCGTGTGCTTCGTTCAAGCGTAACACTTGCTGTGTTTTTGCTGAGCTCACAGTGGGGCGTTAATACGACATCTAAAAATGTGTACAGACAGTGAAGTGCATCTAGCCCCCCCACTCCCAGTCTGAAACCCCTGAAAACTTCTGTTAGCCGCCTGCTCTTTGCGCTGGCAGGAGGGGAACATCGGGCACAGGGCAGCCCTGGCTCCGAGGTGACTGGGACAGACCCAGCTCTGCCCCTTGGCCCAGCTAATTTCTGCACCCGCACTGGGCCCAGCCCTGAGCCCCAGTGACTGACGGGCCGTGTCCCTGCGTGGAGCAGCGGGAGGGGGTGAGGGGATGGCAGGGCCGGAGGGGATCCCAAAGGAGGTTCCCTCTGACCAGCCCCGTTAGCCGAGAATGGCTCAGCCCAGCGCCGCTGAGCCCCACAGCCAGCGCCCCCCTGACTCCTGTGGGCGAGGGTCAGTGTCACCCGCACCCGCGGCCTGACACTGCCCCTCCGCGCCGGGCCAGGGGCATTTGCTCAGGGCCAGGGGCTGCCGTGCTGCCCTGCAGTGTGAGGGAGGCAGCCCCGTTCCAGCCAACCCCCCTTCCCACATTTCCTAGGGGCCAGGGGTTTCCAGCCGCCCCGGGGCAGATCCCTGCCCTGCCCAGGACTCACCAGGCTCCTGCCCCGGCCGGGATGAGCGATCGCTGCCTGGACACAGGGCGCTGCAGGGATGGGGAAGCCGCACTGCGCAGGGCTGAGGAACAGGGGTGTTTATACAGCAGCCCTGGGAATCCCAGCGGGGGCTCGGAGCCAGCAGGGAGCCCCCGGGACCTGGCCTCTGAGACTAATTTAGGTGGAAAACAACAGCCGAGAATTAACCCTTTCCCCTCCCTGGCTGTGTCTGAGCCTGTTTCCTGTTGTACGCTATTTAGAAAGGCCGTTCTAGGCTAAGTCCCGAGCAGATAGTACCTTGGTTTTTGGCCACCACTGCCATCTCCAAGCGGACAGCCTGACTACCACACACGCAGGTCTTATAGAATATTTGCCCACAAAGTGTAACATGTAAGTGTGACAGGTTTGGATCAGAGAAATCCCCTTGGGACTGTCACTTAATGTGCCAGCCATGCCACTAAAACCACCAACCTGCCCTCTAAAACTCCCCACTACCCGGTCCAGCTGTGCCAAGAGCTCTGGTCTCCCCCAGTGAAGTCAAAGATTTGTGGGAACAGCCCCCAGTAAAGTAAGAGACGCTGATCACTCAGCCCTGAGACAGCTCAGTTGCAGGGACTTCACTGCACCTAGGAGCATGGACCCAGTGGGATCAAAATCCCACGTGAATCCATCCTACTTAGGGCCAACGAAAGCTCATAGAATTCGCCCACTTTATCAGTGAAAGAGAGATATGCAAAGCTGTTGCCTCCTCCTTCCACCAGGTGTCAATTGTTTACACTGGGTTTGATTAGAATCCACACTTTTTAAATACAAAAATAGGATTTACATCTTGTCAATTGAAAACTGACAGATCCAATCAAGTTACTCATCTAAAATACACAAGACATGCCAGCTAAGCCTAAGACACTCAGAGAAATTGTTTCAAGTCGCATTTCTCACCCTGGTGCTTATTTCATGCAAAATCTGTCAAGTCAAATCTGATCTTGTCTCTGGCATAAGGATATAAGAATATAAGAACGGCCATATTAGGTCTGACTAAAGGACCCAGCCTTACGTCTTCTGACAGTGGCCAATGTCAGGTGTCCCAGAGAACAGGGAACCATCAGGTGATCCCTCCCCGTCACTGATTCCCGGCTTCTAGTAAACAGAACCTAGGGACACCATTCCTACCCATCTTGGCTAATAAGCATTGATGGACCTAAGCTCCATGAATTTATCCAGTTCTTTTTTGAACCCTGTTAAAATCCGGATCTTCACAACATCCTCTGGCAAGGAGTTCCACAGGTTGACTGTGCGCTGCATGAAGAAAAACTTCCTTTTGTTTGATTTATATCTGCTGTCTTTTAATTTAATTTGGGGTATGTCTAGACTACATGGCTCCGTCGACTAGTTTACCCGACATAGTCAGTCCCTGCTTCATTAAAATAAAAATGGCCGCTGCGCTGTGCTGACAATCAGCTGATCCGGCACAGCGTGGCAGTCTAGGCGCAGAACGGTCGACAAGGGAAGCCTTTATCGACAACTCCTGGAAACAGCACGGTGGCCATTTTTATTTTAATGAAGCGGGGATTATTTAAATCCCCGCTCCATTGACTAGTTTACATGGCTCTGTCAACGGAGCCGTGTAGTCTAGACATACCCTTGGTGACCCCTAGTTCTCATGTTATGGGAATAAGTAAAAAACTTTTCCTTATTCACTTTCTCCATACCAGGCATAATTTTATAGACCTCTATCATATCCCCCCTTAATCTCCCCTTTTCCATACTGTAAATTTCCAGTCTTTTGAATCTGTCTTCATATGGGAGCGGTTCCAAACCCCTAATCATTTTGTTACCCTTTTCTGAACTTTTTCCAATGCCAAGATACCTTTTTAAGATGAGGTGTTCACATCTGTACACAGTATGAAAGATTTATACTGAGTCAATAAATTATTCTCTGTCTTATTTTCTCTCTCTTAAAATGATTCCTCGCATTCTTTTTCCTTTTTTGACTGCCACTGCACATTGAGTGGATGTTTTCAGGGAACTATTCATAACGACTCCAAGATCTCTCTCTTTAGTGGTAATAGCCAGTTTAGTCCTCATCATTTTGTATGTATAATTGGGATTATGTTTTCCAATGAGCATTACTTTGCATTTATCAACATTAAAATTCATTTGCCAATTTGTTGCTCAGTCACCTAGTTTAGTGAGATACTTTTGAAGCTCTTCACAATCTGTTTTGGACTTAACTATCTTGAGCAGTTTAGTAGCAAATTTTAGTGCAAATTTTGCCACCTCACTGTTTACCCCTTTCTCCAAACCGTATATCAATATGTTGAATAGGATTGATCCTAGTACAGACTCCTATGGGACACTACTAGTTACCTGACTCCATTCTGAAAACTAACCATGTATTCCTACCTTTTGTATCTTATCTTTTAACCAGTTCTCAATCCAAGAAAGGACCTTCCCTCTTATCCAATGGCCATGTAAATTACACAAGAGCCTTTGGTGAGGGACCTTGTCAAAGACTTTCTGAAAATCTAAGTATACTCTACCCACTGGATCCCCCTTGTCCACATGTTTGTTGACCCCTCAAAGAACTCTAGCAGATTAGTAAGGCAGGATTTCCCTTTACAGAAACCATGTTGACTTTTCCCCAACAAATTATGTTCATTTGTGGCCTGGGTGTACAAGCTTCTCCCCTCGTAAGGGTTCTTTTTTCCCAGGTTTATTCATACGTACCCTTGTAGGGTGGGGAAGGAGTTACAAAAGCCAGTCAATGACATTCATAATTTGCTCCTTCTCCCTTAAATAGCATTTCCCCTTGATGAGACTCCTTTGTTCCATTCTCCCCATCCCCATGGAAAAATATCAAAATCAAGATGGATTCCAGCACCAGGTGTCTTGGTCACGTATCTTTGTAGAACCAACCATAATCAAGGCTTGCAGACAAAACAGCACCATTTTTGAGATCATCGTCTTGAGCTTGGGGCCATTAAGTTCCTTAACAATCGCTAATGGCTTTCACTAGGAGGCCTAGATTAATAAAAGAGGTTTCCGCTTAATATTTCTAAGTTCACATACAAGAATGACACATGCGCATAAATTGAATATACACTTTCAGTGTGGCACAGGCTGCTGAATGCTAGGTTACTTGCTTTGTTTTGCATAAAGCATATTTGAGTTATGCATATTCAAATTCAAAAGCATATTTCCACAAATACACGGGACCATATCTGAGAGCTTGTAATGCCTCAGGATTCCAGTCACTGCAGAAGACACATGCGGGTTAAGCATTACCATAGGGTTACTAACTGTGAGCTTCATGGACCTGGAGTAGAGATTAGTTACCAGGGCCCTGTGTGTTGTGGTGATGGTCACTCCAGGAGGGTGTTCTCACCCTGCTCTGGTTACCTGGGGATGTAACGCCAGGCTCAGCTGAGCAGCCTGACTCCATCACTGAACCGATCAATGGAAACCCCACAGTGAGAACAACCAGTCCACCCCGCTTGGAGATTAAGGTGGGAACCTGACAACAGAGAGAAACGCCAATTGTAGGGTAACACAAGGAAAGGACAGGCCCTGTGGAGGCACTGAGGATGCACCGCGGGATGTGAGGTGCGTTCATGTAAAATTGGAGCCTGGTTCCTTTGACTCCTCCAGACTGAACTTTGTGGGTGGGGAACTTGGGGTATGTCTACACTACAAAGTTAATTCGAACTAACAGCTGTTAGTTCGAATGAACTTTGATAGGTGCTACACAGGCAAACCGCTAGTTCGAACTTAATTGGAACTAGCCGAGCGCTTAATTCGAACTAGGTAAACCTCATTCCACGAGGACTAATGCCGAGTTCCAATTAAGTAGTTCGAATTAAGGTCTGTGTAGCCCCTTAATTCGAACTAGTGGGAGGCTAGCCCTCCCCAGCTTGCCCTGGTGGCCACTCTGGGCACCACCAGGGAAACTCTTCTGCCCCCCTGCCCACCGTGCCAGGTGCAAGCCTGCCAGCACCCAGCCAGCAGACCCTGCACCTGGCTCGGCACGAGCCAGCCACCCGCTGCCACCCAGCCCTCCCCCTCTTCCCAGGACCAGGCTGGCGGCTCCCAAGAGCCTGCCCGCGGCCGCAAGAGGCGGGCGCCCGCCTGGTCTAGTGCGGAGATCATGGACCTCATCGAGATTTGGGGGGAGGCCTCCAACGTCCACGACCTCCGCACTAGGCACAGGAAAGAGGCCGTCTAGGTCAGGAGAGCTGCCAGCCTGGCCACCCAGGAGCAGGTTTGCATGAAAATCAAGGTGGTCCACTGAGACCCCCGACCCTGAGCCCTGAGCTTAGAACATAAGAATGGCCATAGTGGGTCAGACCAAAGGTCCATCTAGCCAAGTAGCCTGTCTGCCGACAGCAGCCAACACTAGGTACCCTGGAGGGGATGGACCGAAGACAATGACCAAGCCATTTGTCTCGTGCCATCCATCTCCAGCCTTCTACAAACAGAGGCCAGGGACACCATTTCTACCCCCTGGCTAATACCACTCCATACACCCAACCTCCATGACTTTATCTAACTTCTCTTTAAACTCTGTTCTAGTTCTAGCCTTCACAGCCTCCTGCAGCAAGGAGTTCCACAGGTTGACTCTTTGCTTTGTGAAGAAGAACTTTCTGTTATTAGTTTGAAACCTGCTACCCATTCATTTCATTTGGTGTCCTCTAGTCCTTCTGTTATGGGAACTAATGAAGAACTTTTCTTTATGCTCCCTCTCCACACCACTCATGCTTGTATAGACCTCTATCATATCCCCCCTCAGTCTCCTCTTTTCTAAGCTGAAAAGTCCCAGTCTCTTTAGCCTCTCTTCATATGGGACCTGTTCCAAACCCCATAAAACTCCATTTTAGTTGCCCTTTTCTGAACCTTTTCCAAGGCCAAAATATCTTTTCTGGGGTGAGGAGATCACATCTGTACACAGTACTGAAGATATGGCGTACCATAGTTTGATACTTCCCTTCCTCCTTCTTCCCCTGGCTTCCCCTTTCCAGCTCCCTCCTCCCAGGTTTCCTCCTCCCCTCTCCCGCCCTCTCTCTTCCCCTCTCCCACCTCCTTTTCCCAGTCTCCCCAGAGGCTAATCCCCCCCCCCCAGTTTTGTTAAATAAAGAGAGTTTCTATTTTTGAACACACGTGTCCTTTATTTTGTACATGAGGAAGGGGGACTAGGGAGGGGTAAGTGGAAGGAGGTGAGGGAGGACTGGGGCACGAACCCCCGGTGGGGAGGACTGGGGTGGCTCTGCAGGCTCCTCGGGGTGGAAGCTCTCCTGCAGCCCCCCGATTGACCCCCCCAGATGACAGCCTGCGGCAAGTGCAGCCAGGCTGACGGCTGAGTGCTGTGATGTGCCCAGTGTGGGTACTCCGGGCACTCCAAGCCAGGACTGCTTTGCAAGCGGGGAACCCCTGAGAACTGTCTGTCCGGGGTGGGGGTCGGGTCCCTTTAAGCGCAGCCCTCGGCTAGCCTGAGACAGCAGCTCCACGCTCTAAGTCCTCCTCTGATGCCCTGTGCCCTCCCTGCCCTACCCATCCCCCTTCTCTCCCACCTCCGGCTGGGGGAATAGCAGTGCAACAAAGCATTGCTTGGAGGCCTTTCCCCCACGCTCCGATTGGCTGTAATTACAGCCTATGGGAGCAGTGAGGGGTCCCGGGGGGGGCAGGGGACACGGAGCCATGTACGTCCTTGGAGAGCTGTGCCAGCTAGTGACCCTCCCCCACTGCCCAGGTCCCAGACCCCCCTGTGCTCCTGCACACCCCCACCCAGTCCCCCACAGCCCCCCACTCTTGTACCCATGTCCTGCCCAGACCCCCCTCACTCTGTTCTGAACCATACCTCCTGTCCAGCCCTCCCCGCCCCCGCCACTCCTTCACACGACCTCCCGCCCAGCTCCCAGACATCTTGCCACTTCCCGGCAGTCTCTTCCCACACGCCCCACATTTTGGCCCCACCCCAGAGCAGCGGGCTCCCCAAAATCTACTAGCCTGGACCTCCCCTAGGATCTGGTGTGTGAGGGGAATGCGAGGAGTGTCTTTCTGCTTCTCAGTTGGGGTCTACATCAGTGAGGTGGGGTTCTCTGGGGCGAGCGGTGGTTGTTTCTCATTTTTTGCAGCCTCCAGTAGATTTTTCCATGGGTCAGCAACCTCCAGTTAAACAGAGGTCTCCCACCCTTGGCCCATTTCAAAGCATTAACAGGAGTATTGTGTCCAGTTCTGGGTACCAAATTTCAAGAAAGATGTGGAGAAATTGAAGAGGGTCCAGAGAAGAGCAAGAAAAATGATGAAAGGTCTAGAGATCATGACCTGTAAAGGAAGCCTGAAAGAATTGGGCTTGTTTAGTTTAGAAAAGAGAAGACTGAGAGGGGACATGAGAGCAGTTTTTAAGTATCTAAAAGGGTGTTACAAAGAGGCAGGAGAAACATTGTTCTCCTTGGCCTCTGATATCAAGAAGCAATGGGCTTAAACTGCAGCAAGGGAGGTTTAGGTTGGACATTAGGACAAATTTCCTACCTGTCAGGGTGGTTAAACACTGGAATAAATTGCCTAGGAAGATTGTGGAATCTCCATCACTGGCGATATTTCAGAGCAGGTTGGACAGACACCTGTCAGGGATGATCTAGACAGCGCTGGGTCCTGCCGTGAGGGCAGGGGACTGGACTTGATGACCTCTCAAGGTCCCTTCCAGTTCTAGTGCTCTGTGATTCTATGATTAACCTGGGTGGGTTCAGAGAAGGGCAGAAAGATGATTAAGGGAATAGAATGGTTCCATATGAGGAGAGACCTAAAAGACTCCGACAGTTCAGCTTAGAAATGAGACAGGTATGACAGAGGTCATGCAATCATGAAGGATGTGGAGAAACTGAAGGGAGAAATTTTGTCTGCTTTTTGACACACTACAAAACCAGGCGTTACATTACGTAATTAATAGGTAGCAGATTTAATACAAACAAGAGGATTTTTTTTAATGCAACACAGAGTTAATCTGTGGAACTCATTGCTAGGGGACATTCTGATGTCCAAAACCACAACAGGGTTCAATGAAGAACCAGATACATGTATAACTGGAATCCAAAGGAATTAGGAAGCTTGATGGAGGTCAGGTTCATAATTAATGTTCCCTCTAATTTTTTCAACCATGTAGAGAATAAATTTTGTCATATGCACCTGGGCATGTGCAGAGGTAAACCACCAATAGTAACACAGGCTGTTTGCTCTGGAGGCTGTGGGAGCTCAGCTAATCATCTGGGCGTAATTTGAATCTCTTCCGGTTAGCCACCCAAATGCTCATCTTACAGGGAACACAGTTAAGTGGATATTAACCAGCGTGGTTGGGATGCAACCCCATGTCCCAGATCTCTGAATGTGAGAAGCTGGGAGTGGGATCACACCATAACTGCCCTACTCTCTCCACCCCGCTGAAGCTGTGGCACAGGCCACTGCAGGAGACAGGCGACAGCACGAGATGGACCATTGGTCTGACCCACAACAGGCCATACTGTGTTCTTCTGAGGAGTTTCTTCTCCACAGCTGCACGACTGGGCAGAGGGGAGAAAAGAAAAAACCCCTCGGCATGTTTAGGACATTAGCAGGAAGATAAACAAGCCTCCAACCCCCAGCAGGAAACAGCACGTTTCACTGCGCAGCAAAACATCCCTCTCGCAAGGAATGAAACACAGCGGTCACCCCCCCCCCCATTCTGTTCTCCCTCTCCCAGAGTTGGGGAGACCAGGGAGCATATGCACTAGGCAACAGCACCCCATCACCCTTATCAAATGTGCCATCAGGCAGCCAAACACAAGGCCCGTGGGATGCAGGCTGCAGAAGGGAGGCTGAGGCTGGCCAGGCGGTGGCCTTGAGAATCATATATATAGTAGCCCAATGTCTGTGAGTCTGTAATGCTGACGTACACGGCCCCGCCCCCTGGCTGTGTGCGTCACCGCCCCATCCCTCCTCCCCCGCAGGGGACCGGCTGAGCGGGCAGCCCTCAGTTGAGCTGCCACGGAGGGAGGGGAAGGGGGCGGGGCGGTGACATACACGGTCGGGGCGGGGCCATATAAGTCACCGCCCCCCTTCCCCTCCTGCCGTGGCGCTTGGCTGAGTGCTGTGCTCCTGAGCGGGCATCACTCAGCCGAGCGCCACAGCGGGAGGGGAAGGGGAAGTTATGTGAATAACGTAGCAGTAGAATAACGTAGAATAACTTCCAGTTATGTGAATAACGTAGCAGAAGTCAACTTACTTTAAGGCAAGTTCAGCAGCATCTTCACAGTCAGAGGCTGATGGGAGCAAACACTCCCGTCGGCTTACCTTACTCCTCGTCACTGCAAGGAGTATCAGTGCGGACCAGAGCTGACCTAAGTGTTTGATTTAGCGGATCTTAACTAGACATGCTAAATTGAATGCCAGAAGATAGATCTCCAGTGTAGCAAGTGGAGAAGTAGCCTGAGCACATGTTGAAAGTGTCTGAACCCAGATGAGTCTGAAAATTAGGATGCACCTGGAACAGGATTGCTTGTCAATAAATCTGACAGAAAAGAGATAAGATGGAGTAGTGCTCTGTTTTGGCTCAGCTAAATCAAAGCCTAAGGTATGAAAACGAGAAGAAAATGTTTTTGGAAACAAAATTAACTATAGCCCCTTTTTGGTTAAAACACAGTGAATGAGACGAGGTTGTAAGGATGAAGGAAATCCCAATAATACAACATTTACTAAAAAAAAAAGTTAAACAGCCAAAAATTAACAATCCCCAATTTTTTTAGAGAAAAAACACGTAAATTGATCATGTGCATTTTCCTTTTATTTAAAGAAAAAAACCACCCCCTTAATTGAGTTAAGAAACTGAACAATGCTGGGGGTAAGTGAGCTAGTGGTTCATAATGATATAGGAGCAAAACCTCTTTCATTCATAACTCTGGCTCCTGCAGGCTCTGAAACCTTGACCTGACCAGTAAACTCATCCATGGGGAAATCCAGGGGTGCTGTGAAAACACTGATGTTCGTAAAGATGACAACGTTCTCAGGATTTTGCTAATCTCAGGTAAGGGCTGATCTATACTGTAGGTTTACGACAGAGCCTCGGTGGCAAACCCAGATGATGAATACGTGGCATAACATTGATATGATGTGGAGTGTAAATGGGAACGGGTTCATAGCATGTAGGGGTGTGTCTAGACTACATCCCTCTGTCGCCAGAGGTATGTAAATTAGACATACCAAAATTGCTAATGAAGCGGGGATTTAAATATCCCGCGCTTCAATAGAATAAAAATGGCCACCGCTTTTTGCCGACGCGGAGATTTGCCAGCAAAAAGAGGCAGTCTAGATGGGGATCGGTCGACAAGGAAAGCCTTTTCCGACCGATCCCGTATGCATCATGAATGATGTTTACAGGATCTGTCAGAAAAGGCTTTCATTGTCGACCGATCCCCGTCTAGACTGTCGCAGCAATGTCGGTATGTCTAATTTACATCCCTCTGGAGACAGAGGGATGTAGTCTAGACATACCCTAGTGGTGCGTCTAGACTGGCAAGATTTTGTGCAAAAGCGCCAAATGTCTACACTGGCTGCTTGAATTTGCGCAAGAGCACTGACTTTGTAATGTACAAAATCAGTGCATCTTGCGCAAATACATACACGCTCCCGCTCGGGAAGAATACTTGTGCAAGAGGGCCAGTGTAGACAGGGAAGAACTGTTTTGCGCAAAAAAGCCCCGATGGCTAAAATGGCGATCGGGGCTTTCTTGTGCGAAATCGCGTCTAGACTGGCTACGGATGCTTTTGCACAAAAGCACTTTTTGCGCAAAAGCATCCGTGCCAATCTAGACGCGCTTTTGCGGAAATACTTTTAACGGGAAACTTTGTCAACCGCTCCCTTATGCCTCATGAAATGAGGTTTACAGGAGCGGTCTACAAAGGCATTCCCTGTTGACCGACCCGCGTCTTGACTCGCATGCTGTGCCAATGATCAGCTGAGCCGGCACAGTGCAGCGGCCATTTTTATTTTAATGAAGCCGGGGATATTTAAATCCCTGCTTCATTGACTATGTCGGGTAGCCTATTTTATATGCCTCTGTCGGCAGACGCATGTAGTCTAGACATACCCTAAGAGATTGATTATCTATGCTCTAAAAATCAAAAAGGGGTCCTACAAAAAGTGGAAACTAGCCAGAGACATAAGGCATAACAAGAAAAGACTCCCCCAAATATATTAGAAGCAAGAGGAAGTCCAAGGGCAGGGTAGGACCGTTACTTAATACAGAGGGGAAACCAATAACAGAAAATGTGGAAATGGCAGAGGTGCTTAATGATTTCTTAG
The DNA here is from genome assembly GCF_049634645.1 of Pelodiscus sinensis. Classification (NCBI taxonomy): domain Eukaryota; kingdom Metazoa; phylum Chordata; order Testudines; family Trionychidae; genus Pelodiscus; species Pelodiscus sinensis. The sequence goes on along the minus strand of NC_134711.1, from coordinate 330,638,100 downwards.
TTCTGGTTCTCACCAAGAAGTTTGGTGGTAAATGGATGCCTAGGATAGTGAGTGCTGGATGAGGTCTGAGCCATTAGCTGTTATTTTAAAAAATCATTGAAGACGAGAGAGATTCTAAAAGACCGGGAAAGGGCAAATATAGCGCCCAGCTATAAAAAGGGAAATTAAAGGAGCACGGCAGAAAGGGCTGTAGGAGTCATAGTGGACCACAAGCTAAATATGAGTCAATCGTGAGACACTCTTGAAAAATAAGCAAACATGATTCTGGGCTGCATTAACAGGAGTGTCGTGAGTAAGACACGAGAAGTCATTCTTCCGCTCTACCCTGCGCTGATTAGATCTGTTAGAGTACTGGGTACAATTCTGGGTACCACGTTTCAGAAAGATGTGGTGACACTGGGGAAAGTCCAGAAAAATGCAACAAAAATTGTTAAAGGGCCAGAAACTGTGACCTATGAGGGGAGATTGAAAGAACTGATTTTTTTTAGTTTGGAAAGCAGAAGACTGAGAGGGGACGTAATGGCAGCTTGCAAGTACAAAAAAAGGTTTTCTGCAAGGAGGACAGCGTAAAAAACGATACCCATTAACCTCTGATGACAGACAAGAAGTAATGGTCTTAAATTGCAGTTATGGAGGTTTAGGATGGATGTTAGGAAAAACTTCCTAACGGTCAGGGTGGTTAAACACTGGAATAAATTGCCTAGGGAGGTTGTGAAATCTCCATCACTGAAGATATTTAAGAGCAAATTGGATAGACATCTATCAGGGATGATATGGATGGTGCTTGGTCCTGCCATAAGGGCAGGGGACAGGACTTGATGACTTCTCATGGTCCATTCCAGTTCTAGTGTTCTATTATTCTACATACTTTTCAAGCTGACAAAGGCAAAGTCGATAGTTACTACACCTCTGGAGTTCAAATGAGTATCTCTCTTTAACTACCATATGTATTTTCTGCTGTCTCCTTCAGCTCAACGGGAAGCTTCTTCCATAGCTCCGAAAGAATACTTTGATCAAACATTTCAGGATCTCTTTTGTTGACACCCCATAAATGATGGGGTTTAACATGGGCGGAAGCAGCACATGGAGATTGGCCAGTAGGTTGAGAATATAACCAGGGATGGCATGCCCATATTGGTATGCGGAAGGGGAGAAAAAGGATGGTATGTAGAACAACAGTATGACACAGACGTGGGAGCCGCAGGTACGCAGAGCTTTCAGCTGGGCGTCCTTCGATGGCAGCCGGAAGACGGCCCGGAGGATCACCACATAAGATACAGCGATGAGCACAGCGTCCAAGCCGATTACTAAAAAAGCCACAGCGACGCCGTACCAGAAGTTGACTGTGACGTTGTCGCAGGCCAGCCGAGCGATGGTCATTTGCTGACAATAGGTTTGTGGCAGGAGGTTGGTTCTGCAAAACCTCAGCCGCATCACAAGAAATATGAAAGGGAAAACGAGACAGAAACTCCTTGTGAGAACCGCCAGCCCGATCTTCCCGATCACAGGCTTGGTGAGCAGGGTGGTGTATCTCAGGGGGTTGCAGATGGCAACGTACCGATCAAACGCCATGGCCAGCAGGATGCCCGACTCGGCGATAAAACTGACATGGATGAAGAACATCTGGGTGAGGCAGGCAGCAAAAGAAATTTCCCCTGCACCGAACCAGAACACGGCCAGCATCTTGGGCACTATGGTAGTTGACAACAGCAGATCTACAGCGGCCAGCATGGAGAGGAAAAGGTACATGGGCTCATGGAGGCTTCGCTCTGTCACTATGATGAAGAGGAGGAGAGAGTTCCCCAAAAGAGCAGTAACGTACATCAGACAGAAGGGGATGGCGAGCCAGAAGTGAGACTCCTCCGTACCAGGGATGCCAGTTAGGATGAAGGTGAGAGGCACGAAAAAGGTGTGATTGTCGGCTGACATCACGCACCATCCCTTGGAGCTTCTATTCCACTTTTAGGACCTAAAAGCAAGAGAGAAAATCAGTGAGACCTGGAGGGGCAGCCGGGACTGGACTGTGTTTGGGGACAGAATCAGAGACCCCAGCAAACCTCCCTGGTGTGAGCAGCCTGTTCGGCGGGACCATGACCGCAGGTATACTCTCCTGCTACAGAACATCCCCATAATCACAGAGGGAAGGTGGTTTGGACGGCTCTGTCTTTGGGGTAAGCAAGCCCCCACCCCTCCTCCGCTGTTGGTGTCCAAAGTGTTTTCACACTGAGGGCTCAAGCAGTTACAGAACCACGTGGCTGGTTCCTCTTGCTTGGCTTTTGGAACACAACGTTGAAAGGTTGAGAGTTCAAATCTTACCAGAGTCACACAATTGGCCCTTCCATGCCCTTGGGTGGGGGGAGCTGCACACGGTGGCCATATAAACCTTATTTAGGGGTTGGATGCGATGACCTCCTGAGGTCTCTTCCATCCTAGGATTGTGTGACTGCCCGGTGTCACACTCACTGCTGCAGTCACCCCCCGGTGAAACCGGTGTGAGAGCAAAACCCCTTTGACTGGCAGCGCCCTGCTGGCTCCCTCGGGCATTGAGACCCTGAGCAGGCCAGCCCTCCTGCGCTGGTGTAAACTCATCCATCTTCTACCCCCACTGATTTTATGAAAATACGTGAAAAAGGGATATTTTCATTTTCAGGATTTGGCCCTAAATATGTGGGTCAATCTCACGACTCGGCTGTTCTACATGACTCACCTGTGCTAGGATATCTACACTGATCAGGGGTCTGAATGTTCCTTATCCCACACATGAACCCACCCCCTGTGAGATACAGCTGCCGCCTCTCAGCGGGCCCGGAGAGCTGCGCTGATGGGGGAGCTCTCTCCTGTGGCCATGGAGCTTCATGATGCAGCATTTTACTGGTAGAGCTGCCTGCATCCCTGCGACGGAGAATTGCCGCGACAGGAGGGGGCACGTCGGGCTCACCCAGCCCTTGTCATCAGTGGCTCCTGGGCCCCACAGTGGGACAGTCCCAGCTCTGCCCCTTGGCCCAGCTAATTCCTGCACCCGCACTGGGCCCAGCCCTGAGCCCCCACTGACTGACGGGCCGTGTCCCTGCATGGAGCCATGGGAGGGGGTGAGGGGATGGCAGGGCCGGAGGGGATCCCAAAGGAGGTTCCCTCTGACCAGCCCCATTAGCCGAGAATGGCCCAGCCCAGCGCCGCTGAGCCCCACAGCCAGCACCCCCCCGACTCCTGTGGGCGAGGGTCAGTGTCACCCAACACCCGCGGCCTGACACTTCCCCTCCGCGCCGGGCCAGGGGCGTTTGCTCAGGGCCAGGGGCTGCCGTGCTGCCCTGCAGTGCGAGGGAGGCAGCCCCCTTCCAGCCAACCCCCCTTCTCACATTTCCTAGGGGCCAGGGGTTTCCAGCCACCCCGGGGCAGATCCCTGCCCTTCCCAGGACTCACCAGGCTCCTGCCTCGGCTGGAATGAGCGATCGCTGCCTGGACACAGGGAGCTGCAGGGATGGGGACGCCGCACTGCGCAGGGCGGAGGGACAGGGGTGTTTATACAGCAGCCCTGGGAATCCCAGCGGGGGCTCGGAGCCAGCAGGGAGCCCCCGGGACCTGGCCTCTGAGACTGATGCTGGTGGGAAACAGCAGCCGAGAATTAACCCTTTCCTCTCCCTGGCTGTGTCTGAGCCTGTCTCCTGTTGTGTGTTATTCAGAAAGGCCCTTGTGACACTGAGGCCTCAGCAAGCAGGTAGTTCGGAATAGGAAGCCTAGTCTGAACTACCTAGTTCGTGCCGCGGGGCATGGAGTCTGAACTAGCGGACGTTTAAAAATGGCGGCGCCTGGCAACATGCAAATGAAGCCTGGGAAATTCAAATCCCGGGTTTCATTTGCAACTCCGGTTGACTACATTACCACCCTAGTTCGAACTAGGGTGGTAGTGCAGACATACCCTCGGAGACTATGGGTCTGTCTCCCAGAGCTTCTTGGAGTTTAGTATCCTGTTCCAGTATAGGCTGTAGTTTATTGATAATGTGTTGGACAGGTTTAAGTTGGGGGCTGTAGGTGATGACAAGTCGTGTTTTATTGTTGGTTTTTTTGGGTCTGTCTTGAAGTAGATGGTTTCTAGGTATTCGTCTGGCTCTTTTAATTTGCTTTTTTATTCCTCCAGGTGGGTAGTTGAGGTTTATAAATGCTTGGTAGAGATCCTGAAGTTTCTGGTCTCTGTCAGTGGGATTAGAGCAGATGGGTTGTATCGAAGGACACGGTCTCAACGACTTAATTACCTTCATCCTGCTCCAGAAGCCTTTTAAATCTGCACTTGAAAGGGAATCCTCTGAACTGTCATTCATGCTAAAATTCAACACTCTACGTGTCGGTCTCAACAAAGACACTAACTATCTTACCCATTACAAAGATAGCTTCCCCAATTATCACCTCTAATATCATTAACTCACAGACATTTACCTTCCCCCCTCCCCCGCATTCCCCTTCTGTTCTAAAATGTGATTTGTCCTTTTCATATGTGTTCACTTTTTTTTTAATTGTATCCTTTGTATATATGGTCATGCCTATTTTCTTCCACTATTTGATCTGAGGAAGTGGGTCTGGCCCACGAAAGCTCATCACCTAGGCTATGTCTAGACTGCAAGCCTCTTTCGAAAGAGAGCGTCTAGACTGCATGCGGAACTTTCGAAAGAGCAAGCCGCTTTTTCGAAAGAAAGCACCCAGTGAGTCTGGATGCTCTCTTTCGAAGAAGCCCTATTTACATTCAAGAACGCCTTCTTTCGAAAGAAGCACTTTCGAAAGAAGGCGTTCTTCCTCGTGAAATGAGGTTTACCGCCGTCGAAAGAAAAGCCGCGTTCTTTCGATTTAATTTCAAAAGAACGCGGCTGCAGTCTAGACGCAGGTGAAGTTTTTTCGGAAAAAGGCTACTTTTCCCGAAAAAACCCCTGAGTCTGGACACAGCCCTAATGAACCATCTTGTTAGCCTTTAAAGTGCTACATAGTCCTGTTTTTTGTTTCAGCATCCTGGGCACTATGGTGGTCGACAACAGCAGATCAGCAGTGGCCAGCATGGAGAGGAAAAGGTACATGGGCTCATGGAGGCTTCGCTCTGTCAGTATGATGAATAGGAGGAGAAAGTTCCCCAAAAGCACCACAATGTACAGCAGACAGAAGGGGATGACGAGCCACACTTGAGACTCTTCAGTACCAGGAAACCTGGTCAGGATGAAGATTTCAGGGGTAAAAACACTGTGATTGTCACCTGGCATCATGCACCGTCCCCTGTAGCTTCTATTCTGTGTCCAGCAACTAAGAGCAGAATAGAAAATCAGTGAGACTCGGAGGGGCAGCCAGGACTGGATTGTGTTTGGGGTCAGAATCACAGACCCCAGCAAACCTCCCTGGTGTGAGCAGCGTGTCGGGTGGGACCCTGGACCAGACTCACTCTCCTGCTATGGAACATCCCCATCCAACAGAGAAGATGGAGGAATAGCTCTGTCCCTAGGTTAAGCAAGCCCCTTTCCCCTGCTTTTGGTATCCTGAGTATTTTCTCACTTAGAGCTCAAGGAGTGACTCTGAAAATCAGTTACAACAGCCACTCGGCTGGTCCCTCTTGCCCACCTTCTTGTGGTGCTTTTGGGGCACAATGTGCGGTATTCAAAGGTTGAGAGTTCAGATCCTACCAGAGTCACACTATTGGCCTTTCCATGCCCCTGGGCGGGGGGAGCTGCAAAGGTGGCCTTATAAACCTTATTTGGGGATTGGACATGATAAGCCCTGAGGTCTATTCCGCCCTAGGGTTGTGTGATCTCCCGGTATCACACACACGGCTGCGGAGTCACCCCAGGTGAAACCGGTGTGAGATTAAAACTCCTTTCACTGGGGCTTTGGCTAGACTGCATCCCTCTGTCGACAGAGGGACGCAAATCAAACACATCGAAATTGCTAATGAAGCCGAGATTTAAATATCCCGTGCCTCATTAGCATAAACATGGATGCTGCTTTTTTTTTAAACTGGGCTTTTTTCGGAAAAAGAACGGCAGTCTAGGCGCAGATTTGTCGAAAATAAAGCCTTTTTCGACAGATCCCGTATTCCTCAAAAATGAGGATCTTCCGAGTATTCTCTCGGGATGGAATGTGAATGGGGAGATGTGTCAGTTATGGTGCTGTTGGGTGAGTTTTGAGTGGCTTGTTGGACGGACATTGCATCTTCCCACACACCTGAACAACTCACATTTGTGTAGCCAGTGGCCTGGAAGAGATTCTGTTAACTCCTCTGCTATCTTTCAATTATAGTCTCACACATTTAAGGAATTCTAAGTCAATCAGTGTTTCAGGGCTGCGACTGGCTTCCAGTGGCTTCGAGTTGGGGCCGACACTTCATGGCTGGGCCCTGCATGCCAAAGGGAAATAGGAAGAAGGAAAAACACCTGGAAAATAGAGAACTCGCTGGTTGAGCCTCACGTCCCTTCTGCAGCACAGAGGTTTTGGTACCCCCATGTCCTCAGTGCCTAGCATGGGGCAGGGAGTAGCACTCTCTCCATAGCCATAAATCACCAATCGCTGAGGCCTCACACTTTGTCGCATCTTCAGTTTGTGCCCCCTGTACACAGTAGGGGCTGCAGGCATCCTTCTGCCCTACCCCACACGCTCGTTGTGTGTCTCCCCCTCCGAGGGAAGTCAGGGAACACCCATTTCTTCCCCCTTCTCTCTTCTCTTCTTCCTTTTTCTGGCAGAGGAATCATCCCAGGGGGTGACCTTTGCTTTGGAGGCCAAAGCTGAGACGGGGGCGTTGCCAGGACATTGACTTGGCGTCCTCCTCCACCGCGGTGCTTTGTGGCGACCTCCAGCCCGGTGTCGGGGGTGGGTGGCAGGAGAGCTCCCCCCACCCGCCCTTCCAGCCAGTGAGTGGGGTGCTGGTGGCTTCTCTCTCTGCCCTTGATCTCTCCACCACAGCTCCCTGTGTCCGGGAGAACTGGCCAGGGCTGAGTGGGACCGAGCCCGACAGGACGTCTCCAGCGGCTTTCTCTGCAGGGCGCCGGGCGCAATCAGCTTGTTCTGTCCGTTCTCTGGCCCGTAAGCCTGTGACGGACCGGGCCGTGTCTGGGCACAGCTGAGGGCATCCGCTCAGGGCGAATTGCTCAAATTGGGGCTCCTTACAGCCCCCAGACTGGTGACCTTTCCAAACAGGCCACAAACCAGTCCCACAGAGCGCTTCAGCTGCCTGCCTAAGCCTCACGAGCAAAACCCCTCCGACACCCCAGCAATATCCGTGCCCCAGATGGCCCCGGGCCTCATACACAGGTGGGGGGGTCTTAGCACCCAATCCCACCTACCCCGAACAAGTTCTGTCCGGTCCCAAGAAACCAGCCACAGATCCCTGGTCAATTTACCCTCTGGACCTTACCCACAAATCACGCTGAGCCAATCCTTTAGCATCTAACATCTAAAGGTTTATTACCACGAGAAAGAAAAGCATGAGAGTAAGGTTGTTAAAGGATAGTACATTACATGCACCGAATCTCCCAGTTCTCGATGCAGGCTCTAGCAGAGATGTTACAGCTGCTGGTTTAAAAGTCCTTCTTCTACATCCTAGGATCAGGATGGGTCCACAGTTCTTTCTGGCTCTTCGATCCCTGCAATGCTGCCTCTGGGATGAAGTGCTGAGCTGAAGACCAAGATGGAGTCGACCACATGGCCTCTTTATCCCTCCTTCCTGGTCTCTTCTTGGCTACAGCAGGTCACCTGGTCCACCTTATTCCTGTGTTCCCTGCTGGTAGCCCTTAGGTATGAGTCACCCTCATTCTTTAGGTGTGTCCTTGGCCCATTGAGAGCCATTGTCCCACAGGGCCTCACTGATTAGCATGTCCATAGGCCGGGCTCTGCCCAATGCTCAACCACATGCAGAGAAATATTCAGTATCCACACTGATTACAGATTCCTAACTACACATGCAGACATTATACACTCACATGACTAGCGTACATAGGATCAGCAGACAGTGAGCTTCTATTCAACACCCCACATGACCCCCCTTTTATACCATTTTTGGGGCAAACACCCCCACCTATGGGTGCATCAGTGATCTGGCTGCTCCCCTCAAAATCCAGTAACGTGACAGAGCCCACCCCGGGGATCACAGACGGGTCCCAGAGGTGGGCTTTGGAGTTAGACTCATAGACTAATAGACTAGAGTCCCTCTCCCCCAACTTCCCACTGCCATTCACACTCCAGCTCAGATGCAGCGTGTCACAGGCGAGATGCCCACACGGTGCTCTCTCATGGTGACCTTGTCTTTGTTCTTTCTTGGTTTCTTTTTTCCTTGCAAGTTCGAACACCTTTTTCATGGTCTGGCTGCCTTGTGTGGACATGTGCAGCATTGTTGGAGCCCCATAGTTCTCAGGAGATTAGCGAGACAAGGTGAGGGAGGAAATGTATTTTATTAGAGCAACTTTGAATAGCAACAGAGAACAGGATTGAAGCCGAAACAGTGGAAGTCCATAGCTACAAGACCCCTGCTCCTCACATGGAAACCTGACTTCAGCTTCCAACTGGCAAAGCATTTTCTGTTGCCTGCGTTAGCTCAGCAAGAAGTTTCTCCTACAGCTTCGATCGAACAGGTTGATCAAACTTTTCAGGATCTCTTTTGTTGTCACCCCATAAATAATGGGGTTTAACATGGGGGGAATGAGCACGTGGCTGTTGGCCAGGAGGTTGAGAATATAACCAGGGATGACATCCCCATATTGGTGTGCGGAAGGGGAGAAAAAGGAAGGTGGGTAGAACATCAGGATGACACAGACGTGGGAACTGCAGGTGCGCAGGGCCTTGAGCCGGGCACCCTTAGAGGGGAGCAGGAAGACGGCCCTGAGGATCAGCAGGTAAGACACAGCAATGAGCACAGCATCCAAGCCAAACGCTAAAACACCCACAGCGACGCCGTACCAGAGGTTGACCATGATGTCGTCACAGGCCAGCCGGGCCACGGTTATGTATTGACAATAGGTTTGTGGCAGGAAGTTGGTTCTGCAAAACCTCAGCCGCATCACGAGAAATATGAAAGGGAAAACGAGACAGAAACTCCTTGTGAGAACCGCCAGCCCGATCTTCCCGATCACAGGCTTGGAGAGCAGGGTGGTGTATCTCAGGGGGTTGCAGATGGCAACGTACCGATCAAACGCCATGGCCAGCAGGATGCTCGACTCAGAGGTAAAACTGACATGGACGAAGAACATCTGGGTGAGGCAGGCAGCAAAAGAAATTTCCCCTGCTCTGAACCAGAACACGGCCAGCATCTTGGGCACTGTGGTAGTCGACACCAGCAGATCAGCAGCGGCCAGCATGGAGAGGAAAAGGTACATGGGCTCATGGAGGCTTCGCTCTGTCGCTATGATGTAGAGGAGGAGAGAGTTCCCCAGAAGCGCCGCAACGTACATCAGACAGAAGGGGCTGGCGAGCGAGACCTGAGACTCTTTGGTACCAGGGATGCCGGTCAGGATGAATGTAGCGGGGGGAAAAACGCTGTGATTGTCGGCTGGCATCCTACACCGTCCCCTGGAGCTTCTCTTCCGTTTCTAGGAGCTAAGAGCAAAATCGAAAATCAGTGAGACCTGGAGAGGCAGGTGGGATCAGAGTGCAACTGGGGACAGAAACAGAGACATCATCAAAGCTTCCTGGTGTGACTGCAGCCTCTTGGCTGGTACCGTGGAGCAGACACACTCTCCTGCTACAGAACGTCTCCATTTCAGGAATGGGAAGATGATTAGGTCATGCAGGAGGCACCCTACTGGGGTTGCTGTCCTCAACACTATCTCTCCTCTTCCTCTTTGCTACTGATGCTCTCAGAGTATAAATATGTAAGAACGGCCAGACTGGGTCAGACCAAAGGTCAATCTGGCCCAGTTCCCTGTCTTCCAACAGTGGCCAATGCCAGATCCCCAGCTGGCCGTTCCTACCCATCCTGTCTAGTAAGTATTGATGGACTTATCATCCATGAATGTCTCTAGATATTTTTTGAATCCTATTAAAGTCCTGGTCTTCACCACATCCTCCGGCAAGGAGTTCCACAGGTTCACTATATACTGCATGAAGAAAAATTTCCTTTTCTTTGATTTAAACCTGTTATTTCTTAATTTCATTTGGTGACACCCTAGTTCTTTTTATATGGAAATAAGTAAATAATTGTTCCTTAGGCACTTTTTCCATGTCAGTCATTATTTTATATTTCATAACCGTTTCCCCCCTTAGTCTCCTCTTTTCAAAGATGAAAAGTCCAAATCTTTTTAATCTCTCTCCATTTGGGACCCGTTCCAAGCCCCTAATCATTTTTGTTGCCCTGTTCAGAACCTTTTCCCATTCCAACATGTGTTTTTTGAGATGAGGCGAACGCACCTGTTCACAGTATTCAAGATGTGGGTGTCCCATGGTTTTATAGAGAGGCAATAAGATATTCTCTGTCTTATTCTCTATCCATTTTTAATGACTCCTAACATTCTATTTGCTTTTTTGACTGCCGCTGCACATTGAGTGGGTGTTTTCAGAGAACTATTCACATGCCTCCAAGTTCTCTCTCTCGAATAGTTGTAGCTAAATGAGTGCCCATTATACTGTACGTATACGAACACAATGTATAGTTGGGATTATTTTTTTCAATGTGCATCACATTACATTTCATTTGCCATTTTGTTACCTAATCACTTAGTTTGGAGAGTTCTTTTTGAAGCGCTTCACAGTCTGCTTTGGTCTAAACTATCTTGAGCAGTTCAGTATCGTCTGGAAATTTTTCCAATTTGCTGTTTAGCCCTTTATTAATTAGTTATTAATTAACTAATTCTCCAGATGATTAATAAATAAGTTGAATAGAAGTCGCAGTACGATCCCTTGCGAGGCACCACTTGAGAGGCAGAGACCTCTCTCCATTCTGAAAACGGACCATTTATTCCTACCCTTTTTTTCCTGTCTTTTAACCAGTTATCAATCCATGAAAGGACCTTCCCTCTTATCCCATAACAACTTACTTTGCTTAAGATCCTTTCGTGAGTAACTTTGTCAAAGGCTTTCTGGAAATCTAAGAATGCTATCTCCATTGGATTCCCCTTGTCCGCATGTTTGTTGACCCCCTCAAAGAACTCAAGTCGATTAATGAGACGTGATTTCCCTTTACCGAAATCATTTTGACTTTCCCTCAACAAATTCTGTTCATCTATGTGTCTGACAGTTTTATTCTTTTCTATAGTTTCTATTAATTTTCCCAGCCCTGGCATTAGACTCACTGCTCTGTCATTGCCAGGATCACCTCTAGAGCCCTTTTTAAATATTGGCATCACATTAGCTATCTTCCAGTCATTAGGTATGGAAGCTGATTTAAAGAGGACAAGTTACAAACCATAGTTAATAGTTCCACAATTTGAAATTCGAGTTCTTTTCGAAATTTCAAAACTCTTGAGTGAATGCCATCTGGTCCCAGTAACTGGTTACAGTTACTTTTACGAATTTGAGCCCAAACCTCATCCAATGACAGCTCGATCTGGGACAATTCCTCAGATTTAACAATGAGGAGTCCTGTGGCACCGTATAGACTAACAGGTTTATTGGAGCATAAGCTTTTGTGGGCAAAGACCCACTTCCTCAGATGCATCAGAAATGGCAGAGAGATCAATAGTGACACATTTTTAAAGTGCTTGTGCACAAACGGTTGATCTATGGTGCCTGTTCTAACCACCTTCCTCTCCTCTGCGTGGCACAGAATGGGTCCCTTGTTTTTTCCGGGGATGGAGGGGAAGCTGCCGGGTCTGTAGCTCTGTGGTTTCTTCTATCCTTTTTAAAACTTGGACACAATATTTGCTTTTGTGCAGCCTCCCCAAGCACTAGGAGTTCTCAAATATAGTAGCCAAAGACTCTGCAATTACCTCAGCCACCTCCCCCAGCCCCCTCAAAGGCATCAGATCTGACCCCAGGGACGTGGGCCTGCCTAGCTTTCTAAACAGTCCTGAACCTGTTCGCTCTCCGCTGAGGGCTGCCCGCCATCCGGAAGCTTCCCTGGTCTGGGAAGCACCTTCATTAACGCCACAAAGCTCAGCTGCGTGAGGCAGCACGTGCAGCCCAGCCGCCCCCGACACCGGCTACAGAGAGATGCCATGACAGAAGGGGGCACGTCAGGCTCACCCAGCCCTGGTCATCGGTGACTCCTGGGCTCCACGGTGGAACAGTCCCAGCTCTGCCCTTTGCCCAGCCACAGTGACTGACGGGCCGTGTCCCTGCGTGAAGACGCGGGAGGGGGTGAGGGGATGGCAAGGCTGGAGGGGATCCCAAAGGAGGTTCCCTCTGACCAGTCCCGTTAGCCGAGAATAGCCCAGCCCAGCACCGCTGAGCCCCACAGCCAGTGCCCCCCTGACTCCTGTGGGAGAGGGTCAGTGTCACCCAAACCCGCAGCCTGACACTGACCCTCCGCGCCAGGCCAGGGGCGTGTGCTCAGGGCCAGGGGCTGCCGTGCTGCCCTGCAGTACGAGGGAGGCAGCCCCGTTCCAGCCAACCCCCCTTCCCACATTTCCTAGGGGCCAGGGGTTTCCAGCCGCCCCGGGGCAGATCCCTGCCCTGCCCAGGACTCACCAGGCTCCTGCCCCGGCCGGGATGAGCGGTCGCTGCCTGGACACAGGGAGCTGCAGGGATGGGGAAGCCGCACTGAGCAGGGCTGAGGGACAGGGGTGTTTATACAGCAGCCCTGGGAATCCCAGCGGGGGCTCGGAGCCAGCAGGGAGCCCCGGGGACCTGGCCACTTAGACTGACTCAGGTGGGAAACAGCAGCCGAGAATTAACCCTTTCCCCTCCCTGGCTGTGTCTGAGCCTGTCTCTTGTTGTATGTTATTCAGAAAGGTTGTGGTGTTGCTGAGGCCCCCAGCAAAGGCTGCCCTGTTCTTTGACACCAGCTGCCAGCTCACACCTGACACACTCACCACACCACACTTATGGAAAATGTGCATGTAACATGTGCGTGTGGCATGTAAGTTGTGGGCAGACAGCTTGTACCTGGCCAAGCCTCATGCGCAAGCCACAGTTACGCCAGAAGGTCCCACCTGTGACCCAGTGATTTATGGACAGGGAGTAGCAGTTAGTCACCAGGGCACAGTGTGAAGGTGACGGCCCTTCCAGGAGGTGTTGTCAACCCACCATGGCTGGCAGGGGAAGTAACTCCCGCCTCTGTGGTCCAGCCCGGCTCCTTCACAACATGGATGGTGGAAACCCCTCAGACAACTGGAACCAATCGACCAGGCTTGGAAGTAGATGCAGGCACTTGACCACCGAGGGGATTGTCCTGCCCACAGACAGGGGCAAAAGTTTGCTTCGGTAAAACACAATTTCTTGCAATGTCTTTCAGGTCCTGTACTATCCCAGCCCCCTCCTGCAGGGCAGAGGACCCGTAAGAAATGTCCGTGTGCGATTGAGTGCTGGAGGGGTTCGGGGCAGACGGTTGGGTGTGTGGAGGGTGCAGACGGGGCAGATGAGGATTTTGCAGGGTCCAGGGCAGCACAATTTCACGGGCTCCCCCTTTGACACGGTGCATGCACGGGGCTTCTTGAAGTGCGGGGCTCGGGGCGGCCGCCCCGCTCGCCCTGCCCTGTATCCGCCCCGGGGTGCAGACATGATGGCAGGGTGCTGAGGGTGCACGGGGGTGCGGGAGTCAGGGTTGGAGAATATGAGGGGCTCAGGGCAGGGGGTTCAGATATGTGGGGGGCAGGGTTCAGGGAAGGGGGCTGGGGATATTGGGGTGTAGGATTCAGAGTCGGGATGTTGGAGGGACTTGGGGCAGAGGGTTGGATGTATGAGGGGCTCAAGCCAGGAGGTGCAGGTGGCAGGGGGTTGGGATGTGGGGGAGAAGCATGTGGGGGGGGTGTGACGGACCGGCCCAAACCGGGCCACTGCAGCCAATTCCACCTCCCCTCCTGCCCCCACCGTGCCCAGGGGGCTGCCACAAACCCCCCCAAAGCAGATGGGCAGCAGACCTTGGGGCCTACACAGGGCCAGGGCTGGAGCCAGGCTGCTGTAACCACGGCCGGACAGGAGCCAATTCCATGCACTGCCCCCCAGCAGGAGGAAGTCTGGGGTCAGGCCACCAGGGCAGGAATGGGGCCATGGCCAGATGGGGGCCAGACCACAGGGCCTGCCCCCTGTTCGGGGCTAGGGCTGGGCTGCCGCAGCCGCAGCCACAGCCTGGCAGGACAGGATCGATTCCCAGCAGAAGCAGGACTGGGCACCCTGGCCAATGGGAGCTGCCGCCAGCCCCTCCCAGTAGCCCAGCTGGGAGCCTGCACATATCCCCTACAGTGCACCCCAGCCGGCCCCTTACACTTCCTGCCTGCCACCGAGCGGCGCGCCCAGCCTGCTCTTCCCACAGCTGCACTGCGGGGCACACGGCTCGCCTACACCTCTGGAGACGCCTGGGAAGCCGGGAGGTTGCCATAAAGCCCGTATCCCGGTTCTTGTGCGTGTGGCCAGCTCAGGCCGGGCCAGTGGCTGGGAGGGAGGGACCGACTTTATGAGCTTGGATCGGAAGCCAGTGACACGAATTCTCATTCCACGATTTTGGGTTGCAACCGTTTGGCCCCCCCACTCCCTCGTTTCTAGGGAACGCTCCGTTCTGCTCCCATCATCCAATGTGGGTGTCATTCCCAGCTCTCCACAGCGCCACGGGCAGCACCGGGGAGGGGACTGGCACCCTCCTGGGAAAGTGGGGCACGCTGCTCGTTGTGGGGCAGGGACCTGGCCCTGTAAGAAGCCAGTGCTGGGGGCAGGATCGCTCAGGACACCGAGTCACGGGGGCTGAGAGACTGGGGTGCCCCGGTGTTTCCATGCCAGGCGAAGACAGAGGTCTGGTAGCTCAGAGGGGAGGAACCCGGCACAGAATAAGGGGGTAGCTATGGTAACTGGTTTCACTCTCCCACACAAAGAAAGCAGGCAGGGAACCTACATCCGATTCAAATTTCAACCCTCCCTCTCCCTTGGTTCTCCCGGTCCCCTGGCCATCACCTTTGCTGGCTATCTGAGATTAACCCCTTAGTCACTGGGTGCTGTTCAGCACGTCTCCGGGCCATTACAACAGGGTTCAAAAAAGAGCTAGATCAGTGTTTCTTAAACTTTTTAAGACCGAGGAACACCA